>NC_045453.1:15383774-15750900 GCF_002776525.5 Piliocolobus tephrosceles | reverse complement strand
GACAGAGCAAGACTCCATCTCAAAAAAAAAAAAAAAAAAAAAAAAGACTAAGTTGTCTGATAACCTCGTCATTAAACCTTGAAAATATACCATAAATAATGGCTGTTACGGGTTGAATTGTGTCCTCAGAAGAAGTATTTTGAAGTCCTAATCCCCAGTAACTCAGAATGTGACCTTATTTGGAAATAAGGTCTTTGAAGATTTAATCAACTTAAGATGAGGTCCTTAGGATTGACCCTGATCCATTATGATTGGTATCCTTGTAAAAAGAAAAAAAAAAGTAGCCTAGCACGGTGACACAGAAGACAATGTGTGGAGATACAGGAAAGATGAAGGACTGGAGTGATACATCTTCAAGCCAAGGAGTGCCAAAGATTGCCAGCAAACCACCCAAAGCCAGGGGAGAGACGTGGAACAGATTGTCCCTCTTCTCCCTCAGAAGGAGCCAACCCTACCGACACATGGATTTCCAGCTTCTAGCTTCCAGAACTGTAAGACAATACCTCTCTGTCGTTTAAGCCACCCGGTCTGTGGCACTTTGTTATAACGCTCCTCAGAAATGGATATAATAGCTAGCATTTATTCAGTGTTCATTCTGTGTAAGGTACTTTTTTAAGCACTTTGTATCCATACACTCATTTTAATTTTTACAGAAATTTTGTAAGGAAGAGATGATTGTTGCTGTTTTACTGACGGAGAGACTAAGGCACAGAGACACTGGCAAACTTTCCCAAGGCTATCCATCATAAGAGGTAGGATAGGCATTAAAACTCAGGTTGTCTATTTCCTGAGCTAATCCCTAGCACCAGCATTAATTATGCCATGTTCAGATCCATAATAATTACAACATGTTGATACTGATATATTTAGACACATAGATCAGTGGAACAGAATAGAAAGCTCGGAAATAGAGTCATGTATTTATAAGCGTTTCATATAGGACATCTGGGAGGAGATGGATAATTCAGTGAAGCTGAAACAATAGTGAAAGTGTTTTAAAAAGTAAAATAAAGTTAGATTCTTATGCTATGTCATGAATTAAACTTATTTCTAGATGAAGTAAAGATTTAAATGTACTCATAATTTAACAAAAGGATCAAGAATGATACAGGTGAATATTTATTTCTTCTGTAGTAGGATACCCAAGTATCAGATGCTCTATGTAGGCATTTCTACCAGAGTAGGAAATGATTCGCATTTATATTCAACAATGTACATGTGCCAAAAATAATTAAGAGGTTAAAAGAAACTAGAGAAATGTTTATAACTGAAAATGTAGATAATAAGTTAATGTGTTTACTAAATTAAGAACACTTACAAATTAGAATGGATAAACAGTCCAATCATAAAATGAGTGAAGGGCATAACCAGGCAATTTACAAATGAAGACATACCAAATGGTCAGTTGAACTTATAAAAAACTTTCAACCTCACCTAATATTCAAATAACTTAAACTAATGGGCCTCTGCATTTCACCAATTAAAATGACAAATGACAATGATTAAAAACAGTGATGATACTTCGTACTAGTGAGGATGCAAGGAAAATGAACGATCTTATACATTGCAGATAGTGTTAATTGCAACAACTGTTCTGGAAGGTGGTTTGACTATATATATAATTTGTGCATGCCCTTTGACCTTAGAAGTGCAGCTTTTAGAGTATTATCCCAAGGAAATAAATGTGGATATTTCCTAGGGTTTATTTCCTTGCCTTACAAGTAGTAAAATTTGAAAGTAAAACAAACAAACAAACAAACAAAAAAGGATTTGGGTTAGTAAAGTAACAGCATGTAGAATGGCAACCATTAAAATTGGGTTTTAGGAGAATATTTAGTAAACTAGAAAAAGATTTCTGATACTGTAATGTACTTTCAAAGCAGGTTGCAAAGTTTTATGTTCATTCTGGTTCCAAATGTTCTTTGGAAAATATATGTGCATATCTGTTGGTGGAAAAAAAATCTCAAAAGCCATAGATCACGGTATGAACAGTGGCAACTCCTGGAAAAATGCAGTTGAGAGGGGATTGTGTTGTTAAATTTTCCTCAAATTATTTGCAGAAAAATGTATTATTTTTGTAATTAGATTACAACGAATAAAACTGACATATGCATACATACAGATTCACATGCATGGATTTATATATACATAAATATATGGAGGATGCCCCTAGATAATGTATACATCTTCCAGATGTTAACTACACCAGAAAATGCAGTGTTGTCAAATGCATTGGTGCCAGTAGGCATTTGGAATATTTTTCACTTTGGGGTAGTCAGAATAATTACTAGTTAATCTCTGTCAATAGTTATGGCTTGTTAAAATGTGTGTTGTTAAATTTTGAATACATTTTATAGGTACTGTATTCCTAATAATAATAATAGCTAGTATATATTTAGCTCTTAAAATGTGCCAGACTTTTTTTCTAGGTTCTGCATGTTTATTGTCTTTCTTGAATTCCTCTAAGAAATTCTGTGAGGTTGTATGTGTCTGTGTCTGTCTGTGTGTGTGCTGACTCACAAAGCATATAAGATAAATATATTAGATTTTTAAGAGAGTCACCATGATTAAAAAAAAAAGTGTTTCATATGGTTAGGCTTTGTGTTCCCACCCAAATCTCATCTTATAATCCCCATAATCGCCATGGGTCAAGGGAGAGACCAGGTAGAGGTAATTGAATCATGGGGTCAGTTTCCCCCATGCTGCTTTCATGATAGTGAGCAAGTTCTCATGAGATCTCATGGTTTTATAAGGGGCTCTTCCCCTCATTGCTCAGCACTTCTCCTTCCTGCCGCCTTGTGAAGAAGGTGCCTTGCTTCTTCTTTGCCTTCCACCATGATTGGAAGTTTTTTGAGGCCTCCCCAGCCATGCTGAATTGTGAGTCCCTTAAACCTCTGTCCTTTATAAATTACCCAGTCTTGGGCAGTTCTTTATAGCAGTATGAAAACAGACTAATACAGTGTTCTTTTGAAAGTCATTTCAAAGAAGATTTTGTGTTCTGTAATCACTTCAACCTTGATTTCACCCTTATTTTGTGTGTTTGTCTCATGATGCTCTTGTGGGCACCAAGGCTGCTTGGAGAAAAAGGGGTTCCCTAGAGGCTCACAGCAATGTGTGGCTCAGACCAAGTATGTGGCTCTCAATGATCTGTTTAGTTTGACCTTGTAGCCAGCTGTCCATTACTTGGGGGAAATCCAGTGGAATGAATTTCCTTTAAGCTCATGCTGTCAACATCACTTCTCCTAAGATTTTGGTAAGGGCTAGTCAACAGAGTTTCCCTATCTTACATGCTTTTCTCCCCCAAAATAATTAGGAAATGATAAAGGAGGTTATAAAAATTTCCATTGATTCTACCACTGAGCTGGTTGCTGTTTCCCAGCAAATTCCTGGTACATGGATATGGCCAACCAGGGACACAGCTCTGTTCTCAGGGCTTGCCTGGAGGAGGCTCCCAGGGTTGTAGAGAAACGGCGGTTACTGGGGTGAGAAACTTATGTAAAAATTCATAGGAGGAGATCAGGGTGATTCTAGTGCATCTGAATCAAAACAGTTTCAAACTCTCAAGCGTGCAGCAGAATTTCTAGATGGTCCTTGGGGGCTGTGGTTTGGGCTGTCATCTGATGTAGCCTGGGGCTTCACGTAAAATATTTCTGCAGCCAAACAAGCTGCAGGGGTGGAAGGGGATAAGATAACCAGCTTTATGGTGTTCCTGTAAAAGATTCAAAGGTGTGATTGAGGCATGGAAGAAGCTGCTAGGGAAAAAAGAAGAGGAGAGTAGTGAGAAAATTAACGAGACTCTGAAATACCGATTGGCATCAGCAAATTTTAACAAACTGGGAGAAGTCTGAATTACAGTGTTTTGCTCTAGCTGTGGACAATAGCAGTGTTTTCTGGCCCAGTTGTTGAATATTTTTCTCCCCAAGGTGAAATCCAACATGTTTGTGTGAAAGCAACTGAATATTAGTGATCCAGTCCCCCAAAGCCCAGCCCATCTCCTGCCTGAGGTCTGATGTTAGAAAGGTGAGACACACAGCTTTACAGGAGCAGTAGAGGTTGGTAAATGCTGGATGGGCCTCAGGTGCCCCCGTCAGACATATGGCGTCCCTGCAGATGAGGACATCTATCACTGCCAGAGCCAGGCACATGCCACACCCTCTTGTGTATCCGTGGAAGCGTTTCAAAGCCCTGTACCTGTGGAGCTCCGAAGCTTAGGCTTCAGAGTGTCTCCCCACTGTGTTACCCTTCCAAGGCCTGAGGAAGGGCTGTGTGTAATGTGTTCAGATAGTTGGATATTTTATAAAATGATTAGAAGTAAGACAATTTTAGCCACAATTGGCGAAGACTATTGTATGATTCCACTCCAGCTTCCCCTTCATCATAATTTCCTTTTAGGGGTGAGGGGTGGGAGGTGGTGGTTTTGGAGTATGCAGGACATTTTAGAAATCTAGGTAAGCAGAAGTTGAAGTCAAGCTTGAGTTAATAGAATAGATAGCTAGATCAATGGAGCAATGAATGATAGAATACATACACACATAGATATTTCTATGTTATGTATGTTTTATATATGTATGTATTTACTTACTTTTAGAGACAGGGTCTTGCTCTGTCACCCAGACTGAAGTGCAGTGGCAAGATCATCTCTCACTGCAGCCTCAAACTCCTGGGTTCAAGCGATCCTTCCACCTCAGCTTCCTGAGTGGCTGGGACTGCAGGTACATACCACCACTCCCAGCTAATTTTTTATTTTGTTTATAGATGGGATCTGCTATGTTGCCCAGGCTGGTCTCTAACTCCTGGCCTCAAATGATTCTCCTGCCTTGGCCTCTCAAAGTGCTGGGATTATAAGCATGAGCCCCGGCACCATCCTGTGTTTCCTTGTGTATAATTAAACCAATACTAGCTCCCTTGGTGTGGAAATGGCTTTCACAAACATGCCTAATGTCATGACTTCAAAGATTATTTGATTACTCAGTGTACAATCACACTTATAATACCCTGAAATAGTATAGCATACACATGAAAGAAATTTGATAGAGATTTCTCCAAACTTGACCACAGCCTTAAAGTTTACATGACTGTTTGTAAACAATGACTTGTGAACTTGAAGGAGACTTTAAAAATATTGAAAATAACAAATATTAATGAACCTGCTAGAGGGGACATTGAAGTTTCTAGTCTCTATAAAAAATGATATGGCAAAATTATTGTCATAAAGAGATCATCCCAGAAAATGTGTCCAGAAATGTAGGGGAGAATATTATTAGAAAGATAATTTATAAAAATATTATTTTTCTGGATTGTACAATGTTTGTGGTATTTGCTGGTTGTTAGGAATGTATTATTTGTTGTGATTTCTTTTCTCATGTCAGATAGTCTCTTTTCTAAGTTTACATTATTTTCCTTAAAGAATGCTCCCTCCCTAAGGTGTTTAAACTTCGGGCTATAAAAATTCAGACGTGCCGCTTCTGGGTGGCTATTATTATTAAATTCTTAGACGTGGACATTGAAACTGGGAGAGGTTAAGTGACTCATCCAAGGTCACATGGTCATGGGCTGGGCATCAGTGTGTCTTCAAGATGCTCATCCCCCGTTCTCATGCTGCCTTCCCGGAGGGGCGTGTTTGGGATGTGGGCTTTGCTTCTTTCTGCCTTAGCGCAGTTGCAGCTCCTAATGGCCAGAGCCCTAGAAGACACAGGGGGCTACTCTGCCACCAGTACTTCACCGACTTTCAGACTGTTACCTCTTTTGGAAGGGTTCTTATGCTTGGTGGGGGTACCCGGGAACTTCTCTTTCACCGGCTTCCAGGTGCGTCAGCGGCTGGAGGAAAGTTGCACAATCATCATGGTTGCTTTCTGTTTGGTGAGCTTTGGGGCACCTGAAAAATCATTTTGCCATTTCTTACTATTTTCACTCTGCCCTCACTCGTACCCTTCCAGTTATGGGGCTCTCCTGGATGAGAGAAGGTCCCAGGGCCTCTGAGAGATGTGAATTAGATGGGGAACAAGGACAACAACAACCTAATGAGGACGCAAGTGCTGTTGATGCAAGAGGCTGAAGGACACCCAGGTAGAGCATCCTTCATCTTTTTGTAGCGCTCTCACGCCACGGCCCCTGACATGCCAGCTGGCAGATACTGCTGGGTTTTCCGAAATTCTTCCACTTCATCTCATACTGTACAACTCTCTTAAGAATGAGTTGTGTAGCATATAAATTCCTGGCATTTTGGGTGGGCCCAAATTGTGTTGCATCCTCCAAGTCAATGAGAAAAACAATTTTAAAAAACCTTCAATGTTTGTGGTTTCTTTGTTACTTTTGCTTCCTTTTGTTCATTCCAATCAACGTTGAGGTTGGAGGGTTTGATACGCTGATTTTGATTCTGCTTTTTGCACTTTTATTTTCTCTGAGATCCTTTATGAACACATGGATCTGTCTCCTAATCTTACTGTTTTTTCAGGTTATTGGGGTCTCTCTGTGACTTTCTCTTCTTGTTTCACAAAGGGCTGCATCTCTTTGTCTCCTATTTGGATGCTTCATACTATTTAAAGTGTTCTTCAGGTTCTTTCAGTAGATCGTTTTCGGAGGTCTTTCTTTTAAATGTTTATGATGAGTTCTTTTTCTTTCCTACTGTATTCATTTTTTTCGTTTACTCATAATAATTCTTATTTTTTCCCTCACTGTTACATTTTCTGACTGTAGGTAGGAGGTTGTAAGGAAGAGAGAAAATCCAGGTGCCTCAACCAGGTGTTATATTAGGGGGCCTGTGCTGTGCCATGGTGTGCTCTTTGTTAGATGCTGTAATTTTGAACTTGGGGGTTGACAGTATGGAAGAAACACATGGTTTATCTAGTTAATTCCAGGCAGATGAGGTTTCACAATTTTTTTTTTTCCAGATGAGAACAAGAGTGTAACAGAAGTAGTCTGCCATTTGCATTTTAAAATCCATTTTAGTTTCCTCCAGATGCAGATGGATAGTTTTATTGTGAGACTGAAATGGGAAAAGTTCCCCTGTCACCCTTGCAGGGCATGCGATGGGGGTGTGGCTCGCTTCTTTGGTGCCCTGCTGCTCAGACCTTTAGGGGAGCATGCAGATGGGCAGGCTGTAGAGCTCAGACCCCAGGGCAGCATCTAGGGGTGAATGTTGACAACTGAAGCCTCAGTGGGTGTGTGCTCTTTTAGTTTAGCCATCTGTAGGTGGCTTGTGTTAGTCAGCTCAATTAGACCCCCTGCCTTATTGCAAGGACAGAGGGCTTTCTGTATCCTGAGGGTTTATTGCCTTGATGTACCGGAAGAATCGGATCACACGTGAGCTTGGAGAATGAGTGCAAGGTTTTATTGAGTGGAAGTAGCTCTCAGCAGATGGGGGAGCCAGAAGGGAGATGGAGTGGGAAGGTGGGTTTCCCACTGGGGCTGGGCCACTCAGCAGCCGTGCTCCACTCAGACAGCCCCGGCCAATTTCTGTGTCATTTCGCCAGTCAGCCTGCTAGCATGTCTTCTGCCAGCATGTTCCTCTTGATGTCCAGCTGCTTGTGTCTTCTTCCTCTGATGTGTTCCTCTTGATGTCCAGCTACTTGTCGGTTCTTCTGCTGACATGTTCCTCTGGATGTCCAGCAGCTTGTGTGTCTCTGCCTGCTAGAGTCTCGGGTTTTTTTTAATACTTTAAGTTCTAGGGTACATGTGTACAACGTGCAGGTTTGATACGTAGGTATACATGTGCCTTGTTGGTTTGCTACACCCATCAACTCATTTACATTAGGTATTTCTCCTAATGCTATCCTTCCCCTAGACCCTACTCCCGACAGGCCCCAGTGTGTGATGTTCCCTGCCCTGTGTCCAAGTGATCTCATTGTTCAGTTCCCACCTAAGAATGAGAACATGCGGTGTTTGGTTTTCTGTTCCTGTGTTAGTTTGCTGAGAATGATGGTTTCCATCTTCATCCATGTCCCTACAAAGGACATGAACTCATCCTTTTTTATGGCTGCATAGTATTCCATGCTGTAAATATGCACATTTTCTTAATCCAGTCTGTCATTGATGGACATTTGGGTTGGTTTCAAGTCTTTGCCATTGTGAATAGTGCCACAATAAACATACACGTGCGTGTGTCTTTATAGTAGCATGATTTATAATCCTTTGGGTGTATACCCAGTAATGGGATTGCTGGGTCAAATGGTAATTCTAGTTCTAGATCCTTGAGGAGTCACCACACTGTCTTCCACAATGGTTGAACTAATTTACACTCCCACCAACAGTGTAAAAGCATTCCTATTTCTCCACATCCTCTCCAGCATCTGTTGTTTCTTGACATTTTAATGATCGCCATTCTAACTGGTATGAGATGGTATGTCATTGTGGTTTTTAATTTGCATTTCTCTCATGACCAGTGATGATCATTTTTTCATGTGTCTGTTGGCTGCATAGATGTCCTCTTTTGAGAAGTCTCTGTTCATATCCTTTGCCCACTTTTTGATGGGGTTGGTTGTTTTTTTCTTGTACATTTGTTTGAGTTCTTTGTAGACTGTAGATATTAGCCCTTTGTCAGATGGGTAGATTGCAAAAATTTTCTCCCATTCTGTAGGTTGCTTGTTCACTCTGATGGTAGTTTCTTTTGCCATGCAGAAGCTCTTTAGTTTAATTAGATCCTATTTGTCAGTTTTGGCTTTTGTTGCCATTGCTTTTGGTGTTTTAGTCATGAAGTCCTAGCCCATGCCTATGTCCTGAATGGTATTGCCTAGGTTTTCTTCCAGGGTTTTTATGGTTTTAGGTCTAACATTTAAGTCTTTAATCCATCTTAAATTAATATTTGTATAAGGTGTAAGGAAGGGATCCAGTTTCAGCTTTCTACATCTGGCTAGCCAGTTTTCCCAGCACCATTTATTAAATAGGGAGTCCTTTCCCCATTTTTTGTTTTGTCAGGTTTGTCAAAGATCAGATGGTTGTAGATGTGTGGTGTTATTTCTGGGGTCTCGGGGTTTTTATAGGCACAGGATGGGGGTGTGGTGGGCCACGGTGGTCTTGGGAGATGCAACATTTGGGCATGAAAACAGAAATGCCTGTCCTCACTTAGGTCCATGGGGTGGGGCCCTAGCCAGGGACTCACCCTTCTCTTCCCAGCACTTCCCTGCCCCCTTCCCGTATCAAGACCTTGTTTTCAATTCTGTGGGAGGATTTCACCTCTTCCACGGTTGTTATGGGCATTGCATTGGTTCTGTGGGAGACTGTCAAGAGCTTCCAGCCAGATCCATTTTAAACAGAAAGTGACTCAGCCAAGGTCATGCAACCAGCTGGAGGCAGAGCCAAGTCTTTAATGCAGGACTTCTTTCTCTCAGGCAAATCATCAATCTTCGAGACCACCTGCCTCTCGTGTCCTGTCAGGCCTCGAGTTATTATGTGATTTAGCAAGTCGCTGCTTTGTTAGAAGTTCATTTCTGTTTCAAAGACTTTTAGCCTGAGGTGGAGTCATGTTGGCAGAGGCTGCTCTCATAGGATCATCTGCATTGGTCTTTTGCAGATTTAAACAAAAAATGTGCATAGAGCTGGAAGTTGCCAAGTGCTTGTTCCAAAGAGGAGAAACATGTTTATGTGTCCTGGATGTACATGAACTCTCAGACATCAGAGAGGTAGAGATGAGACAGCTTTTTTGCTTAGGAACCTCAGTGACTGCCTTACCATCTCTCTTTGAAATTCATCAAAGACCACTTCCTATAATTCCTAGGAGAGTGCCTGCTTCCCATTTGTGTACACTTCCATCTTGGTGAGATTCACCTATCCAGGGAAACAAAGTGTCAGCATTAGAGAGGAGCAGCAGAAGGCTTACTGATTTCACTGGGTGACATGGTAGTTCAGCTGTAATTACAGTTACCCAAGTCACCATCACCATCCTTGTGATCTCAAAACATGCTGAATCCACCAATCCCTTTGTCTTGACCCAATCTTGGTATCCAAATAATTTCAGCTTTAGCTTAGTTGAGGCTTCTTTGTACTCTGTCCTTAAAAAACTTCCATCCTGCAATTAATGCATACTTAACGGCCAAGGTATATGGAGTCTAACTGGCAACTACAGACTAAATTGCCAAAGCTTCACTGTTTTGAGAGGACTTCTGACAACCAACTGTACTTATGATAATACTCAGACCACAATAATATTTTATCTACACAATTACCAGTTTGATGATTTATAGAATGCTGGATGCTATTATCGAGTTTAATTGACTGTATGGAACCCTAGTCTTTATGTAATTAAATGTTAATATACTTATAAAAACTGAGTACATAAACCAATATCTGTCAGCCAGTCCTAAATGTTCCTTGGGCTTCTGCATGCATAGCATTGTGCAGCAGAAAGATGATGACTTTTGGAGAAGGAAAACAGTCAGAATCCACAACTGTAGGGAATGTGGACTGGATTCTTAATTTGTTGGATTCTCAGTTTATCTATCTTTAAGATGGTGATGATTAATTCTTGGATTACAAGATGGTTGTTAAGATTAAGTAAGATTACATGGAATGTCTGGCTTGATGCCTAGCAAAGATTAGCTGCTCAATAAGGATAAATTTCCATACCTACCTTAGGCATACATTTATTGCATGCCTCACATCTTCAAGGCATTATGTCATGTCAAGAGCCAAGGTGGGCCCCTTACCTGCTTTACTTCTCTCCCTGTTTTCATTGTTGATCTCCCCTACTAGTATGTGAGCTCCATGGAGAAAGAGGTCACAGCTGTCAATCGCTGCTTTATCCCTGATACCTAGAATACTGTCTAGTATATACCAGACACTCGATCTGGCATTAATGGATGAAATCTAAATATGGGTTGAATAAATTCAGCAAGGGTAATAAGGAGGAGTAGGAAATTCATGCAAGAGACATTATCAAGAAGTTGAGCCGGTTTGTGCTTTGGGATCAAGTTGAAAGTAATTCTAATCCTGACTCTGTCCTTTATAAGCTGTGTAGCCTTGCAGAAGTGACTTAACCTCTCTGAGCCTCAGGTTCCAATTTTGCGAAATCTTGTCTTGAATCCCAAAGAACAACTCACAGGACTTCTCTAAGGACAAAGTAAGGCAGTAGTTGGAAAGTACCTGACACTTAATGGTTCAGAATTATTAAGTGGGCACCAAAGGCTGATTTTCCCAGGGTAGAACTTGAGAAAGCTTTGCATGACCTCAGGATGTTTTCTCCTGGGGATTACCGGGGTCGTCTTCTCCCTCTGATCCTCACTGGACCAAGGTGGGAGCACCTGGCTTCTGTGTCCCCTGAGCTGCTCTAAGCCAGGTCACTAATGGAGCTGAGATGTGGAGTGGGGTCAAAGGGAACTCAAGGGTTCCAAAGAGAGCCATGTGTGGACCATGTGACTCTACCGACCTTGAGCCATCAGGACAGTGTACTCACTGTCGCAGGAAGTGGAACTTGCTGGGGGAGGCCTGCCAACAGAGGCTCTGGACCTTAGTTCTTTTCCTTTTTTGTTTCCTTTGAAAAAAATTGTATGTTAAAAATAAGTCACTTTCAGTAGAAGAGGTTTTTAGAAAGCCAGATGTTCCTGTAGCAGTAGCAACTTCTGGTACTAGCAAAAATAAGCTGCCATTATCCATCTCCTGGTTTCCTGTGTGCCCTGGGTGACAGCTATTAGATTGCCTTCAGGCCTTTGGAAGGAAGAATCAGCAAACTTTTTCCATCAAAGGCTAGATAGTAAATATTTCAGTCTTTACAGACCATGTGGTCTCCATCACAGTTACTAACCTCTGCTGCTGTAGCTGGGAAGCAGCCATAGACGATATGCAGGCAAATGAATATGACTTTGTTTCAATACAACTTTTTTTACACAAACAGGAGGCAGGCTAGATTTCTAGTTCACAGGTCATACTTTGCTGTACTCTGTGTTAAAACTTCCTGATTTGGAGAAAGACATTGGTTTGCGTATTTATTGTTCTGCTTCCTTTCCTTAATGGGGCAGGAGGAGTGACACTCAGAGAGGATGGGGCATGATGCAGCCCAAGAGGGTCTTGTGGGGTTAGTGTTTCTTACACAGAACTATGCTACCACTGTGGTCAAGTCAATGTGTTCTAGCAATCATGGCAAGCCAGAACAGAAGATACAAACTGGTTCCCTAAACAAGACAGAGACCGTGGAACTAAACTTGTTCCCTAAACAAGACAGAGACTGTGGACATGCCAGAAGCTTCCACATAGACAACTATGGGATTGCAGGTGTTAAGTATATGTCATTGAGTAAGTGTAGAAATTTATCAGTATGGACATATACAAGTGTTTCACTTTTAAATTTATGTTTATAAAGTAGGATGTGTGTGTGTATGACATTCTATGATGGGAGTAATAATTGCTAATGTTTGTTGAGAGCTTGCTATGTGCCAGCCACTATGGTGTCTTAAATGTTATTTAGTCCTCATGACAGCTTATCAGGAAGGTACTGTTGGGGTGATCAGACCCAACACCAGGTCGTGAGGGCAATGAAGTCTGGTGGAGTCAAAGGAATGAGAAAAGACAGTTTGAGAGAGAAAGTGGGTCCAGGGGGCCAATGCAAATATGGAGGCTGGGAAGGCCCCAAGCTCTGGAAGCCCAGACTATTTACTGGTGATCACACAAAGAAACAGGTGGTGAGAATGTGGGGGTGGAAAGGGCAAGTGCATGATCTACAGCTGTGATGGTTTAGCATTTCCTTTGAAGCATAGGGAACATGTTCTGCTACTTGAGATTGTATCTTTTAACTGAAGATACAATTGATCCTGGGAGAGCAAGGAGCCAGCAAGTCTAGACACATTCCAGAGGCCACGAGGGGTTTTATGCTCTGAGCCCTGGATTCTATCCAAACCACAAGGGGTTTTATGCCCTGGGCTTAGATTATGGTGTGTGAAGGTAGCCTTCCATCTTTGGCACAGAGCTTGGTGTTCCAGAGGCCACGAGGGGTTTTAGACCCTGGACCCTTGGACAAGTTCCAAGTCTCTTTTACATTATGTCAGACATGCAAGCCCTGCCTCAGCTTCTCCCAACACTCAGCTTTTCTCCCAGCAATGTGCTATTATTGTCCACATTTCATGGATGAAGAAACTGAGGAGGGCCCACCATGCAGATTTCATTTCCTGTCTTCTATGTGATGTGGGCTCTGGGTGGCATTACCACTTTTGATGCCATGGAAATCAAGTATGATGGGGGACATGGTAAACTGAAGCAAGATTTTAGCCAATCAGAACTCAAGGACATGGCTGTGATGAAAGGAAGTGATGGAAAGGGGTAGAGAGACGACAGGACCTGGGCATTCATACCGGGGACAAGCCAGGCATCCATGTTTTGCTAGGTGTCTCTACTGCTCACCATCAGGGACCACTCAAGAGATAGCACATGAAGACAGCTGATTATAACTTATCACTGAGGAAGGGGCCTCACACACACCTGACTGAATGGAAAGGACCTGGGTTTAGCCTCCCTGGCTCTGTGAATATGGCTTAGCTTGAGCCAAGCTGGGCTTTGAGATGGACCAATTTCAGAATTTTCTTCTATGACCTGCTAGCTCTGTGGCCCTCAGAATGTGACCTAACCCTCACTTGGATGGATTTACAGGGCAATTTGCCTGTTCCAATGCTTTGCAGAATATCTCTGGCCATTTCCTAGCTGTGATATTTGGGTGATGATATTTAACTCTCGATTTCATCTTGCATAAAGCGTGGATGGTGACAGTACCTAACTCATGGAGCTCTTTTGAGGATTAAATGAGGTAATCCATGGAAATGGATTAGCACAGTGCATAGCACATAGTTCCCAGTACATGCAAGCTGCTATCATTATTGTTCCTATTTTAAAGATGAGGAAGTGGAGGCTCAGAAATTTCTTTCTGACTCATCCAAGGTCACAAAGAAAGTGCCATAATCAAGCCATGCATCATCCTCTGATACCAAGTCTTGTACTTCTGACACTTCATCATATTCTACTTCATTCATTCATTCATGAGCATTTATAGGGTTTCCCTCAAGCTTTAAGAGTTAAAGTACTAGGCTCTTGGATGAGTTCAGTGAATAAAATGGACACACACTTCCTGCCCTGGTAGACTTAGGCTGGTAGTGGGAAGACAGAAAATAAGTAAATGAGTGAATAATTTTAGAATGGAACTAAAGGGTTTGAGAAACAGCCCCACCAAGCATAAACAAGGTGGTATGATAGAGAACGACTGGAGAAGGGAGGAGGCTGTTTTGCATTTGATTTTTGATGTGGAAGATGCCCAGAGCCAGCCACATCACATGCCAGGGCAAGAGTGTTCCATGGGGGAACAGCAAGTGCAAAGACCCTGAGACCACGAAGAGCTTGGCTTGGGCTTCTGCAGGCTTCAGACGCTGACATAGCTGCCAGGAACCAGTTTAAGCCCGTTCTTCTGTGTCGAGGAAACCTTTCCTCACCTTTTCCTGACTGATCTGAAGTTTCCCTGAGATGCGGGATGACCCATGGCCATCTGTTTCTTTCGCTGCTCCCTCAAAATAAAAATGAAAAAGATAGCACTGTTATGTGAGAAAAGATGAAAGATGCTATTCTAGCATCTGAGTGGGCAGAGCTCTGGCCTGGGGCCCCCTTCCTTTGTAGGCTTGCCCTTTTTATGTCTGTTTGTCCACCTGTAAAATTAGCAGCTGGGCCAGACCATCCCTTCTCTCTTTAAATTTGATAGAGCATTGGAATTCCTGCATCTGCTCCCATGCTGTTTTTGGGAAAGAAGACTCGCTGGGTTGGGCGGGACCACTTTTCAGGCTGGTTGGACTCTCCAGCTGGCCTTCAACTTGAAGCATCTTCACTCGTTTCAACTGAAGGTGACTGTTCTCTCCCCCTGTCCCCTCAGCCTCTCCGGGGCAGGTTGAGGCTGGTGCTGACCCAACAGAGGGGCTCCTTCTGTCGTCGCACTTTCTCCTTGGTTACAGTGGATCCCAGTGTCTGCTTACAAACTGGTACCTGGGAAGGCTGGGGCCTGTGAGAAGACATAATCTCCTTGCCATATCCCTTGATGTTCTTTTTTCATGATGTACAAATGCACCAGACAGAGGCCCATAGCAGACCGGGTGGAGAAGATGGTCTGAACAGAGGCTCTTATTTTCAGGGAACTCTTGGTACTTTTTGTGTCCCGGCAAATGTAGCTAGGTGCCATGAAGGGAGGACGTAATTGTAGTCCCATAGGATGTCAGAAGTCAAAGGATTCTTAGAAGGTTGGGGACGGGCCAGGCGCGGTGGCTCAAGCCTGTAATCCCAGCACTTTGGGAGGCTGAGACGGGTGGATCACGAGGTCAGGAGATCGAGACCATCCTGGCTAACACGGTGAAACCTCGTCTCTACTAAAAATACAAAAATTAGCCGGGTGAGGTGGCGGGCGCCTGTAGTCCCAGCTACTCGGGCGCCTGTAGTCCCAGCTACTCGGGAGGCTGAGGCAGGAGAATGGCATAAACCCGGGAGGCGGAGCTTGCAGTGAGCTGAGATCCGGCCACTGCACTCCAGCCCGGCGACAGAGCGAGACTCCGCCTCAAAAAAAAAAAAAAAAAAAAAAGAAGGTTGGGGACAGTGCCTATAATTCCAGTGCTTTGGAAGGCCCAGGAGGGAGGATCACTTAGGGCCAGCAGTTTGAGACCAGCCTGAGCAATAGGAAGAACCCATCTCTACAAAAAATTTAAAAATTAGACAAGTATGGTGGTACATGCCTGTAGTCCCAACTACTTGGGAGGCTGGGGCAGGAGGATTGCTTGATCCCAGGAGTTCCAGGCTTCAAGTGAGCTATGTTTATGACACTGTACTCCAGTCTGGGTGACAGAGCAAGACCCTGTCTCTTAACAACAACGAGGTTCTTGGAGAGGGTTCAACTTACTGCTTCTGTCACACATGAAGAAATGCTGGCCCTAGAGTCTCCGTAACTTACTCAAAGTCACACAGTAGTAAGGGGTGACAGAAGCTGGGATTTCCCATGCAGACCAATAGCATACCACAGTCAGCCCTGCTGATCCATATGGGACATTATGGACAGACTCAGATACAGTTTCTTTAAAACATTTCATTTGTTTGATGAGATTATGCCGGCTGACCACATGTATGTCTGCCTTTTCCATTTCTAATTTATTGATTGTGATTAAATATTAATTTAACACATGCTTGGCACTGAATACATGCCAGGTACTATTCCAAGTCTTTACAAATATTAAATTACCCAATTCTCATAACAGCCTTAAGAGTTAGGCACTATTATTATCCTAGTTTTACAGATGGAGAAATTGAAGCCCATGGAAGTTACGAAGTTGGCCAAGGTCATATAACTAAATTTAAAAAAATAGCAGAGCTTAGATGCTGGCTCTGGAGTTCATAGCTTTAACTGCTACCCTGTTCTATGTCTCCCTGGGCAAAGAACATCATCCACCACCCAAGGTGGGCATTTCTGGGGGCTGCTTAACCTCATTGAACTTGTTAGTTAATATGTGAGAAAACTGGAGGCCCAAAAAGGCATGAAAACATCAGATTAGGTTCTAGGGCACCACCGTTTCTGTTCCCCCCGGGCTTTTCCCGCTGTCCTGTGCTGCCTTGGAAGTCGAAACATGTCTCTGATCTAGAAGACACCCAGCAGCAAGTTCATTATTCTCCCTTGAAGTTCCTTGGCTAACTTCCACCTTTGTTGTTTTCATTCCTGGATTTAATATAATGGGCTACATTAACCTGAGCTGCTGCACGAAGTCTCGTAGAAAAAGAACCAAATGAACAGATCAGACACTGTTTTCTTGGTCCTTGGGGAATGCTCAAGCCATCAGAGACGCATCGTCTTATTTATAATAAATTCACTGCTCAAAGAGCTTTAAACCAGGAGTATTGTTTCTATCTGTTGAGTCCATGAGTGTTTGACATTGGATGACTTTATAAAACATTCTACTAATTGGATTTGTTAAAGCAAATAAATCAAACACTAATTGGAACGTGCCCTGCCATTATTTTTGCTTACTGAATTAGATATAATGGTGTGAAGGCCTTCTTATCATATTTGTGCACTTATTTAAACACCCCCCCGGCACACACTTCTGCAAATTCAATTAGATACTCAAAAAAGGAAATCAATTCATGCAAGGCTGGTTTACATTCATTCCAGGGGCAAGAATCGGCTACCCACGATAGGCTGCTCACGATTAATAAGCCCCACTTAGATATTACCCTGCCTTCAAAGCATTTGTTGGCACGAGAGTGGAATCTCCATGATTTGGGGGTTGAGGTTTTATCTTTAAAATATGTGTCCACAGAGCAGGGTTGGCTTCGAGGGCACTGAGTCACACAGGCCCTGGCACTCAGAAGAGAAGAGCCCATGCTTGGTTTAATGCTCTGCTGCTGTCACTATCTTGATTTCTTTTCTTTTCTTTTTTTTTTTTTTTTTTTTTGAGATGGAGTTTTGCTCTTGTTGCCTAGCCTGGAGTGCAATGGCGTGATCTTGGCTCACCACAACCTCTACCTCCCAGGTTCAAGTGATTCTCCTGTGTCAGCCTCCCGAGTAGCTGAAATTACAGCATGCATCTCCACGCCTGACTAATTTTGTGTTTTTAGTAGAGGCAGGGTTTCACCATGTTGGCCAGGCTGGTCTCAAACTCCGACCTCAGGAGATCTGCCTGCCTCAGCCTCCCAAAGTGCTGGGATTACAGGCTTGAGTCACCATACCTGGCACCATCTTGATTTCTTAATTTTAAAGAAGAGACTCTGCATTTTAGTGTTGCATGGGGCACTCCGAATTTTGTAGCTGGATCTATCTTGGAGATCACCTTCTTTGTCAGACCTTCTGGCCAAGAAAGAAGCCCATGATTGGAGTCTTGGCTCTGTCCCTGATCTGACACTGAATGCATCGTCCACTCCTGCCTCAGTTTCCTTATCTGTAAAGTGGGAGTACTACTCCTTACCAATGAAGAACACAAGCTTGTAGTGTAAGTGAAGTGTTTAATGAAATCTAAAGAGTTATATTTCTTTACTCAATCCCTTATCCATAGGGCTGGGAGACAATGGGAGACATATTCCTCCCTCTGGTTCCCAGAGACAGGAAGAAATATTCTGCAATTGAGTCTTTGGAGGAGAGGGTCAGTAGCACATGGCACACATTCAAATGGTGATACAAGGGACTGTGTTAAAATTCAGTGACTGCTAAAATTGGAAATTTTTACGTCGTTAAAGAGAAGTCAGCCAACTATAGCCTACCAGCCAAATCTGGGTGTTCACTGGTTTTTATATAGCCTAGAAGTAAAGAATGGTTTTTACATTTTTAAATGGTTAGGAATCATAAGAAGAATACTATTTTGGGACATGTGAAAATCATATGAAATGCATTGTGCAGTGCTAATAAATAAAGTTTTATTAGAACACAGTCATGCCCATTCTTTTTGTATTGTTTCTGTGCAACAATAACATTGTTGAGTGCTAGTGACAGAGAACATGTGGCCCGCTGTGATGGTTGGGATTCTAAGCCCCCAAGATTCCTGGCCTCTGCGGTATACATCCTGTGTTCTTCCCACTCCTTGCATGGACTATGCATGTAATGGATTTCACTGTCTTGATTAGCTTATCTTAGTGAGTGACAAAGGTGAAGGAATTTTGCAGATGTCTCCCAATGTGACTATGTTTGGAGGTAAGGCCTGTAAGAAGGTTAAATGAGGTTATATGCATGAGGCCTTAATTCCACTGGGCTGGGAAGATGCACCAGAATACATAGGCACCAAGGAAAGGCGGTGTGAGGACACAGTGAGAAGGCGGCCATCTGCAAGCCAGGAAGCAAGCCCTCACCTGACCCTGCCTGACTTTGGTCTGAGATTTCTGGCCACCAGAACTGTGCAAAAATAAATGTCTATTGTTTAAGTCACACAGTTTGTGGCATTTTGTTATGGCAGCCCTAGCAGGCGAATACAACCCGCAAAGCTGAAGATATTTACTATCTAGCCCTTTATAGAAAAAGTTTAACAACCCCCCAGTTAAAAAATAATAACTGCTTTGACCACATTATTCTTCTGTGCCCTGTAACCATTTATCCTTGCTATGTCTTGAATCTGTCTGAACAGCTCACAGGTGTGAGCTCTTCACATACCAGCGATTACTATGTGAGGCCCATACCACCCTCTGTTCCCTGCATGTGCCTTCCTTCCTGACTTTAAGCTCCCTACTCCATGTCTTCTCCTCCCCATAACACTGTGGCCTCCGTTATGAGGTGAAGGGGCAGAGCCTGCCCTCTATGCCTAGTCCTCCAGAATTGCAGATTGGCATCGTGGGCCTGGGCAGTGATTGGGGGCAGAAGGCATGCAGACTGGCTGAATGCCATTTTGCAGTGATTGGGGAAGAACTATGCAGCCACTTATTTCCCTCAACGGGTTCCTTTTGAGGTCAAGGTTACCTTGTCAGTTCATCACCATGGCAACCTAGTATAATGGGTAGGTGCATAGACTGAGCAAGTCTGGGTTCAAAGCCACGCTTTGCCACCTGTCACTCGTGTGATCATGGGATAGTTTTTTTTTTTTTTAACCTTTCTGTGCCTTAGTTTTTTGTATACACAATTGGGACTAATGATCATACCCATCTCATGGGGTTGTGCGTTATTGTGATAATTAAATGAGGTACTATTGGTGAACACTGAGAACAGTGCTGGGCATGAACATGGTTATCTTGACTATCTCTCAGATCTAGTTGGGATTTGTGTCTGCTCAGTAGCTTTCTGTCCCCATCTCTTGGACCTTTCTTTGTGATTACTTGGCCCTTGCAAACCCTCATCAAGCTCTGCTCACAGTTTTCTCCTCAGCAGTCTCAGCTGTCATTCTGGTCCTGTCACGAATACTCTCATTTCTCCTTGAATGATTTCTCCACCTGTCCATGGTCTCACCTTACTCTTCTCCATTTCCTGGTGGCCTTATGGCACTTCCTTCGATCAACCTTGGACTTCCCTTCTTTCTCTGGATTCAGAATCTCCATTTGTGTTGGCCTTTCATGTGATCAGAACAAACGTTCTTAAAGAGTCCAGCCTGACTTCTGAGCTCTTGGCTCTTACTCCCCTTCAAGGCCTCCCCTGGGTTCACTGTGGCCCCCAGGAGAAGCCCGATGACGGTGGATGAGAGCTTTCTCTGTTGGCCCCAGCCTGGCTCCTCTACATGAGTGGAGGTCCTTTTTAATATGTTCAGGCATCCACAGAACAATAAAGTACAAGCACATACTATGGGACAGACTCTGAGGAAAGAGATCTTTGTGGCGTGTCCCTGTTGCTATGGAGCTTTAGTTGGAGGGACACAGTCCTGTGGTCTCAGTCCCTTCCCTCACCCCAGGGTCCCCAGTGCTGATGTCTCCCCCCAAGAATCATGAGAATGTATGTGAAGTGAGCTACGAGGACTTTCAGCACCAGCTGTGGATCAGGGAGCGGGTGTTTCTGTGTATCCTCATCCATGGCAGATCACCTTAATCTCTGGTCCTGTTCATCAAAATGATGAGCTCTACCGAAAGTAGTGCCTACCATGGAGGGCAAGTAAAGGCAGTTTTCCACCTTTTTTATGTTTAGCCCAGTTTTCTTTTTTCTTTTCTTTTTAACTTAGCTCCACTGCTGGATATTAAAAGAACATCTTTCTATTCTGGAAGCATCAGGGTGAGACCAGATTCTGTGAACACACAGAGTGTTCAAAAGAGTGCTGGGTTGGAGCAATGGAAAGTACCCAGACTTTGGTACCATCCAGTCTAGGGCTCCCATCTTGGCTTCATTCCTTCATGTGGTTGAGTTTGAGACATCATGTATAAAATGGTACAATCAAAATGGCAGGGCTTGTGGTGAGGGTTTTATACTGTAGGTAAAACCTCCATACATTCAACTGTCAATAAAAGGAGGTGTTACTATTAGTACTGCTGTATGTGATGTCACTGTTTTTTCCTTGCTGGGTAAGTTCCTTAGGAGCTCTGATGACAAGTTTCCATTTATACAAAGAAGAAAGCAATACTTCTCTCTTAGAGCAAGGATTGGCAAACCGTAGCCCCTGGGCAAATCTAGGCTGTCACCTCTTGTAAATAAAGTTTTACTGGAACACAGCCACACTCATTTATTTCAGTATTTTTGCATGGCAGTGTTAAAACTGAGTAGTTGTGACAGAGGCTGTGTGACTACAAAGCTGAAAATATTTACTGTCTAGTCTTTTATGGAAAATGTTTGCTGACCCCTGTCTTAGAGAGTAGTGGTGTTGGAGTCACCTGTATCTACATTAATATACATACAGATACACACATACACCTACATAGTTCAAATACAGTGCCTGGCACACAGTGGAAGCCCAACAAATCTTTTAGTTCCTCTGCAAAACTTATTTCTGCTCAAGAATACACAGGATCATATCTAAGAAATGCAGAGGAAGACACATTTATATTTTTATTGAATTCTATTCCTCTCTCATTTTCAAAAGAAGAGCTCATGTTTTTTAAAAAAATTCTGATTGACACTATAAACTTTATTTATGCTTTAATGTATCCTAAAGTATGTATCCTGCACTATTTTTACTTCCCTTACAGATGCTGATATGCTATACATTACCAAACCCAAATGGATTTTCAAAATCCAATTTCCTTGCTACAGTTTTCCATTTCTCTGTTGACTTTTTATGTCTGATTCACATCAGAGCATCTGGGGCCATTGCCACATTTTGACCTCAGCCTGCGGGGAAATAACTCCTCTGGGCAGGTGCTGGATCCTTGACCAGTGGCTGCACTTCCCTGTCCTCCCCCAATTATGTGGATCTTCACCAAACCTCAGCTGAGCCCAGCTCCTGGGGGTGGGGGTAGGTTTTTTGGGGTTTCCTTCCTCCTAAAAATGATTGTGGTAAGGTTGAGATCACTAAAATGATGTCACTTGCTTTTCAAACCTGAATGAGGTTAGCATCCAAATGAGGGTCTTTGGGGACTGTTATTAGTCCGTTTCCACACTGCTGATAAAGACATACCCAAGACTTCATAATTTATAAAAACGCAGGTTTAATGAACTCACAGTTCCACGTGACTGGGGAGGCAGCACAGTCATGGTGGAAGGTGAAAGGCACATCTTACATGGTGGCACACAAGAAAGAATGAGAGCCAAGCAAAAGGGGAAACCCCTTATAAAATGATCAGATCTTGCGAGACTTATTCACCACCACGAGAACCCGCCCCTATGATTCAGTTATCTCCCACCAGGCCCCTCCCACAACACGTGGGAATTATGGGAGCTAAAATTCAAGATGAGATTTGAGTGGGGACACAGCCAAACCATATCAGAGACTCTCTGGAACCATAAATATCCCCTAAGTAGTCTGCCATAAACACCTGCAGCAATGATTGGGGCCTTTGTGTGTGTATCAGGTGTTATGGCCGTTAGGAATTGCACCAAGACAGATAGATGTTACTGGGTTTAAATGTTTTCTGTTCTTGGTCTAGGGGAAGCTTGGTTTTAATTTCTCCTCCTCCTCTTGGTGGCTCTCAGTGGCATGGCACCCTAGCCAGTACTTGTGCTGACTGCATGGGTCTGTATCTCTGTGGTTCCTGAGAGTTCCGGTTCTTTCTGAATCTCTAGAATTCTTCATTGTTACAAGTGGAAGGTTCATTGCAATTATCTTGTTCAGCCCCTTGCCTTGCATAGCAGAAAATGAAGGCTCACAAAAAGGGAAGGGATGTGAGCCCAAGAGTTTATACCCAGATGGCAGTGTCAGTTGCTATTGGGTTATATAGACTTGAGTTCATAGCTACTCTATTTATCAATGTGGGAGGCAGAAGACTAAGAAAGGTTGCCTAAAAATACATATTAGGTATATTTTCTCCCCTGAATAGTTCTTAAAACTTACCTTTGAGTCAAGTCAGACCAGTAGGGAGCGGGTATCCAGACTGCATTGCGTTGGACCCCAGTGAGTTTTACTGAATTGTATGTTTAGATGATGCTATCAATTTATATTGAGAATGATTATGAGAAACAGTCTCATGAAACTGGCCATTCACCCCCTTGTGCAGATGTTGTTTCATTATGGGATATGGGGTTTCTGTTATGAGTACTCCTGCAGAGAAGTTCTTGTCTGATCAAAGCACCTGAAATGGTTATCATTTCCCTGAGCAATTTGGCTTTTATTATATAAACACAGAGTTTCCAGTACCTCACCAGGTTTTGCTTTTTTTCTATTGGGTGTCAGAAGCTCCAAGTTAAATATGTAACCCCCTTTTAGTAGAGGAACACGTGGAAAATTGCAGCATAGATTTGTGGCTCCCTCCTTCTGTCCTGCTTTTCTTTCTTTTCCTGTCCTCAATTTGATTTTTGTCATCATGCAGTATTTCCTGCTTCTATGTTTAACCTGCTGCTTTGGTTGGACCAGTGACCAGTTAGGCAGCATTTCTTGAAATTCTCTGCTTTCCTGGGAGCCCAAGGGCTCCATGGAAAAATCACCAACTGTGTGTATTGCTGGGATTCAGACATGTATGAGTGATAAAAGTGCAGAATCGGAGCCTGTTTCTAGAAACTCTTCTGTAGGAGGGACATTAAAGTCCCCATAAGTGACTTTAAGGTCCCCATTTTCTGTCCTGAATGCATATGTCATCCCATAAGTGATGACAAATACTGGCAGAGTGGAATAGAATTGACAGTGGGGCCTGCATATTCTGAAGAAATAGTGGCTCAAGATAGAGTGCAAAGCTGCTTTTAAATTCACTCTAAGTGAGCTCTTCTGCAGAGGCAAAGAAAGGACTGTGGTTTGAAAATAAAAATTGGGTCACTGGGGTCCAAGGCCTGCTGCTATGGAACCCTAGTTTCAAAGAACAGACTGTAAGAAGGGAAAAGCATTTGCTTACCTGCTGCAGATTGAAGTGACCAACAGAGCTCAGCAGAGGGGAGAAGCAAGGTGGTTCAGTGAGTAGCTGTGAAGAGAAGGTACATCCCTAGTCCTTAGAGGGCCAGGACCTGTCAGCAGTCAGCCCAGGATCAGCTGAGCAGTCTACCTACAGTTAAGCAGACGCAGGGAGGTGAGGGGTGAGCAATGGATCCAACGGACTAGGGGCAATTATTAATGTGACCTTGCCTGGTATCTGTAACCTGCGATGCCTAGCGGTATAGCTGTGAGCCCTCTTAAATCTTATCTAGAAGAAGGAAGATAATTTGGTTAACTAAACCATCTACTAAAATAATAACTCGTTTTTCTTTTTTAGCATCAACACATACATAAGAAAGCATATTTTCCATTGCATCTTCAGTGTATATTTGCATGCTTATCTTTCACTCTATTTGCAAACTTTGTGAGGGTAAGGATCATATCTATCAATTCTGTGCCATGTCCTGAGCCCATTAAAAAAAACTTCGTTGAATGTTTCTAGAATAAGTGAAGAAGTAGATTTGAATGGAGATTCCCAACCACCTTGGAAGTTCTTTATCTGCCTGGCCCCTCTCATTACCTTATAAGTGAAAGACCTTGTCCTTGGTTTGAGGGAATAATTCTCTTTCTGGTCTGTTAGAATGGGCATGGGCTCTACAACTATGTTACCATGGATTTAATATTGGCTCCAACACTTTCCTTGCATGTTGTCTGAGCAGGTCATTTATCCCCTCAGTGCATCAATTCCCTTAGATTTAAAGTTGAGATAAAATGTACCTCACATGATTTGTGAGGATTACGTGAAAACTAATGAGATAGCATATATAATCAACGTCGAATATATTGCCTGACACAGAGCAAGCGCTTGGGAGAATATGCTTCTTCTTTCTTTCTTTAGATCACTGTGTTGAGGTATGACACACTTCATATATTAGTCAGATTGTACAAAGCTCTACGGTGCTAACAATTAAACCCTAAGATCTCAGTGGCATATGGCAAGAAAAGTTTATATTTTACTCCTGAAAAGTTGAATGCTAATATTCCTGGTCAGGTGACTCTCTGGGTAGCTTTCCTCTACAGAGTGGAGATACTTACTGGGGTGCTGTCTTAATCCATTTTGGCTGCTACAACAAAATGCCTTAGACTGGGTTATTTAAATAATAGAAAGTTATTGCTCATAGTTCTGAGGGCTGGCAAGTTCAAGATCAAGGTGATAGCAGATTTGGTACCTGGTAAAGGTCCATTCCTTTTAGATGTCACCTTCTATGAGTGCTCACATGGCAGAAGGGGTGAACAATCTGCCTAGGGCATCTTTCATACGGGCATGATGTCATTCCTGAGAACAGAGCCCTCACAATCCTTTGGAAGCATCTCCCAAAGGCTCCACCTCTTGATACTATTACATTGGGGATTAGGTTTCGACATATGAATTTCAGGGCAACACACACATTTGGACCATAGTAGTTGCTGAAGTCCAGCTCTTCTGGGTGTCCATATCCAACAGGAAAGGAAAGTGGAGAAAGTTTTTCTATTACAGGTTTTCTTCCATGGTGTTTGGACTGTATTATATCTCAAATTCGTCAACAGGATGTCCACCACCACTGTTTATCCAGAGGAAATCTCAGGTCTGGGGTGCAGAGAAGGAATTTGGTTCTTTTCAGCTGATGGAGACAATAGTGTGATGTTAATGAGCCTACAGACATGGGCCAGGCTTGTGTGGGATGAATTGAATAAAGCTATGTTTGGTTATTTTCTTAGTCCATTTCGGCTGCTATAACAAAATACCGTGACTGAGTGGCTTATAAATAGCAGAAATTGATTTCTCACAGTCCTGGGCACTAGAAAGTATAAGATCGAGACATTGGCAGATTCAGCATCTGGTGAGGGTCCAGCTCCTGCTTCTTTCTTTGATGGCACCTTCTCCTTGGGTCCTCACATGGTGGAAGGGGTGAGCTAACTCTCTGGAGTCTCTTTATAAGGGCACTAGTCCCAATCCCAGTCCCAATCACATGGACTCTGCCTTCATGTCCTCATCACCTCCCAAAGGCCATGTGTCCTAATACTATCACTTTGGGGGTTGAAATGAATTTTGTGGGCTTTCAGACATTTAATCTATAACAGACATTGGTTCTCTGTGGGGTGGAAAATCTCTGAGTATTTAAAGGAGGAAGATGGTGACGTGATGCACCCTCTGAACATTAAGGAGTCAAGAAAGGAGCATTGGAAAAGATGGATTGGAGTGTGAAACAGGTCTGGGAGACCAGTCAAGAGCTGCTATAGAACTCAGTCCCAGTGCTACCTCCCTGCGTTCGTGTACCCTGCAAGCTCAACTCAGAATGCCATTCCTCCTGCCCTCTGCCCTTGGAGATGCCCCTATCCTTCAAAGCCCTATTCACTTCTCCTCCACTTCTTCTGCTTTCTCCTTCAGAATATAATGGGATCCTATTTCTCTGGACAAACCAGCGTTTCCTAGTTGGAGCCTCCACTAGGAAGGAGGCTCCCCCACATCTCTCTCAGTGTCACCTTGATGGGACTTATAGCCCAGAGCGTATGCTCAGTGAATCCTTGTCAACAGCAAATGAATATAACTTATTGTCAAATGGTGGATGGCTTGACCTTTAAAGTTAAAGGGAGAAGCTTCAAACATGATCAACATTGACTTTATTATCTTCCAGGTGCATGATTGTCTAATTTCTCACCAATTCAATTCTCACTCCATGAAAAATGATTTTTCAGACTGCTTTTTACAGAGAAACAGGTGGGCATTGAGAAAGTATTTCTGTGGCAGTTACTTTTCACATGTTATTCCATTTAATCCTCATGTATTTCTGTAAGGTTGGACATTTCCCTTTGTATCACAGGTGAGGAAACGGAGACGGTCAGGTATGAAGCATCTGGCCTGAATTCACGCAGCCTTGTGAAGGTGATGGCTGTCTAGTTTTGCCAGACTCGGAAGTGAGTGCTCCTTCTGCTGCCTCACATCATCTCTCCGTGCTGCACAAAGCAATTACGGAGGCATGCCCCGGCATTCATTTTTCCTACTTAGAATAACACGCTGCTGTTTACTTTCTCAGGAAGGAAGATTAAAATCAATGTAACTAGCCTTATTAACTTTTCTAAATACGGGGGCCTGCAGATGCCAGTGCCTTTCCTGAGAGCACCAAAGCAAATATAAAAATCCAATTTGTGTGTATGTATATATATATATATATATATATATATATATATATATAAAGAAAATCTCCAGAGTTTAAAATTCAAAGCTGTAAATGAAGAGCTGACGAGACAGAGGTAACGAACCAAGCCTCAGACACAGGAATGTATTTACCTCTATCTCTTCTGTCTGCAGGTGGCTGTTCCTTTGATGAGCACTACAGCAACTGTGGTTATAGTGTGGCTCTAGGGACCAATGGGTTCACCTGGGAGCAGATTAACACATGGGAGAAACCAATGCTGGACCAGGCGGTGCCCACAGGTATGAGATCCTTCATGTCTGGGGCTGTAATGGGGATGGCTAGATGTTACCATGAATCATGGAGAGGAGAACTCATTTACACATTGAGTGCTCTGAGATGGCAATTGATAGCTCTGTAGGTAGTGAGTTCCCCACACTCAGAGGTGTTCAAGCCAAGGCTGAATGAATTCTTCAGGATTTGGTACTAGTCACATGTCACCTGGATTCAGCATTTCTTTTAGCTTTGAGATTCTAAGCTTTAGCTACAAGTAGGGTATCACTGGGTTTTCCTTAGGAGCCTGATGATAGTGGCATGTCAGAGAAAGAAAGAGCTTCTGAAGAATTTGAGGTCACGCCTTTTCTTCCAGGCCACATAGACATAGGTTGTATATAGGAAACTTCAACAGTCAGACTATTATAAGGTTGTATTAATTATATTATTATATATTATCATATTGTTATCTATTATTATGTTATATTATTTACATATATTTTATATATTTAGGGAGACTTCTACAGTCAGATGATTATAAGTTTATATTATATATTACACATTATATTATATACATTATGTAGTCTATATTATATCATTTATATATATATTTAGGGATACTTCCACAGATTTTTATAAGGTTATATTATTATATAACATATTATATATTACTATATTATTATTATATATTATAAGGTTAACATCCTGACATTCTAAATATCAACATTTTATCCTTAACCGATGGGGCTGAAGGCCTAGTGTGAATTCTTGATGGATACCTGCATGGGGCAGGCCTGTGAGGTACACCTGATGTGTTTCAGGGGAAGTATCTGAAGGAGGTCTACTCAGAGACAACACTTAGACTCTAAATGTGGGGTATACCTGCGTAAGGTGCACCTTCAAGAGGCTTACCTGGTGATAAGAGGCAACTCTGAGAGTTCAAGAGGCAACTCTGAGAAAGTGAAGCTCACTTCTCTGAATAATCACATATCCCGGCTACAGTTGTAAAGACAACTGCTTGTTGGAGAAGGGAGGCCATTTTCTACAGTTTCTCCCTGACCAAAGGCTCCCTCGCTTTAACCCACACCTGTCTTGGTTTTCACCAATCCCCCAGGTGCTCCTTCTCAGTCTCCCCTGTCAGTGCACTCTGGCCATGGAGTATTAAGAGTTCTTTCAGGCTTACTTGGTGTTCTTTCCACGGCTGGCCTCAACCACTCCCATGGCCTCAGATACCACCTTTGTGCTGGTGATTCTGACATTTATGCCTCCAGCCTAGATGTCTCTTAGGAATTTTACACCTACACAACCCACTGCCAGCTGCCATGTCATCTTGGCTACCTCTGGAGAAGGGGGTTTTCCAGGATGCCACTCAACTGGGAGCAAAGAAGATGCTCAGAGATGCCCAGGTGAGGGTGAGGGTGTGACCTCATTCACTTTGAGTCTGGCTGCAAAGCAGGAGGCACTGGATGGTTATGGATAGCTCCTGTTAAGGGCATTAATTGTATAAATTTCTCACAAGTGTTGACATAAGCCTTAGGTATAATAAGATTGGGCTGTGGTACAAAATTGAGCATTTTAGATCTGGTGGGACCTTACTTTGAATGAGCAAAGTCATCAACAGGTGTGTGTGTGCGCGTGCCTGTTAGTAAGACAGTGTGGAACAACCTCTGTCGCCCAATCATGCTGACTTTATCAAAAGTACTGCCTGGTTAGATGATAGAATCACCCATCCCATTAGGCACCCCAAGAATCCAAGGCACCTCTGCTTAAACGTATAACATCTGCTCTACTCTTCATGGCCCTCTTTGATAGTGGCCAAATAAACCTTGATGTTATAGTGTGTATACGTGTGTGTATACATGTGTGTATGGGGGTGTGTGGGTGTGATGTGTGTGCATGCCTCTACTGGTATAGGTATGTGTGTGTATGTGTATGGGGGTGTAATGGTGTATGTGTGTATGCGTGTCTATGGGTGTGTGTGTGTATGGGGGTGTATGTGTGTCTGCATATGGGAGTGTAAGGGTGTATGTGTATGGGTGTGCATTTATGGAGGGTGTGTGTGCATGTGTATGGGTGTGTGTGTGTGTATGGGGGTGTATGGGTATGTTGTGTGTGCATGCCTGTGTATTGGGGGTGTGTGTGTATGGGGGTATATTGGTATATGTGTGTATGCATGTCTATGAGTGTGTATGTGGGGGGCATGTGTGTTCATATGGGGCTGTAAGGGGTATGTGTGGGCATGTGTGCATGTGTATGGGTGTGTGTGTATGGGAGTGTATGGGGATTTGGGTGTGCATGTGCATGGGTGTGTATGTATGGGCTTGTATGTATGGGGGTGTGTGCAGGGGGGTGTGTGTATGGGGGTGTATGTGTGTGTATGGAGGGTGTGTATGCATGTGTATGGGAGCATATGGGTGTCTGTGTGTATGCATGTGTATGGAGGTCTGTGTGTATGGAGGTGTACATGTGGGGGCCGGATGTACGAGAGGTGTGTGTGTGTGTGCATATGTGTGTGTATGGGTGTGTGTGTGTGTGTTCATATATGCTCTTTCTCCTCATCTTTAGTCCACTTAAAGCCCTGTAACATGTTGTAGGCTCTCCAAGCTCAACATCTCCAAAACCGAACTCTTGATTTACCCATTTCCCCTTCCCTGTCTACTCACTTTCCACTGTTCCTTATCTCCAGAAAGCTCACTTCACCCTACTGGTACTGATTCAGAAAGCCGGGGGCCATGTTTCTCTTTGTTCTCTCTCTTACCTGCGTTTCCAGCCAATCACTTCATTCTGCCATTTTACTGCCTAAGTATATCTTGGGTCTGCCCAAGCCTCTCCATCTCTGCCACCACTGCCCTGCCGAACACAGCCATTGTCTGTTTCCTGGGTTGGTGGAAAACTTTCTAACAGCCTCCTTGACTTAACTCTTTTGACTTTAAACCATTCTCCAAACAGATGTCAAAGAGATTATTCTAGAATATAAGCATATTCATGTTACTTCTTTTCTTCCTTGTCTCTACACAGCTTCTGTTTTAGGCCTTTCTGAGGCTTCTCATTGCTCCAGGAAAGACCAAAGCCCTGTTGTGGACTCCAAGGCTCTAAGGGCTGATCCTCCCTAAACCTCCAAATCATGATGCTCCACATCCCACTGTGCTCACTTTACACTGGCTTCCGCCAATTGCCAGAATGTTCTGACTCTCTCCTGCCTCGAGAACTCACATAAGGTTGGCATCCTCCATGGAGCCTTTCCCCAACCTGCTGTCTTGTGCGTCCTCTTCATGTCTCAGTCTGGGTCAGCTCTCTTTGTAATGGTTCCCATTGCACCTTGCACTTTTCCTTAGTACCACGCATCACAGCAGGGGTTGTTCATCCAATGCATGTTTTACTCCCAGATGAGAAGTTCCATGTGAATGGGGACTATGAGAATCTTGTTCACAACTTTATCTTCAGTGTCTGATGCAGGACATCAGGCATCCTATGTACTAAATTAGCAGTTTGTTGGATGGATGTGTGGATGGGCAAATAGTCTTTATTAGGTGTTTTTATTAACAAAGGAATGAATGAAAAAAACATTATTAAAGGCCTTTAGGTGCTCTGCTAACTGATCACGTATTTTCCTCTTTGTTACTATCCTTCCCATTTTACAGATCAGAAAAGCAAGTTCTAATAAGCTGAGTAAAAGTGTGTCTTTTTGCTCATGCTACTCTCTGTCCCCAAAGACATGGCTTTTGCTTCTAATCTTAATTTTCTCAGCCCCTCATTACGGCAGAGTGTCATTTCATAAATATTGGATCATGCTAATACAATCTTCTGAGCTTTTCCAAATAGAGGCATTTGATAATGATCACTGAAATTATTCTGTCATGATGCGCCTGTGGATTTCAGTGGCTCTGTGTGCCGCTTAGGCAGAGAGGCATGAAAGCAAATTTGGATTAGGTGAAACTGTTTGTTCTTCTTACGGGCAAAGGCTGAAATCTTGCTTTTCTTTCTGTAAAGCCAGCAGTCCTCCTCATCTTGGAAATCAAGTTTGAGTCTGTTTATTCAGATGTTCCACAGCTTTTTGCCCATCCCCTTTGTGTGACGAGCTCTGTGCTATACTTGGTCCCGGTAAATCAGTCCATGTCATGTTGGGATTTAATCCCGCTGATGACCTCCCATGGTACATAGGGTGAAATCTGAAATCCTTGCCGTGGCCTATAAGATCCTGCATGATCCAGTGTCTTCTGTAGGCCCCTTTTCTTCTCCTCTCTCATACCTGGTGTGTTTTAGTTCCTCAGATGTGTCAGATTTTTTCTAGGCATGGGTCCTTTGCACGTACTGTTACTTGTTCCTTCTCATCAGAATTTGTTTTGTCAGTTCTTCACTTTGCTGATTTCTCTTTCGTTCTTTCGTTCTCTCATTCTCTCTCTCTCTCTCTTTTTTTTTTTTTTTTTTTTTTTTGAGACAGAGTATCACTCTGTTGCCCAGGCTGGAGTGCTATGGCATTATCTCAGCTCACTGCAGCCTCCATCTCCCTGGTTCAAGTGATTCTCATGCCTCAGACTCCCAAGTAGCTGAGACTACAGGCGCATGCCACCATGCCTGGCTAGTTTTTGTATTTTTAGTGGAGATGGAGTTTTGCCATGTTGGCCAGGCTGGTCTCGAGCTCCTGACCTCAGGTGATCCTTCCGCCTCAGACTCCCACAGTGCTGGGATTACAGGCATGAGCCACCTCATCTGGCGCTTTGCTGATTTCTTTACGTCTCAGCTCGCAGGACTCCTCAAGGCAACCTTCCCTTATCCGTCTGTCTAAAGACGGACTTCCTCCTTATTCTCACTCATAACGTCCTGTTCTTTGCTTTCAAAATCCTTATCATGGACATGTTCTCAGGTCAGTATATTCCAATCTTACACAACAGCTGAGTGATCCCAGGGTCTCAATTCTTCTGCCTCAGTTTCCACATCTTTATCTTGGGGACCAATCTGAGAGTTAAATGGAGGATGTCTGCATGAGTGTGAACTGTCTGCCTAGAGTGGGGGTTAGTCAATGTTGCTTTTCCTAAGTGTTTTCTGGTTCTTGTAACCTCTGGGGCTGGAAGTCTAAGTCCACCTGAGACCTTGCCCCCACTTTGAGCTCACTGATGCTGCTTTACAAAGGTGAGCTGCTCAGCAGGTGTCTGCTGTGGGTCCTGACAGGCCAGAGAGGCTTTTCAAGTCCAGGATGCATTGCTGCATCGAGGGCTTAGACATTTCCTCCAGCCCAGCTCTGTGAGTTGAATGTTACGTACAACCACTGTTATTTGCCATTGAAAGTAATGGCGAAAACTGCAGCTACTTTTGCATCAACCTAAATATATGCTTTTCCTCATCTCTCTCCATGAGAGAAGCTCTTGCACTAGCATTCCAAGCTTCAGACCTGGTTTCGCCACCTTATCTTTACTGAGGCTGTCACAGAGGAGCAGGGGTTGCTACACTCACTCACAAACCCTCTCTCTAGCTGTCTATCCTGCCTATGGAACTAAGTGCAGCTGCCACCAGTTCCTAGCCCTGCCTTCCCCATCTTTGGCATGGGTTTCCACAAGTCAGCCCTGAGGTACAGCCCTGAATTACAGCCCAGGCCCAGCAGGAGGGTATCCTGGGGGCTGAGGATACCCTCAGCTGAATGCTGGAGGTATCCTTTGGAAAGGACTGAAGCCAGAAGTAGTGGGGCTTGGGTGGCTTGCTTCTATATCCTTCGAATATTTGTAGGACATTCTTTTAAGCGTGAGGTAGGGATTAGGATTGAATATCAGGCTGTAGAATCAGGTACATAAGAAATGCTCACTTATTTCTCTTCTTTACATAAACCTGAATCTGACCCTCAGTCCCCAGGGAGGTGAGACTACATTTTAGGCACTGTTGGAGCCCCCTCTTCCCTAGGGTTCTATGAGTTTCCTGGGGTTTAAGCAGACTGTTGTGATTTTCTCTGGGAAGCCGGCTGCTGCATTCCCTTTAGGTCTAGTGATTCTGCTGCTGCTTTCTCAGGCTAGGAGCCATTGACACAGCCCAGCCAACCCAGGTGCACCACCCACCAACACCCCTGGGCCTGCCCCTCCTAAGGTACTGCCATGGAGCAGTGTGGCACCAGCAGATCTGTACCTCCTACCTTCATAAAATGGAAGAACTTCTCTCCTCATCATCTTAGCCTTCTAAAGTACGCCCTTCTTGGCCCAGTCCTTCCAGACCCCAGCAGTGTCTGTTAAGTAAGTTTAGAGTTAGGAAAAAGCAAAGGAGAAAGGAAGGAAGCCTTGATTTTGAGCAGCTTCTTCTGTTTTTCCTACACACATTTCTAGAGCAGAAAAACACAAAAAGCTTAGTGTGTTTCCTGATTGGAAGGGGCAGGAGTTGGGAGAACACACACACAGGTGACACACGTGCACACACACACACACACACACACACATTTCAACCAACTAGCGTGTCATGGAAGCAGCACCGTCTCCAGGGTGGTCCTGGCCTGTTCCTTCACGCCATGGGGCCTTTGCCTATGGGTTCCTGCCTTGCTCTAACTGCTGATCTTTCTAAAGGGAGGGTTGAGGTCTGTTTTGGTTGAATGGTGTCTCCTAAAAAGATAAGTTGAAGTCCTAACCCCTCATATCTGTAAATGTGACACTTATTTGAAAGTAAGTCTTTATAGAAATGATCAAATTAAGATGAGGTCTTGCCGGTCGTGTTGGGTTCTAACCCAGTGTGACTGGTGCAGGCAAAGACACACACACACATACGGAAGGAGGCCATGTGGAGGCGGCAGTGGAGATCGGGGCAACGCGGCCATAAGGCAAGGAATGCTGAGGCTTGTCAGCAGACACCATATGACTTTCATTGGTCATATGAAAGTCTGTTCAGGAACCCGTCAGGCAAGGCAAGGACGGGTTCTTCCCTAGAGCCTTTGGAGACAACGTGGCCCTGCCAACATCCTGATTTTGGACTTCTGGCTTCCGGAACTGTGAGACAATAGGTTTCTGTTGTCTTAAGCTACCCAGCTCATGGTAATTTTTAATAGCAATTCTCGGAAACTAAAACCAGGTCAGTTACACGTAAGTACCCTGACCCCATCACCTACCCAGGTCACCTTTTCCACACGAGCACTGTAAGTATTGGAAGCTTTGCTTTCTTCTGGTTTTTTTTTTTTTTTTTTTTTGTTTTTTTGAGATGGAGTCTCGCTCGGTCACCCGGGCTGGAGTGCAGTGGCAGGATCTCGGCTCACTGCAAGCTCCACCTCCCAGGTTCACACCATTCTCCTGCCTCAGCTTTCCGAGTTGCTGGGACTACAGGCATCTGCCCCCATGCCTGGCTAATTTTTTGTATTTTTAGTAGAGACAGGATTTCACCGTGTTAGCCAGGATGGTCTCAATCTCCTGACATCATGATCCACCCACCTCGGCCTCCTAAAGTGCTGGGATTACAGGCATGAGCCACTGCACCCGGCCAGCTTTGCTTTCTTCTAAGGGACCTGGCATTTACTACTTGTCCACTCTAACCAAGAAGTGGGATAGGCATCATCCTGTACAACATTTCATCTAATGTCCCACCATCCCATGAGTTCAGAGATATTGTTGCTTGTTTTTGAGAAAACAGAGTCCCAGAGAAGTGAAGCAACTGGTCCAAGGCCATGTGAGTTTTATGTGGCCGAGGAGTCAGGCTTAATGTCCAGGCTAGAGAAATATATATTGCAGATGTGGTACTGTCATCAACTAAGCATCTTTTAAAATTTTTTCTCCTTGCAGTCATGAGTTATGATGGCAAAAATAATGTGTATTCATTGTAGAGAAAATGCACAATAGAGATAACTATAAATAATGAAATGAAAATCATATGTTCACAGAAACTCGTGGAAATATCTATTTTGCTATATAATGCTTTTTTCTTTAGCATTTTCCCATGTCATTAAATATTCCATAAAAGCATGTTTTCTAAAGGTTTCATAGTTTCCCATTGCAATGACTGTTCCACAATTTATTTCGTCATCCCGTACTGTTGCATATTTAAGTCCCTTCCAGTTACTCCTGAATCATGTTGCAGTGAGTATTCTTGTACATATATCTTTGATTAATAGAAGTAATCAAATTTGTTTTCATATGCATATATTTCTGTATTCCCTTATGTACCCAAAACAGAATGATTGTGTATTATCTTTGACATCTGGAGAAAGAATATCATCCACATGGCAAACATGTAGTCCTGGACATTTGCCCATGACTTGATGATGGTTGGGAAAATGCTTTGCAAATTCTGAAGCACTGAACACAAGCCAGGCACTGGCGACGGTCCCCTGATTGCACCTTGTTCTAGCTCTTAGCTTAGGTACCCCCTGGGCTAAAGCCAGAATCGTGTTGGAAATATTGTCAAATAGAATGGTCCAAGTGCTGGTCAATCAAGGTGGACGCTAGCTGTAAAAAGCTGTGTGGGCTCCCTCGTGTTTATCGGATGAACTGCAAGCCTGTTCACGGGTCATAAAGAGAACTAGCTTCGGTTCTTGTAGGCAGGGACAACATTGTATTTATATTTGTAACCACAATGCTGGGGCTTAGTAGGTGGCGGCAAATGTTTGTTAGTTGAATTGCTCTTATTAATAATTGAACTTTCTCATGATGCAACCCCAGCATGTATCTCGAGCCTCAGTGCCCCCTCCTGCCCTTTTCTCTTTCATTTCCCCTTCTGTGTAATCACACGAGGGCAGCCTTTGTGTTATTGTTTTGGGAGTCCAGTCTCCAACCCTGTTTCCTGATTTGGGGTATCTCTCATTGTGTTGAGTCTCGGTGGATTGTGTAGCTCGCTGAGAGGTGAAGGTGCAAGCTGCTCATCATTTCCTGGCAGCCTAGGTGTGGCTGGATAGGTAACCTGGATAGGTAACCCAGGCCTTTTCATCTAGGAAGGATGGGCCAGCAGCCCGAGGCTGGAGAATTGGGGTGTGCAGTAGTAGGGGTGGTGTCTGGCCATGGTGTTTGTGCTGTGAGGTTGCTGAACTTCCTGCTTGTTGGTCTACCAGAACTGCCTTTTTTTTCTGCTTATGTTTCAGGCCTGATCCTTCAGCTTTCTGTTCACTATGAGCTTCTCAATATTCTTCCAGAAACTTTATATTTTTAAAAGATAGTCATAGTTAATATCTCTTCTTTCAACCACAAACCCTGCAGGTCACGCTGTTGTGCCTTTGTATGTGCTGATCCCCAAGGCTAGAGCACAGCTCCCCTTCCCCTTCCTCCTAAATCGAAACCCGGCACAAATGTCACCTCCTCCAGGAGGCCCTCCCTGACTCCCCTCACAACATTTACCTCGCTACTATGCTTCTGTAGCTGAGTTTATCGTATGTTGTCTCTGATTCCCCACTAGGCCTGTGAGTGACTCCAGGGCATGGACTGCCTCTCATTGCTGAATTCCTTATGTCCTACATGGGGCCTGGAATAAGGAAGGTGGTTATTTAACAATAACTGAATTATTGTTAAAGTTATTAGTGTTGGGAAAGTTGGGAGAAAGTGGTTTCAGGGGAACCCTTGAGGGGCTGCCACTTTCTTTGGCATTTTCATGGCACCTGAGTCATCTGTAGCTTTCATATCTTGAACCCGACTCTGAGCTTGATGAGGCTTTGGTCAGGATGGGCCACTTGGTCCCAAGCCTGATTGGTCTGGGTGCTTCTGCTCTGAAGTTGGTCCCAGGATCCTTGGGGCGAATAACGAGACACTGGAAATGACCCTTTCCTTTGCTGTGGGGCCTGGCACACTCTCACGAATGCGTGCCACTGCTTGTGACAGCTGTAAGAGGCTCCTCTTGGGAAGATATGATCTATTCTCAGATTGACCTATTCTTCCTTTAATGTGAGGCTTACAATAAAATGATATGGAAGTATAGGCCTTTAAGTGTCCTTCATCACACTGGATATTATTATTGATTGATTTAAAGTTGTAAGTTCTTATGTTCCCATTTAGCCATTGTTGAGTCAGTACATTTTTCTTTCCTCTTTAATGACAAAATATTTTATATTTTTTCTTAAAAAATGCTGTTTGAACATATAAGTTATATCTCTCCACCCTCATCACAGTTAGCCTAAATATCACCATGAACATATTGATGTGTTTTGAGAGAGAAAGGGAGAGAGTGAAGAAGGAGAGAGAGAGGGAAGGAGGAAGGCAGAGTATCTGTTTGTGGTAATAGTAACAGAGATTTGCTACTTATGTAGTGCTTAGTATGTGTCAGGTACTATCCTAACTGCTTTAACTATAGTAACTTATTTAATCTTTGCAACAGACCTCTGATGTAGATGCTGTTATCTGCATTTTACGGATCAGGAAACCTAGGCACAGAAAGCTTGAATGACTTGCCCAGGTCATCGTTAGCATATGGAGGAGGCAGGACATGCCCTCAGAAAGGGTCCAGGCTGTGCTCTGGACAGCTGCCTAGGAGTGCAGACAATGAATAGAGTCATAGCTCCCAAACCCTTCTGTCATCCATCTCTTTTTATGCCACTATATTCAGAGTTAGTTTTCACCATCAGAGGTTACATGATACTCTCCTGGGTGAATGTACCGTGGTTTATTGAATTAACACCTAAGAGATGGAGGTAGGAGAAGAAAGAAATGCCAAAGTGCCTCCTGTGTGCCCAAATAAAAGACAAGATCTTTGTCTCCAAACAGCTCTGAGAAAAGTGCTTACAAAACATCTCATATTATGAGATGGTTTCTTGTGTACTCAGAGCTACAAAATTAATTGAAGAAACTACATTAGTCTGCAATGACCCCAATCAGTGCTAGTTTGGGATGTTTACAGGGATCACAGAATTGGTAGAAAAGGCAAGGAAATTGAACACAGGTTTAGTAATAATTCCGGAGGATATGACCAAGTAATGATGGGTATTGGTGATGGTTATGAACAAGTGTCCTAACAATGGCTTTGAAAAGCAACATGATGTCCTTGTGGTGATCAGAATATACAGCTGCCAGATAAATGGGAAAACCAGTCTGTGCTAGTATCCACATAGATGCTTGCCTTGACACTCAGTTTTCTGTGACATCGTACCTAGATTCAAAAAGTATTATATTCCAAATGGTGTAATAGGAAGCGAAAGTGATGGAGACTGGCATCATTCAACTTAAAAAGTGCTTCTTCTGATGGTGAACACTGGTGCATTTGACGAGATAGAATAAAGGGGTTTTCTGGGAGGTGGAGGTTGCAGTGAGCCGAGACTGCGCCATTGTACTCCAGTCTGGGCAACAAGAACAAAACTCCATCTCAAAAAATAAAAATATAAAGACAAAAAAGAAAGAAAGAAAAGAAAAGAAAGGGGTTCTAAAGTCTATGGGAATGGATAATAAACCACTATTTCTTTTAACCTAACTTGTGTATACCACTTCCTGGACAGTGTTCTAAGGGCTTTACATGCTTTTACATCGTTTAATACTTCAACAACACTGTAAGCTGGATGTTATTAGCACACCTGTTTTAAAGAGGAGGAAACTGAGGCCCAGAATGTCAACTCTGTCAAAAGTGAGTAGTAAATTAGAGGAGCTGAGATTTGAATTCAGGCCGTCTGGATGCAGAATCTGTGCCCTGAACCACTCTCTATTTTTGAATTAATATTTTATGAAACACGTGATTTTAAATATGTATGTGTAATTAAATTGTATATTCGATACCATAAGCAGACTTTTGCCTAATTCAATCATCTATACACTTAAAATTTTATTTATTAAAGTTGCCTGAAAACCTTTTTTGGAGGGAGGATGTCTTCTCCCTGGAAAAATGGAAGAAATACTTTACTTTTAGTGGAGGATTAATCCTGTCAGTTTGTTGAATTGTCTAAGTCTGTCAGTGTCTACGTAAATGCAGATACAGTGAACCTGTATGTTGTTTGGAATAAATTCTTTGAAAAGGAACCATCATAAAAACAGTCTTGTGTAGGAGACACATTTAACAGGACCACAAAGATGACGTCCTTCAGGATTCCTCTGTTTCCTGCTGCTTCAACTTTAGCCACTCTCAGGGCAGCCTGAGAGGAAGACTTTGCTGAGAATCATCCTGATCATGGTGATGCTGGCTGGATGCTGATGCTGGGCGATATCTTCATGGACCATTCAACCGATTGGGCTGCCACTGCAGGGGCTAGAGCTCCTCCAAGTGAACCTTTCATTTTTAAATGTGTGATCTTTCTTTTCTTTAGTGAGGAAATAGGTTTTCATTATGCTTTGAATACTGTAGTAATTTGAATTATAAGTATGCATTCTAAGATATTTGGTAAGAAATGAAAATAGTTGTGTAGTATAAATGTAGTCTTTTTCCCCTAATTTAGTAAAAATAAGATGGCTGAGATGTCTCTAAAAACAAAGTCCAACAATCTGGAAAATCCAGTAATCCACTGAGGTCCCATTCTCAGTATTGAATCTGGTGGTCGTTAGCCACACGTGGCTACGGAGTACTGGAAATGGGGCTAGTCCTGTAAGTATAAAGTACACATCAAATTTCAAAAACTTAGTTTGAAAAAATCATGTAAAAACATCTCATTAATAATGTTTATGTTGATTGCATGTTGAAATGATTATATTTTAGAAGTATTGGGTTAAGTAAATTATTAAAATCAACCCATTTATTTTTACTTTTTAAAATGTGCCTACTAGAAAATTTAGAATTGCATATGTGGCTCACATTATGTTTCTGTTGGTCAACACTGTTCTAGATTATCAGATTTTTATGACGTCACTTGTATTCCCACCGTCAGGGATGTCTCTCTTTGAGAATACTAACAGCTAGCATTTATGAAGCACTCATTCTGTGCCAGGTACTTTAAAGCCTTGTTTGCTTTATGGTTCACAAAACCCTATGCAGTGTAGGTACCATGTGTTCCCACTTTATAGATGGAAAATTGAGGCATGAAGAGATTAAGCAACTTGCCCTTTATCATAAAGGTTGGAAGTGCCAAGAAGGGGATTTGAACCAAAGCAGCTCAACTCAGTGGCACCCACTGATGACTCCCAGGCATCCACCTTTTGCTACATGGACATAAGACTTCTGTCTCTGCCTTGCTGTGTTGACTTGAACCTCTGGACCTCAGTGTTCCTACCCAGGATTGGATGGAAACTTGTGATTTTAAATATGTATACCATATTAACAACAGAGCTACCTCAGGCCCCTCTAGCTCTGTTCTTCCTGTGGTTATTATTGTACCTCTGTGAGGGCTGCAGGCACATGGTGGAGTTGGGTAGGCATTGTCTCTACTGCCAGGCCTTTGGTTAGCATGGCCTTCTGCCTAGTGGCTAAGGAAGCATCCCTGGGAACTCATCCCAGATCTGTCACTAACCTCAGACTTTGAGCTGCCTTTCTCTGGGCTTCCTACACCCACTTCTGTGAAATGGATCTAAAAATAAGGAGCACTGGATTCTGTCCTAGCTCTGCCATTAACTTGCTCCATGACCTTGGGCCACACATCATCCCTTCCTGGGCCTTATTGACCATTGTAAGATCAGAAGTCAATTTCTTCTGACTCTAGCATTCTTTGACTTGTAATTTATGAATCAAGAAGAAGGCATTTTTAAATACAGGAATTTAGTGATATATTTATAAAATAAAACATTGATGAAAACTCCTGTGGTCCTAACCCCTCCATTCGTCTGTTTGTCAAGCAGGGCAACTGCTTCTGCTTCCTTGCAGAGGAATTTGTCTTCATGAGTGTATGGAGATGGGGCACCTGAAGTATAATCTATCCCTGAGAGCCCAGACCTTCACAGAAAGATAAATCTCTCAGTTGAGCTTAAGGCACGTACTCTGTACTCACGCATCCTTGGAGAGCTGCAATGATCTATCACATGCCCCATTAATATCACAGGTACAACTCCAGAATTTATTTCCCCACAACTACTAATCAGTGAGACATTTGGTAATTGAGAGAAATTACCCTTTTCTAAAAAGACCTCCTATTTTTCCTCTTCATCTACCCAGTTTTGACACTGTGCTCTGTGCTGACACAATCATGCTTTATGTTTGGAAAGCAACAGATACTTGAGCAAACTGTTTTTAAAACTTTCCTCAAATCTGCCAGTATCTTTTAAAATTGCTTCCTTTCCTAGGTGTTGTGTTTCCTTATTAAGAAATCCAAATTGCACTTTCTCAGGATTCAAAGCCTTGTCATCAGTGAAACAATTTGTGAAAGCTATGAACAAGCAAGAATATGTTATGTCTTTTAAGAAATCTGAGAGTGTCTAAGGTTAAAATAAGACCTGTAGCTTCCAAGAACTTTCTAAATCATAGCTGCAAAAATATATAAGCATGATGTGTCCATCAGTTTGGATTTAGGTGGGAAAACAGAAACCATTCTAGGTATTTCAATCAGGAAGGGGTTTAATACAGGGTATTAGAGGTTTATAAACCTTTGAAATTCTCACATGCATGGTCAAATAATCTTCAACAAGGGTGCCAAGACTACACAATGGAGAGAGAATAGTTTCTTCAACAAGTGACATTTAGTAAATTGAATATCCACACATAGCAGAAGGAAGTTGGATCCTTATCTTACACCATACACAAATATTAACTCAAAATGGATTAAAGACCTAAACATAAGACAGAAAACTATAAAACCCCTGGAAGAAAATGTAGGTAGAAAGTTTTATGATGTTTATTTGGCAGCGATTTCTTGGATATGGCACCAAAAGTATAAGTGACGAGCAAAAATAGACAAATGAGACTATATCTAACTTAAAACTAATGTGTTTCAAGGGGAATAGAATTAAAAGACAACCTATGGAACTGGAGAAAATATTTGCAAACCATATATCTCATGTAGGGTTACTATCTGGAATACATAAAGAATGCCTACCACTCAACAATATTTTTTTTTTTAAAAAAAGGGCTGAAATAGACATTTCTCGAAAGAAGATAAACAAATGGCAAGAAACATGAAAATATGGCCAGGGACAGTGGTTCATGCCTGTAATCCCAGTACTTTGGGAGGCCGAGACAGGCAGATCACTTGAGGTCTGGAGTTCAAGACCAACCTGGCCAACATGGTGAGACCCCCATCTCTACAAAAAATACAAAAATTAGTCAGGCATGGTGGCGTGTGGCTGTAATCCCAGCTACTCAGGTGGCTGAGGCAGGAGAATTACTTGAACCCAGGAGGCGGACGTTGCATTGAGCCAAGATTGTGCCACTGCACTCTAGCCTGGGTAACAGAGCAAGACTCTGTCTCAAAAAAAAAAAAGAAAAGAAAAAAGAAAAGAAAATATGTTTAGCATCACTAATCATTAGAGAAATACAAATCAAAACCATAATGAGATATCACCTTACACCCATTAGGGTGGCCACTATAAAAAGACAAACAAAAAGAAATAAATGTTGTCAAGGATCTGGAAAAATAGGAACCTTTGTACATTGTTTGTGAGAATGTAAAATGGTATATAGTCTATATGGAAAACCAAAAATAAAAAATAGAACCACCATATGATCTAGCAATCCCAATTCTGGAAATAGAATCATGTATCTTTTAATGATGGGAATACATTCTGAGAAATGAGTCATTATGCAATTTCATCATTGTGTGAACATCATAGACTGTATTTTTGTAAACCTAGAAGATATAGCCAACTATCCACCTAGGACAACCTTCATATGTGCAGTCCGTCATTGATGGAAACACCATTATGCTACACATGACAGTATATCTAAAATAATTGAAAGCAGAATCTTGAAAATATATTTACACACTCATGTTAATTGTAGCATTATTCACAGTAGCCGAGAGACAGAAGCAACCCAGATGTTCATCAACAGATGGTTGGATAAAGAAAATGTAGTATACACATGCAATGGAATATTACTCAGCCTTAACAAGGAAGGAAATCCTGGCACATGCCACAACATGGATGAACCTTGAAAACGTTAAGAGAAGTAAATCAGTCATCAATAACATGTACTGTATGATCCTACTCATGTGATGTATCTAGAGCTGTCAAACTTACAGAAATAAAAAATAGAATGATGGTTGCCAGGGGCTGGGGAGTGGGAGGGAGATAGGGAATTGTTCAGTGGTGCCTTAGACCATTCATGCTACTATAAAAAGTGCCACAAAATGGGTAATTTATGAATAAAAGAAATCTGTTTCTCACAGTTCTGGAGGTTGACAAGTCCAAGATTAAGGCATCATTACGTTTGGTGTCTGATGAGGACCCCATTTCTACTTCAAAGATGGTGGCTTGAATGCTGTGTTCTCACATGGAAGGACAAAAAGGGAGTACTTAGTTCCCTCCAGCTCTTTTATAATATTGCTAATCTCATTCATGAGGGCTCTGACCTCATGACTTAATCGTCTTTTAAAGGCCCCAACTCATAATACTATCACATTAGACTTTAAGTTCCAGCATGTGAATTTTGTAGGGACACCCGCACTTAAGCCACAGTGTTCTCCTCCAGATCCCCCAAAATCCATGTCATTCTTATATACAAAATACATTTATTCCATTCCAATAGCCCCAGAAGTCTTATTCCTGTATCAGCTTTAAAGTGTAAGTCTAAAGCATCATCTAAATTAGATATGATTCATCTTGAGGCAAATTGCTCTCCAGCTGTGTTCCTGTGAAATCAGACAAATTGTATACTTCCAAAATACAATGTTTGGACAAACACAGGATAGACATCCTTATTTTAAAAGAGATAAATAGGCAAGAAGAAAAGGGTAATAGGTCCCAAGTAAGTATAAGACACAAGAAGACAAGCAGCATTAAATCCTGAGGCTTGAGAATGATCTTCTTTGACTCTACGTCCTGCCTTTTGGACACTGTGCAGCAAGGGTGGGCCAAAGCCCCAGGCAGCCCCATTCTTCATGGCTTTGCTGGGTGCACCCCACAAAGCAGCTCTCAGTGGTTGGGGTTGGGTGCCTGTGTCTCTCCCAGGCTTGTGTTGCATGATGGTGGCTCTACAAGTCTGAGGTCTCAAGGGTTGTCTGTCTCCATGGCTCCATGAAACATTGCCCTAATAGGGGTTCTCTGCAGTGGCTCCATTCCTATGGCTCCACAGAATTGCACTAGTAATGGTTCTCACAGCATCCCCATCCACCCTGGCAGTTCTCTGGGCACTGAGAAATCAGGTGAAGGTAGCCAGGGTGGAGGCTACCTGCCTTATGTACTCTGCATACCTGCAGGGTCAACACCATGTGGATACCACCAAGTTTGACTGTTGCTGCCCGCTGGAGGGGAAGCCTGAGCCACACTTGGGCCCACTTGAGTCACATATGGGGCATCTAAGGAGGACTACACCAGAATTCAGTAAGCAGAGACTTGAGGTGGCACAGAGCAGTGAGTGCTGAGGTCTCATGGGTGCCCAAGATCCTTTTTTTGATATAGTTTTGTCCCTCAGGCCTTGGCATTCTGGGCCTGTGATGGGAGTGACAACTTTAGAGATCTTTGAAATGCCTTTGGAGTCATTCTTCCATTGTCTTGATAAATAGCATCTGGCTTCCTTCCATCCATACTAATATCCTTATTAGGCATCTTAATATTTTTATTAAACATTGACTTGGCCACACTCTTGGTATTCTCTCCATAATACACCTTTACGACCTGGCCGGGCTGGGAGTTTTCAAAATCTTTAAGCTCTGCTTCCCTTTTACTTATAAATTCATCTTTAATTGATTTCTTACCTCACTTTTTTAAATAAGCAGTCAAGAGAAGCCATGTAGCACCCTCAACACTTTGCTTAGATGTCTCTTTCACCAGATATCCTAGTTTATCACCTGCAAGTTCTGCCTTTCAGAAAGCGTTGAGACATGGTTATGATTCATCCAAGTTCTTGGCTATCTTGAAGAAGTATGAGTTTTCCTCCAGTTTCCAATACCTTATTTCTCGTTTCTGTCAGAGACCTCATCAGAATTACCTTTACCATCCATATTTCTACCATCATTCTGTTCATGACTATACTTAGATAATATCTAAGAAGATTGAGCCTTTCTCTCCAGCTTTCTTCTTTTGAACCTTTGCCAGAAACACCCTTAATACTCTGTTCACAATAATCTAGACTGTTTCCAGCATGAATCTCTAAAGTCTTCTAGCTTCTACTCATTACCCATTTCTAAAGCCACTTCCACATTTTATGTATTTGTTACAACAACACTCTACTTCTCGGTATTAATTTCTGTCTTGTCCATTCATGTTGCTATAACAAAATACCTCAAAATGTGTGATATATAGGCTGAGCGCAGTGACTCATGCTTGTAATCTCAGCACTTTGGGAGGTCAAGGCTGGCAGATCACTTGAGGTCAGGAGTTCGAGACCAGCCTGGTCAACATGGTGAAACCTCGTCTCTACTAAAAATACAAAAATTAGCTGGGTATGGTGGCGGTCACCTGTAATCCCAGCTCCTTTGGTGGCTGAGGCAGGATAATTGCTTAAACATGGGAGGTGGAAGTTGCAGTGAGTTGACATAGTGCCTCTGGACTCCAGCCTGGGAGACAGAGTGAGACTCCATCTAAGAAAAAAAAAAAAAAAAAAAAACTGATATATAAATTCTTAAATTCATGTCTCATAGTTCTGTGTGCTGGGAAGTCCAACTCCAAGATCAAGGTGCCAGCAGGCTCAGTGTCTGGTGAGGGCCCAGTTTCTGCCTCTGTCATTGGTGAAGACTAAGCTGGAACTCTGCTAGAAAGTAAGATACAGTTTCTAGGCTTCCAGCCCCAGTGATATGTGGGAGAGCTTAGGAGGGTAGGAATGATGCAAGATACCATGACACAGTCCTCAGTACAGTGTACCTAAGTGAGTAAAAACAAAAAATCTGTGTTCTTTTTATGTAGAAGAAATGAACAGAAGTGTGAACATTGAAATCAGGCTGATATTAGTTGGAATGCCAATTCTACTAGTGACTAGCATTCTGATCTGGAGCTGGTTTGGTAACCTATGTGAGCCTCATGCTCGTCTCTAAAATGAGGATAAGGGACAAGAGCCTTGTAAGATTTATGTGGGGAATTAACTAAAATTTCACATATAAAACACCTTGTACAACAATGGATATTTTATGGCCACCCTACCTTGCAGTCACTTTAGAATTTTGATGAGTTTCCAGCACCAAGAGGTGTCTGCTTCCAGTCAGATACCTCAAAGTATGTGGTATGTTCAGAAAATAAAAAGTAGTCGTACATGGTAGGATGACAGTGATGACATTAGTATCTGGTAGCATTTTGGAGCATCTGTTGTTTTCATGGCACTGTGCTGAGCACTTTCTACTTGTCATCTTTCTTTTATTATCAAATCTTTACAACAGCCTTTGGAAGGAGCTACTAGTAATAGCCCATTTTACAGTTCAGAAAAATGAGGCACATAAAGATTAAGCGACTTAGCTAAAATCACACAGAAATGGCAGTGTGATTTTATCTAAAATCGCACATAAGTGGTAGAGGCAGATACTCAAACCAATACTCTTGAATAACGTAGTATTCTAGGAAGGGATACCCTGGTCATGTGATATAGGATGAGATGTGATGAGAAGGGAGGTTGGGGCCACAACTTGAAGGATGTTGGACAATAAGAGTAAGGATTCATCAGAGATTAAGTCAGGGAAAGTTTGATCAGATTTATCTTTTAGCATAACCACTTGTTGGCCGGTGTGAAAGGCAACTTGGAGCAGCAGGAAGCCTGTGGTGGGAAGGAAGGCAGTGGACCAGGAGGGAACCGATCAGGTATGAATGGGGACATTACCTGTAAAAATGGGGAGGAGGAAAAGGGGGTTGGAGATATTGGTGAGCTCAAGAAAACTTGGTGAAAGAAATGAACAAAGATACTGGACTTGGGTGTGGAGTCAGGTGCCTATTCTTTGAAGTTCTGTGACTCTAGCCAAGCCACGTGGGTTCCATTTCCTCATCTGTATATTACACACATACCTATAGAGGTGTGCTAAAAATGGCCAGGATGCACATGGTGAGACCCTACCTCTGTGCCCAGAATACTGGGTTCTTAGCAAGTGAAAGTGTTGGTCCAGTGTTTGATGTTTACCAGACCTCGGGTCTCAGTAAGCAGGAGGACTGAGCATCTGCATCAGAATCACCTAGGGTATTTTTAAAAAGCTGATTCCTGGGTCCTATCCCAACATATGGCACTGGGATGGGGCCCAGGAAACAGCAGGCAATTTTAGTACATTGGTCTTGAGAACCATTGAGTGTTTGGGAAGCTAGGAAAGGGGTCAAGGGCAGGGTCAAGATTTCCCAGGAGAAAGGGAAGAGCAGAGGGCAGAGAGCAGAACTCTACACATTGCCACAATCTAGGGTGTGGGCAGAGGAATGAGAGCCTGAGGAGACCCAGGGAGTGCATTCCTAGAGGAAAACAGGAATAAGCTGGCGTTCCACCAGGAGCACCAGCTTCTTCCCTTCTTCTTTCCCCTGCAGAGAATTGGCACCCTGGGACACTTCTTTGTTGGAGCTATTGCTTGCTTCCCTGTAGTTTCCTCCTCTACCTGCTATACTTTGCCATCCCCTTGTCATCACTGCCATGTTCTTTCCTTTGCCTTGGAGACCACTGGGTCTCAGAATTCCCTTGTTCTTCCAGCCCCTGTCCCTGGTCAGGCAGTACAGGAGCTCAATACGGAGGAGCTCTGTGTAATTTTGCATTTAACACCCATCTTCCTCAATGAAGTATAAGCTCCATCAGAGCAGGAGGCAACTTTTCCATTCACAGCTATGTGTCCTCAGCTCCTAAAACTGGCCCTGGCACCAGAACGCCCTCAATAAATATCGAATAAGTGAGTTAGGGGATGAGTGAAATGTTAAGCTATTTGGAAACAGATTTAAAGGAAACAGAAAATCTGAGATGCTGAAACAGACACCTGTGGTTCACAGCATGGTGCTCAGTGGGTCTCAGGAGATCCGGGTCTGCTGTGCTGCTGACCTGCTGTGTGGCCTGAAGCAAGTTGCTTAGTCTCTGTGGGCTCCAGTGGCCTTAACCTGTGCAAGGAAGAGCCCTGATTAGGTAATGCTCCCAGTTTTCTAACTCTAATATCACAGAGGATCTATAAAGCAGTTCTGCTGTGGCACACTTTGTTCATTACTGCCACCAGGGACCACATGAAAAGACTTCACAATACAGGAACAAAGAGAGTCTTGAGTACACGTGGAGATGGTAGCAGCATGGAGCAGATGGGGCCTGGCAGACCAGAGAGCCACCTCAAGTATAGTTCCAACCTCTGGAAAATATATCTTAGTTTTATTTTCTGGGTGATAGCAACAATTAGAAGAAAACCTGCTTTTAACTCTCCATACTGATTGAAACAATTATCTGATTTTGACCATTTCAAACAAAATGTCACCTTTACAAGCCTGATTTTTAGATTTGTGCTAAGTTTTTAGACTTCGCAATATGGAAAATAACAGAAAGGTTATTTGCCTGAATTGAAAGACTACTTTCCTGCATTTGAAATAAAACTTTGATAACCTTGGTCTTTGATTCTCTGTACAGATGAATTTCAGAAAAGAAATTCCAGAGGCATATACACGTTCAAGGTTCAGGGACACTATAACCAGAGGGACTAGCATGGGGGACCTTGAGCAAAGCTGTTGAGCAAAGTTTCTCTGTGGCTCAAGGTTTTCTCTTACTTATAAAATGGAGGTCATGCAGTTGGGACACATGGGGATTAAATGACAAACATTTGAGAACACACAGAACAAAATGTTTGGTGCGTGGGCCCATGGTGGGTCTCTTCCATCACCACCAAGCACCTTCTTCTTGTCCTGTCTTCGAGCTGGGACTCAGATGGAGGTGCCTTGTTAACCTGTCTACTGGTGGAAGACCCTGAGGACTTGTTAGGCCTGCCGTACCTCTCTTCTCTGCCTTCTCCCCTCTCCCCTCCTCTCTCTGTGTGTGAGTGCATGTGTTTAACACTAGATGGGCTGTAATGTTCATCATCCCCTCCTGGCCTTCTTTGAAGACCTGAGGCCCCTTATATTGAGTGGCTGTTGGAGGTTCCTTGTCCAATGTGTGCTTACTGAGACTCAGCAGCAGGCCCTGGAGTGGTCAGACCTGGTCATTTTAGTCCTGGCCTGGGGGCAGGAAGGCCCACACAGGGTGTCACTTGCCAACATCAGGAGTGGATAGAGGAGAGGCATCACCTGATTGAGAGAGAGGACCTCAGTTTGCAGAAAAGGGACAGGAACAGGGCTGAAGGGTCCTTTGCTGACTAAAGCATGCTGGCCAGGTAACTGGAGGGACTTCCTGAACACTTGTCACCTCCTGGCTCTTCAGACTTTATGGGTACCCCCAGTATATCTTTCCTGCCTTGGAGAAAGCTAGAGAGGTAGGGCTGGACCCCAGGGTCTCCTCTTGAATGAGATATCACATCATTTGGTAGCAATATCCTCTGACTGAGATCCGAGGCTTTTCGTGATCTGCCCACTTTCCTCAGATGCTTTACAGCAAGACCAGTTTTCAAGTCCACCCTTTTCAAGATCCATGTGTTGTAATTAGGGGGCAGGGAGTCAGGTTAGGGGATGGAGTTTACATCCCTCTAAAACCCAGGAAGAATGAGGAGCTCACAACCACTGACATGTCCACTACTTTATTCTTAGGAAATGATTTTAATGAATCCATAAGTTTTTAGGGTTGGATCTTGTTGATCAATTACTACTCATGAATTCATGAGCATTTGTGATCTGAAGTCTGAACATCACCATGGCTTAACTCTCGTTTTCAAGACAAAGAAAATGTCTGCAGAGAATGATCTCCAAATACAAGGCTAGACCATGCTTCCCTGCTCTCATTTCTAGATAGTCACAGACAGAGTAGCACCTGGATGGACCTCAAGCAGGGATGTAGTCTCCTGTCCTGATTCTCTGCCAGAAGTTAGCATTCTTCAGTGTAGATGCAAGAAAATAGGTCTCCTTCGTGGTCACAGCTGCTGTAGGCACTTCATTCACATTTACAAAATTTTAAGATCACGTCCTCTTCTTTTCTACCAACATAACTGCAAGACCTCACGCTTTCCTAGAGCTCAGGCACTGCCATGTGGCATCATGAGCAGAGCACGGGGTTTCCTATCACATGAATCTAGGTTTGAACCCTGGCTCTGCTGTTCACCAACCTGTTACCGTCTACTACAGAGGACTTCTCTGAATCTCAGTCTCTCTCTCTGGGAAATGTGAATGGGAGTGCAAGTCTGCCTTACCCCATTAGTGTAAGAAGCCATCAAGATGGTAGAAGTGAATATGCTTTGACAGCTCAGTGTCTTTGTATGGGTTAGTTTCTGCCACTATTATTGTAACCTTGAAGAACAGCTGGGCCCAAGCTTCCTGTTATAAAGAAATGTAGTGCTCTCAGCTAAAAAGACCACCCCCTGCTTACCCACCCAGTCCCTAAGAGGGTGGATTATAACTGTTGTGGCTGTAAACCCAGCCGATATGGGCTGTAATGTAGTAAATTATCACTTGTTTTGCAGTCTTGACGAGAAAAATAAATGCAATTACACTCATGAATGTTGAAAAATGAAGCAAAGCAATGCAGATCGGCACATTCGAGGTGCTTTTCCAAATGAAAAGCTGTGTACAATGAATGCTAATGGGCTCCCTCCCTCCCACTCTCCGGCGTATGGTGTGATGTGATCTTTCTGAATTAAGGAGCAGCTTTGCCAAGCACCCCGGCTATGGGAGAGGTGGCCCTGAACAGCCCCCACAGTGGGAGACTCAGCAGGTGGACCCCAACTTCCTCTCTTGCTTGAGGACACACAGTACACCCAATTTCCCGGAGCAGGTACCAGAGTGATCCTGGTGCAGCCTCTCTGCTTCAGGAACCTGCCATCTATTTTGCAGTTCTTCTGCCATCCTGTGTGGCAAACATTTGCTGAACACCTACCATGTGCCAGGCATGATGCTGGGAGCTATAGAGATGAGTCTCAGATGTCTTGCCCCTCTCAAACGAGGGAAGCCTTGTCATCCAGGCCTGATGTGCACCATGTAGCCTTGAATGGTTCAGTACAGTGGCCTCCAGCTCTTGAAATGTGGCCATTTCAAATTGAGATGTAGTAAGTACAAAATACACACCAGATCTTCAAGTCTTCCTACCAAAAAGGGTAAAATGTCTTGTTAATTTTTATATTGTTTATATGTTGAAAAGATAGTGTTTTGTGTGTGTGTGTGTGTGTATATAACCTTTTGCAGTATGGCAGGTAGAAAATTTAAAATTATCAATGTGGCCTGCACTGTACTTCTGTTGGACATTGCTGATCTAGCACCTGCCTATCTGTTCATTCACATCCTGTGCCACATTCCCTCTTGCTGGTGATACCCTGGTCTGTTTTTTTTTTTTTGTTTTTTGTTTTTGTTTTTAAACCTCACCAGGCTCTTTCCTGTCTCAAGGCTTTTCATTTGCCAAAGGCTCTTCTCGGCAAGAGCTTGCATGTCAGCTCAACTCAGATGTCACCTTAGGCGAGCAATATGCTCTGAGTAGCCTTTTTGAATATGTACTCCCTGTTTTTTGTTTTGTTTTGTTTTATCTAGACACTCTCTCTAGTCCTTATCCTAATATTTAGGTATTTCATTCATCTGCATGTTTGTGTAACTGTTTTCCCTAAGAGAACATAAGGGCAGAAGGCTTGTCTGTTTTGTTTTATTTAGTTTTGGTTTTTTTTTTTTTGTATGTGTCCTGATCTCAGTGTCTAGCACAACAAGCAACACATAGTAGGTACTCAGAATTTTTTTCTTATATGAATGAATGAATAAGTATCATGTTAATTTCACAAAAGAAAAAATATTTTGATTATTTTGAGATGTTGAAAAGATGTTTGAAAATATTTCCCAGAGGGTCTTAATTTATCTGTCAGTTAGGGATTGTCTGGGCAAGAAGCATGTGAGAGATGAATGATTTAAATGGGGTTTAATGAAATAGAGATTGGATCAGAATCAAGGGAATTAATAAGGGATAGTGAACAACCCAGGGACTGGCAACCTTGGGAAGCCATTACCACCCTGGGTCTGAAGGGCAATGGTGGGAAATGGAAATGGTGCTAAAGTATTAAGGGATTGCTTGTCAGACTATAGAGGAACACAGCCATCCCCTGGTCTTCTGTCCACGGCCAAACTCTGCCGTTAGCCAAACTCAGCTAGAAGCAGAATAAGGAAGCCTGGGAGATACAGACCACAGAGGTCAGCCTCTCAGAGCCCAGAGCAGAGTAAGAACTATCTCTAGGTTGGTGGGTGAAGGTGGTGATGGAGGAGCAGAGAATAATCGTCATCCTTAAAAGGCCTAGAAAGCTGTTTCCTTAACGTGACAGAGCCTGTCTATTCTAAACTAACAACCGATATCCTAAAAATATAAGGATGCTCAGGACCACTAAAATTGTTGAACATTTATTCAGGGATTTCTAGTAACCGAATGGGAAGTATAATTATGGAATAAAGTTACTATTTGCAGAGGATTTTATTATCTACCAAAACCCCAAGAGAAATAAGTGAAAAACTATTAGAGCCCAATAAAAGAGTCTAATAAGGTGACAAGTTGGGGAATAAATATACAAAAATCACCAATTTTCTAAATACCAATCACCAGTTAGGAAACATAGGATTCATTCTATAAAAGCAACAAATATAAAAGACTGAAGAATCAGCTTAAGAGACAATATGCAGGAACTGTAGAAGGAATGTATAAAGCAAAACTGGGAAAACACGTAAATGGAGGTATTTCATTTCTGGATGGGAAGGCTTGGTATTTTAAAGCTTGTCAATTTAAAATATCGAATGTACACTGCAATAGAAATGAATAAGCAATGTTATAAAATGATTTTAAGGTTTATCTGGAAAAATAAATGGGCACAGATCATCAAACAAAAGTTGAAAGAGAATGATGGAGAAAGACTTCTACTTCCAAGTTTTGGAAATATATCCTGGAACTAAAATAGGTCAGATAGCTTATACCAATCTTATAAGAGACAGATAGATTAACAGAAAAAAATATGTCCTTAAAACAGAGGTGTGTTTGTGTGTGTGTGTGTGTGTGTGTGAATGAATGCATCCATGTGTGTACGTTATAGACAAACTTCACATTTCTAATTAATGAGATAGGTCAAGATGAAATGATAATCCACCAGGGGAGGATGTGTGTCCTTCCTTCATACTATATACTGAAATATATTCTGGATAAATGCAGTGCATTTCAGTTAAATGTAAAATTTGGAAAACATAGATGATGTTTAAAGAATAAATATTTAATTTTGGGGAGCAGGACAGTTTTCTCATGATACTGTTAAAGGTAGAGCCATAAAGAAAAGTATTTATATCTTTGTCCCTAAATACCATAAACATTGATGAAAACATCCATATCAAACTGAGCTCGGATATTGCATTATATATACAAAAACTGATTGATATAATTAACAAGTAAAGAGCTTTTAAAAATCAATAAAAGGGAAAATAATCCAGTAGACACACGTCCAGTGTTGGTGAGACCTCTGGGAACCAGATGGCCATATACTGTTGGTATAAGTACAAGTTGGTACAATATTTAGGGACAACAACTTAAAAAGTTTCTGAGCAGAGAAATGAACACTTCATGTCTTCATGACTTCATGAAATTCTGGGTCTGTGACCTATAACATGGCACTTGACCTCCCAGAGTGTCAATTATTCCATTCATAACATGAGAAGATAAATCAGTTTGCTTCACAGAGTGACTGTGAGGGTCATTTGGGATGACTGGCCCAGGAAATCACTGGAGTTATGGAACCCTAGGAAAATGGTGTACCTTCTTGATTAATTTGGGGTTGTCACATTTTGCTCCTCTTTCCCACCCCCAGCAGCTTGAACACTATCTACTGGGGTCCCTTCTCCTGACACTGCAGCTCATTAAGGGGCAGGGGAGAGAATGAGAGCCCTAAACCTTTGTCAGAGTAAGCAGGGCCACCCTATGGATGAATGCTCAGCTGGGCTCAATAAGTATTTAGTACCAACCGCTTGTGCTAGGTGCTGGGGTAACAAAGACTCTCCCCTTGACCAAATTTTAGTTGTGCTCCTCTGAATTCCCTTCTCAACTGGGCTTTGATTTTGGCTGTCTTGTCTGTGGCCTGCCTAACCCAGTTTTAGCAAGAACCCTGCTAGGTTAGCTTAGTGAGGATCCCCCAACCCCTTGATATCTGTCAGTCCATTTGGGCTTCCATAAAAAAGTATCATAAACTAACTCTTAGCAACAGAAACTTATTGCTCACAGTTCTAGAGGCTGGGAAGTCCAAGATCAGGGTGCCAGAAGATTCCATGTCTAGTGAGATCTCTCTTCCTTAAAAAATGACACCTTCTAGTTGTATCCTCATGTGACGGAAGAGGCAAGGCAGCTCTCTGGGGTCCCTTTTATGAGGGCACTAATTCCACTCCTTCATGACCTAATTCATCTCCTCAAAGTCCTCATCACTTAATACCATCACCCTGGCAGTGAGAGTTTCAGCATATGAGCTTGGGCTTCCACAGACATTCAGATCATAGCACTGTCTGATCACCCTGGCCTGCCTTCGGTAAGAACCCTGGTAAGTTGTTTTAGCAAGAATTTTCCTACCCTTGTCTCCTCTTGGTAATTTTTCATTCACTCACTCTGTTCCTTGACTCTAAATCCCCAGTTGTCTTTGTTATATTTGCCTAATTTCTCTCTTCCATTGCAATAATCTTGAATAATGTCTTCCTTACCATTTTAACAAGTGTCAGAGTAATTTTATTTTTAACAAAGGTTACCATGGCAAGTAAATCCCAGTCTGCCCCAAAGTAGCTTTGGGTCTAATAGGTAGACAGGTAGGCAGATCCATGATTGACTCTGTGGAAGAGGAACACGTATTCATGAATTCAACAAACATGTACTGAGGGCCTGTAATATGCCAGGAATTGAGGATACAGCTTTGGACAAGACACTCCAGCTCCTTGCTCTCTTGAATCTCACACTCTGATGAGAGAGAGAGATGATAAACATAAACACAAACAGAAAAAGTAAAAAGGGGGCAGGTGTCATTCCTGGGGTTGTAGAGGGAGTAGGGGTCCCATATACACAGGAAATACTTTCTGAAGGAGAAGATATCTGAGTTGAATCTCCAGTGAATTTAACTCTTGCTTGTGGGCTACAAGACTCGACAGGTTCAGAGCTCATGTAAGCATGTTTGCGAACAAGTACGACGTTGGATGACTCAGGAGCCAGCCTATGAGTTGCCGACTGTGAGTAGGAAGACGGCTGAGGTTTCCAGAGGCAGCCCAGCTGAGAGGAGACACGGACAGGGAGATTATCCTAATAGGATTTCACAAAGACCACTTAGCAGTCGCTGAGCTCCAGGGAAAAATAGTTATGAGCTGAGGGTGGAGAAATAGCCAAGAATCTGGCAACTCTGCGGAAGCTCGGAGAGAAAAGCTGACAGCCGACAGACAGAACAAGATGATGCTTGCAAAAAGGTTAACAGAATAGACAAGAGAGAAAAAATGTACGCTGAGAGATAGGGATGGAAATGGAAGTGCATTAATATAACTTGGGGATATGGATTAAGATAATTCCAGCTCTAAGAAGGAGTAGAGCTAGGACTTACTCATTATAGCACTTCACACTGTCAGGAAACTCTTGAAAACAGATGTGGGCAGTGGAAGGTCAGGATTTGGATGGGAAGAAAGAATGTGTGAATAGGCAGAAATAGGATAGCTAGTTCTAACCCCTACTCTTTGGAGAAAAAGAAAATGAGGTTTGGATAAATAAAATGGCTTTTTCAGAGTCAGGTAACATAGTGAGTCCTAGAGCTAAGAGATTAGAACCTTGTACATTGCTGAGGGAATGACAAATGGTGCAGCTACTGTGGAAAACAGTTGGCCATTTCTCAAAAAGTTAAACATCAAAAAGTGACTATATGACCCAACAATTCTATTTGTAGGCATGTATCCCCAGAAATTGAAGGCAGGTACTTAGATTTGATTCATGGTAGCTATTTTGACTAGTCCAATGCCCCTTTGTACTGAACCCCAGCTGTTGCTTCCATCTTCCATTCTCTCTCCCTCTTTTTTCTCCTCCTTTTTCCCTCCCCACATCCTATCTTCATCTCTCTTCTTTCCTATTTATACATATAGGGTCACGTTGGGGTCTAAGGTATAGCTTTGCCACTTACTAAATGCATGAACTTGGTTTTTATTGTCTTGTCATTGATGTTGGCTAGATGAGGGTCCTTCCAGCCCTAATAGTATATGCATTTTTACACACTTTGCTGTCATGTGTTGAGGAACTGCAGCAGATCTAGTATTGATGAGAGGACAGTACCTGGGAGGTTGCCCAGAAGACAACCTTGGGGGAACCTGGGGGGGATTGTCCAGAAGCTGATACACTCCCAGTCTTGAACAACCGTCATGTTCCCTCACCCTTTAATTGCTTGTTTCATAGAGCTTAAATTCTCTTTAATTTTCCTGGGATTATAAAGCAGTGATCTATTTATGTTTCCTGGAGCGTCTCTTCTTCCAGGGTGAGTTTAAACAAAAAAAATATTTGCATGTGAAACCTACTGTGGGGGCACACAATCTTCCTTTAAGTCTTGTACTTTCTCCCGTCTACTTGACCACTATATCAATGGGGGTCATTACTTGGTGATGTTATTTGATCCACATTGGTAATGCTGAATTTGCCTTTACTATTTTCCCAATTTACTTGGGCACAGTTTGACTACTCTCTTATGGGAGAGGAAATTGCTGAGGACTTGCAAAAAGCCTCTGGGGGCTTTGTCTCTAATCTGGCTCTAAATTTATTGTAATACTGACACTAGATTTAGTTCTGTTGAGTTGTCAATTGATCCTCTTCCTGGGGTGGATGGTCCCCTAAAGCTTCAATTTGCTCACCTGTTTCAAAATGTGTCAACTCCTTTACTGAGAGGTACTTCTGTTTCATGGACTTTTGTCGTTTGTTTTTCTAAACCGATTCATTTTCTTCTCTTTGCCCATTTGAGTCCTCGTATGAGATAACTGGTTTCTACCTGATAATTCCCAGAATGGCTCTGGGAAGGGATTTAGGGAAGGAGTCAATCCAAAGCAGAAAAAATGAGCTCCAAGTGGAATATTCACACCTTTCCAATTTGTTCTCTTCAAATTAGGAGCTATATTGTTCAGCTTTCCTGTCCATTCCACTTTTGTTTTCCTTGCCAACAGTACTTTTCCATCTTGAAAGGGAGGATGGACTGGGTGTGGTGGCTCATGCCTGTGATAACAACACTTTGGGAGGCTGAGGTGGTCAGATTACTTGAGGTCAAGAGTTTGAGACAAGCCTGGCCAACGTGGCAAAACCGTATCTGTACTAAAAATACAAAAATGAGCTGGGTGTGGTGGTACACTCTTGTGATCACAGCTACTTGGGAGGCTGAGGCATTAGAATCCCTTGAACCCAGGAGACGGAGGTTGCAGTGAGCCGAGACTGTACCACTGCACTCCAGCCTGGGTGGAGGAGTGAGACTCCGTCTCAAAAACAAACAAACAAACAAACAAACAAACAAAAAAAAACATGAACATAGATTCTTCTTCTTTCATTTTGGCCCAGGTAGCACTTAAAACCTATAGCATGAAGTCGGGGCGCTTTCTGAGTTTTAGAATTAATAATATTTTTGTTGTTCATTTGAATTAATTTTGTTCATTTCAGTCAACTTTGAAGATGGAGGTTCTGTGAAATGGTGTGCAAACCACCATATTTTCTGGAATACCTGGCATTCTTTCCACTATACCATGGTGTGTGATTATAAATATACTCTTGCATAGCCAGTATGACATGCTCTTATTGGAAAAGGTTTCCAATGACTGTATTCACTGAAATGGCCTATTTATATGTCAAGTGTGTGATTGGATATGTGCTCCCATAAGAATAAAACAACAACAAACAAAAGGCCCAGATCCTGGGTTACCAAATGATGTTGCCAAGTCTCCCCTAGTTCCCTGCTCCCAAATGTTCATGTAAAGTTGCCACAGAAGGTCTCAATGGTGAGTGCCTTTAAACTGGGAAATGGGATTAGGTTTTTAGAAGATGATTTTCTTGTTTTCATTTTGAGATCTTAATTTTATTGAAGATGCTTCTGCTCTTGGTGGTGCTGGTATAACTGATCTAATTTAATTTAATTTGCTTCTTTGCAAAGAAGGCAATCCCTTGCCCAGCTGCTGCTCTGGGCAGAGAGGGAGCGAGCAGGCTTGGAGATAAGCTGTGAACTTTTATCAGACCTCTCCAAGCTTTATGCTGATGAGCAATGCTTAGAGATTTCAGAATTTTTCCCCCAGTGATTGCTTTAGCTACCGTACTGCTTCCTAGGCAGTAAGACGTCATCATGAGTCTCTATAGGTGGGGCTTCAAGGAAGGGAGGGAGATGTGATCATCTGGCTGGTCTGTTACTCTGCTTCAAGGTACCATGCCTGTGGTGGGTGCAAGGCACATGTCAGGTGGTATTAGGAAGAGTCTCCCCCATCCTTTCTGTCACAGTGTGCCTAGGGAAGCTTCGTGTGAAAATTCTGAGTGATAACAGATGTGGTAGGTTAGACAGTCCTTGATTAAACTCTGGTCATATCTCCCTAGTTTGTTTCCTTTGTCAAGGTATTCAAACTTGCTATGTCTTAGCCTCCTTAAACCACATGTGAACAGGGTGTGTGCTTCAAGGGTAGAGTGCCTTATTCCTGTCTCTATTTTCCGTACCTAGTAAGGTGCCTGCCAAACAGTGGGCTTGGTAAGTATTTGCCAAATGAACAAATGAATGAACAAATAAAAGGAAACACATGGGTACTTACGGAAGGGAAGATGGAATGTCACCATTACATCCTACTCTGGGTGTAAGGAGATCCAGAGTCATGTTGTAACAAGGTATTGTGAGCTGTAATAGTACTGCAGGCCTCCCTAGTTCTACTCCTGTGCTTTGATTTGGGGGGTTGGAAAGGGTTTGTTGACACAGATCTAGACACATATGTGATCTGATAATGATTGGTTCAGAATTTGCCCATTTTCAGTCTAGTCCTGCCCAGATTTGCTCTGCCATGGGATCAGTCTTTTCAGATCCAGCTCAACTTTGCTGTGTTTTAGGAGCCCATCTCTCAAGATGGCAGTGATTAAAGTCAGCCTGCTGGCCCAATCCTGGCATGCAGTCATTCTGAGGAAAACTTATACAAGGTTGTGATGGTTAATTTTGTGTGTTAACTTGATTGGTCTAAGGGATGCCCAGATATCTGGTAAAACATTAATTTTGGGTGTGCCTGTGAGGGTGTTTCTGGATGAGATTAGCATTTGAATCAGAAGACTTAGTAAAGAAGTCCACCAATGTGGGCAAGCTTCATCCCACCGTTCGAACACCAGAATAGAACAGAAAGGCAGAAGAGTTCAGTTTTTTTCTCTCTTGTTTCTTGAGCTAGGACTCTTCTCCTTTGCCTGAGAATTGGAGTTTCTGGTTCTTGGGCTATCAGACTTCCAGATTTAGACCTTCTCATCCTGGGTTCTCAGGACTTTGGCCTCAGACTGAGAGTTATACCATCAGCCATCACCTCTTCTAGTTCTCAGGCTTTAGGACTTGAACTGAGTTGTACCACTGGCTTTGCTGATTCTCCAGCTTGCAGACAGCATATTGTGGGACTTCCTGGCCTCCATAATTGCATGAGCCAATTCCCATAAGTCTCCTCTATATATCTTTATATATTCTGTTGGTTCCCTTTCTCTGGAGAACCCTAACTAATACATAGTTCTTTATATGAGGCTTCTGCTTAGTTTCCTTGATTAAGACTGTGATTCCTGAATGAGAGCAAAATACTCAGAGCCAAGCCACATGAGCTAAAAGGCGTTGACAGTGTTGAGTTAGTCTTGATATATCAGACCAAAGGGTGCCTGAGATTTAGCTTCTTTGCTCTTATCCTGAAATGCAGCAAGGCTGTTGCTCCATCAACTAGCTTCTGACTCTTAGCAACCCCATCTCCTGATGCCTTCCCTTGAACATCTTTGCTCTGCAGCTCCACCACCAGCTTTGACTTCTCAAGTATCCTGGCAACCCGGGTGGAACCTGCATTTGTCATATTCTCTTGGCCACTCTGAGTGAACTTTGTGTTCACTCCCTAGGGAGGTCTAGGCTTCCCAGTGGGTTTCTGCAACCCCAACTACTTCTCATTCTGTTCTCTTCCCCACCTACGCACTGTAAAGCTAGTACAAGCCTCATGAGCTAGAAGGCATGTTGTAGGTCAGATGAGAGCGTTTGTGATGTAGAGGAGGCATCTAGGCTGGGCATGGTGGAGAACAGAATCCATGAATGAAGGCTGTATCTCTAGGATGAGCCAGTGGAGAAAAATTCTCAAACTGATGGGAAAAAAAATACTCTGGCTCTGAAAATCAAAGGACATAGCCCTGTGAACAAGTGTGATTAGTATTGTAAAAAAAAATGTGTGCTGGAGGCATCAAAGAAGAACCCATTGGCATTAGCAAGAGATTTCAGGGACCAGATATGAAATAAATTTCTAAAAAAAAATTATCAGCTTTTTTTCTATGTGCAATTTTTAAATTATAATATATAGAGCAAAGCAAAACCCAATCATAACAGGACAGAATATGTTTTAAAGCTTGGGATGAAGATAATAAAAAAAAATGCAGGAACCATATGAAAACTTTAACATGGAGGCACATAAAAGAAGACTTGAATACTTTGAAAAATACCATGTTTCTGAAAGGAAACGTGTATTTATATAAATATGTCAGTTCTCCCCGAAAGTGATTACATGTTTATGTTTTTAAAACTTGACAAAAATGACTGTAAAGTTTGGATAGAAGATGAAATGCATAAGAATGGCAAAAAAAAAGTTTTTTAAAGTGTTAATGGAAGGGAGATTTGCACAGCAAAAAGTTATAAAGAGTTATAAAATAACTTAATACTATAAGCAATTTAGTGCCTAGTGAAATAAAATGTAATTGAAACAGAATAGAAAATAAAATAATGAAAAGTATTTGTGTCTATGTAAATACTTACTATGTGATGATGGTAGACTTAAATCGTTTTGGGAAATAATAGATTATGTAATTAATGCTGTTAGGAAAATCAGCTCTTTAGAGGGAAAGGCAGATCATTATCTCAGTCCGTATATAAGCATGGATTACAAACTATGGTCTACAGGCCAAATCTGGTTTGCTGCTTGTTTTGTAAATTACATTTATTGAAACACAGTCACACCCATTCATTTACATACTGCCTGTGGCTGCTCTTGCACCACAATAGCAGAACTGAGTAGTTGCAAAAGAGGTGATTTGGTTGCAAAGCCATAAGTATTTACTATCTAGGTCTTTACGAAAAATATTTGCTGACCCCTGCTTTGATGCATGGAGAGCAGGAACTTGAGCTAAAGCAATAGCAAATAAACAGGAAACATCTTATTCTCTATGGTTGGGTGACATATTTATTTTTGTTTCAATAGGGACATTTTTGAGAGTAAAAGTAATGCCCCAGGCAGTCAGGGAGGTATTATAATTATAGATGCCTATAATGGATCAAGAATTGACTTGCAAAGGGAGAAATGCAAGACAGTGATGATTAGAGTTGAGTAAGATTAGAGTTAATAAAGTTAAGAATAATAGAAATCAGCATTGTTAAAAGCACAGTCAATCTTCTACAGTAGAAAGGAGCCTAAAACACCAAAAGCAAGGACAACAAAAGCCAAAATTGACAAATGGGATCTCATTAAACTAAAGAGCTTCTGCACAGCAAAAGAAACTACCATCAGAGTGAACAGGCAACCTACAGAATGGGAGAAAATTTTTGCAATCTACTCATCTGACAAAGGGCTAATATCCAGAACCTACAAAGAACTCAAACAAATTTACAAGAAAAAAACAACCCCATCAAAAAGTGGGCAAAGGATATGAACAGCCAACAGACACATGAAAAAGTGCTCGTCATCACTGGCCATCAGAGAAATGCAAATCAAAACCACAATGAGATACCATCTCACACCAGTTAGAATGGCAATCATTAAAAAGTCAGGAAACAACAGGTGCTGGAGAGGATGTGGAGAAATAGGAACACTTTTACACTGTTGGCGAGATTGTAAACTAGTTCAACCATTATGGAAAACAGTATGGCAATTCCTCAAGGATCTAGAACTAGAAGTGCCATATGACCCAGCACTGGGTATATACCCAAAGGATTATAAATCATGCTCCTATAAAGACACATGCACACGTATGTTCATTGTGGCACTATTCACAATAGCAAAGACTTGGAATCAACCCAAATGTCCATCAGTGACAGACTGGATTAAGAAAATGTGGCACGTATACAGCATGGAATACTATGCAGCCATAAAAAAGGTTGAGTTTGTGTCCTTTGTAGGGACATGGATGCAGCTGGAAACCATCATTCTCAGCAAACTATCACAAGAACAGAAAACCAAACACCGCATGTTCTCACTCATAGGTGGGAACTGAACAATGAGATCACTTGGACTTGGGAAGGGGAACATCACACACCAGGGCCTATTATGGTAGGTGGGGAGGGATGGCATTGGGAGTTATACCTGATGTAAATGACGAGTTGATGGGTGCTGACGAGTTGATGTGTGCAGCATACCAACATGGCACAAGTGTACATATGTAACAAACCTGCACGTTATGCACATGTACCCTAGAACTTAAAGTATAATGATAAAAAAAAAAAAAAGAAAGGAGCCTTGTGAGTCTTCATGGATCTTTAGATACTTTTGATAGAAAGTAGTAAATCCATTATTCTCAATGTCACACCAGGCAGAATGCTATTTATTATGCAACATAAAAGCAGAGGCAAAAACTCAAGTACTTCTTGAGCTGTGCAGGGGACAGAATAGATGTAAGACAAGAACAAAATGTTCAACTCTAATGAGAGGATAAGAACATTAGAAGACTAGTATCTTGGATGTTTGAAACAGTGGAGAATGGCCAACAGGAAGGAACAGCTGTAATTAAGTGCAGATCTAAGGAAGTGGCAGAAAAACTGTGCCTTGCAAGTGTGACTTAGCAACGAGCCAGCTACCAGGAGCCCTAATGAGGAGCGAGGATGGAAGACGCTTGTGGGGAATGAGACCCGGGTAACCAGCTTGTTTTTTCCCCATCTGTGAGTTTTCCATCTGATGAGAAGAAAGGGAGTCAGGACGTAGACTGGCCCCAGGGCTGCTCTTTGAAGACATCTGATCTCAAGTCACTGCCATGGTCACGAGGGGATGCTCCAAAGTGACCTCCAGGAAAACAACTTGACAGATAAGCCCGTGGGCCTCTAACCACCTTCCCTGTTGCTTGGAGAATAAGGACCAGGCCTGGCCATGGGTTAAACCAGCAGTTGGCCTCACAAAGGAATGTGTAAGTGTGACTGCCTTTGGGGTTGACACTACAGTGCAGTGGGTGTATAGCAACTGAACAAAAAGGACCTGACTGCCTACCACTGGAGGATGCCAAAAGACTCGCCTCTACAAGGCACATTCACAACCCTGGTTAATGGCTCAGTCTCCTAACATAAATAAAATGCCTCCATCCTTACATATCCAGCCTTTGCCATGATAAGCCACAGTGCATCTCATGTTAACAAATGCCTTTTCAGATTGGGCCTGATTTTCGTTAGTTATTCCAGTTAGGACCTAAAATGACAGTCAGTAATTGGAGGGCTTCGTAAGAATGAACTAGTCCAGTGCTTTTCAACTTGAGGACCTGAGAATCTGGGAAGGAGAAGTGGTAGTGCTTGAACCACTTTTAGTATTTCTAGATGCCTGTGCCTACACTCTACAGGTTCAAAGAAATCTCAAGTTCTTTGGGTTAGGTTTCAAAATCAACCCAGTGAACAAGGCTGTGATCTCATGCTGCTCAGAAACCTGAAGGGGACACTTGCTTTGATTAGGAGAAAATGGAGGAAGAGGTAATCTTGACTTCACAAATTCGGTTTATGCAGTGGACAGGCCTTTCATAACATGCAGCCCAGGGAGAAATGTAGTCATAGGGAAAGTTGAGAACCCCTTGGCTTATCCATTGTGTAATCTGTGTCCCTCCGTTTAATAGGTGATGAAACTTGGACCCAGAAGGAAATGGGACAAGGTAGCACAGCCCAAGTTGTAGGAAACAGAAACAGCGGGATTAACTTCCTCTAAGTCTGAGATTTTAAGGGAGACATGGGAAGCATTAACTCAGGCATCTGGAGACCTGAAGTTCTTGTAGGGGTGAAGCGCTAACATTTATTGAGGACTTACTGTGTGTTGGGTGCTGTTCTAAGAAATTCACACATATCATCTCATGTAATCCCTAGAGTGATCCTGTGAGTTAGAGATTATTTTCTGAATGATTCAGAGGAGGAAAACAGAGTTCAGGGAGTCTAAGTGACTTTTCCCCAAGATGATGTAATAATGGAGCTGGGTTCAAACAGAGTGTTGTGGTCCCCAGGGCTGATGCTCTACCCACTGCACCACCCAATCTTGGAGAATGAACCTCTACTGGCTTTAGCTACCCTAGGGCCATGTGAAGAGGGAGTTTCAAAATTGTCCTCTTGGGAAAAAGAAACCACTGACAGTGTCTGCATCTGATCTCTTTCCACTTTCCCCAGAAGCAGTACATGCCTGACTTTCTGTAAATGTTGGATTAATTGATTTAATTTACTTGATTGTCACTCCAAGGAGTTCTGTGAAAGAACAATGGAGCTCTGAATTCAGGCGTAGAGCAAGTGGGAAAGACTTAGGAGGAGGCTGGTTGTCATTTAAGAGAAAATGGGACTTCCTAAAATGGACCTCTTTCACTTAGCAAATTCCACCTCGCCCTTGGCTATCAGAAAGACCCCTGTTTCCTCACCATGGGTACTGGTATAAAAACAGGCACATAGACCAGTGGAACAGAATAGAGAACTCAGAAATAAGCCCAAATACTTACAGCCTGATCTTCAACAAAGCAAACAAAAACATAAAGTGGGGAAAGGACACCCCATTCAACAAATGGTGCTGGGATAACTGGCAGGCCACATGTAGGAGAATGAAAGCGGATCCTTGTCTCTCACCTTATACAAAAATCAACTTACGATGTAACAAAGACTTAAATCTAAGACCGGAAACCATAAAAATTCTAGAAGATAACATCAGAAAAACCCTTCTACACATTGGCTTAGGCAAACATTTCATGACCAAGAACCCAAAAGCAAATGCTACAAAAACAAAGATAAATAGATGGGACTTAATTAAACTGAAAAGCTTCTGAACAGCCAAAGAAACAATCAGCAGAATAAACAGACAACCCACAAAATGGGAGATAAATTTTGCCATCTATATATCCGACAAAGGACCAATATCCAGAATCTACGAGGAATTCAAACAAATTAAAAAAAAAATCCCATCAAAAAGTGGGCTAAGGACATGAACAGACATTTCTCAAAAGAAGATATAGAAATGGCCAATAAACATATGAAAAAATGCTCAACATCACTAATGATCAGGGAAATGAGAATCAAAAGCACAATGCGATACCACTTTACTCTTCCTGCAAGAATGGCCATAATCAAAAAAGCAAAAAATAATAGATGTTGGTGGGGATGTAGTGAAGGGGGAACACTTTACACTGCTGGTGGGAATGTAAACTAGTACAACCACTAATGCAAAACAGTGTGGAGATTCCTGAAAGAGTTAAAATAACTACCGTTTGATCCAGCAATCCCACTACTGGGTATCTACCCAGAGGAAAAGAAGTGATTATACAAAAAAGATACTTGCACACACATGCACACAATTGTAATTCCAAAAATAGGGAACCAGCCCTAATGCCCATCAATCAACAGGTGGATAAAGAAATTATGGCATATATATGCCATGGAATATTACCCAGCCATAAAAGGGAACAAAATAATGGCATTTGCAGTGACCAAATAGAATTGGAGACCATTATCCTAAGTGAAGTAACTCAGGAGTGGAAAACCAAACATCATATGTTCTCACTCATAAGTGGCAGCTAAGCTCTGAGGATGCAAAGGCATAAGAATGACACAATAACTTTGGGGACTCGGGGGGAAATGGTGGCAGGGGGGTGAGGGATAAAATACTACAAATTGGGTACAGTGTATACTGCTAGGGTGATGGGTGCACTAAACTCTCAGAAATCACCACTAAAGAACTTATGTACCCAAATACTACCAGTTTTCCAAAAACTTATGGAAATTTTTTTTTAAAGACCCCTGTTTTCTAACAGGATGGAAGCATCACTGCCTCTTGCCCTGCCATTGTTGCAAAGTCTAAGCAGTCTCAAGGTGAATGTGGTAGGCCCAGGAAAGTCCTGGGAGTGTCACCTGTGGGTGGCCTTCTCTTCAGCCAGCAGGTCACTCAACTGTAGCAGCTACAGGTCTGTGAGAGACACTGATGGCTGTGGCATATGACTCTAAAGCCCCATTTAGTGTTCCAGTGATGAGGGCCGAACACGTATATCCAAGCTGATGCCCATGGATACAGCAACATCTCGTGTGTTGAGTGCTTACTTCCTGGGCAGATTGAGAGCTGTGCTAGTGTTGTTCACGTGACCCTCTCAATCCATGTTTACCCATCTCCACCCTGCTCACTGCCCTGAAAGGCGGGCCTGTATGGTCTCTACCAATGCCCTTTGGTTTCTGTATGGCCAGAAATCAGAGCAGGGCGGGGAGTAAGAGTGTTCTGTGTACTTATTCCCTGGGCCTTCCCTGTGTGGTTGCTGTGGGCCAACCATGTGTCTTGACTGAAGGTTGCTGTTCCTCTCAAGGGGGCCTTCTCGACCCTGTTCTCTCCTGCTGGCTTCTGTTAACAACTTCCTCCCCTAATCCCTTCCATCCGCATGGGTGCTCTGCTACACTTACCCTTGTCCTTGCCCCCTTTGTACCTGTGTAAATATTCCCTTTATTAACTTGCCTTGGATTCTCCTCATTTGAACGTGCCCAGCGGGACCCTGATTGATTCCCTAGGCATTAACTAATTTGATCCTCAGAAAAACTGGAGGACATGGAGACTATCATTATCACCACCTTCATTTTTAAGATGAGAAAACGCAGGCATGGAATGGTCCCATTGTTTTCTCCAGAGTCTCATTATTTGTAAGGAGTAGAGACAGTGTTTGCATCTGGCTTGTTCCTGCGCATTTTCTACCACTGCACTAGGGTACCTACTTCAATTGATTCTTTTCTAAGCAGACCTAAGACACAGGAAAATAAAATGAGAAAAGCAGGCTGTGTAGCCTTCTTGGAACCTCTGTCCCCAGACCCAGTCCTTATCTCAACTCTCCCGAGCTCCCCAGTTCAGAAGGTAGGAGCCAACCAGCCACGTGGGAAACCAGAGCTCCTGAGGGACAGCGAAGAGATCCGTAAAGAGGTCATTCCCCAGATATGTAGTCACTACCCCAAGCTTTGTATTAAGCAAGAGTGCCTCCTCTTGTACCCCCTAGAAGCCAAGAATGCCAGACCATTACTGTGGTATTTTGCTTATGAAGGGCGAGGAGCCCCAGAACCACAGACTTGGCGAACATCTGGTACAGATAGGGCCAGTCTCAGTCCTTCCATGTGTGGCTTTCGTGCTTTGGAAGCTTTTGCCTTAAGCCTGACATCTGCTTCTGTGATGCATTTTGCTGAGCTCTCCTCAGAGGGGGCAGTCACCACAAGGTGTTTCATTAGGTGTCTTGATAAGCCTTGTAACTGCAGCCCGGCGTGCCTCTCCCCTGCAGAGCTGCCTTCTGCATGAGGCTGGGAAGGGTGGATAGTTCAGACATAATTTGCAGTGGCAGCAGGAATATTATTTTTGCATTATAAAGCATGGCGGGTGACCTTATCAAAGTAGGAGAAGTGAGCAGGCAGCAAGCGAGGACATCCACGGTTCTGGGTGACACACGGAGGCTGGTGGGTGGCGGGAGTGATGGTGGTAAGGTTTTGGGGCCCTCAGCTGCCTTGCAGCATCCCTGGGGGCTGCAGGATGCTCAGCTTCCCTTTCTCAACCCTAAAAGTTCTGTCTTTAATAGACACATGCTGGGCCAAGTAGGCATGGCTGTCTCATGACTGAGAACAAGGATTTTTTCTGTTCTTTGAGGGCACCCCTGGATTTAACCCTGAGCCCTGGACCAGCTGGAAGTCTGATTATTTACCTGCCCAGTTCTTCCCTGTCATCATTTCTCAGAAGCTTGTTCTATCTCTGATTTCCTGAGGTGTTCTGGGATAATCTCGCTTGCCCTTAACCAAGTGCTCCATACGTGTCCTGTTTCTCCAGACCAGATCACAGAGCTCTGTTCATGCCTGTCTTAGACTCCTGCATCCAGCTCATATCCAGGGAGTTGTCTGCCATGCCCTTCCTCCATTGCTCGTGCAGCAGGTGGGCTGTGTGACCCGCATGGGCGTATCGGTTGTGTGTACTCTCAACAAGGAGAATCCAGGGTTCCAGACTTTTTTAAGTACTCTCTGAAGCATTCGTAGAAAACTCAGAGTCAGATTTTTCTCAGACCACACACACTCTCTCACACACAGGTGCACACACAGAAACACACACACACACCCTTCAATTTATGATTATAATCATAATTATGATTTAGGATGAGAAACAGGTTTATATAAAATCATAAACCTGCATACATGGAAAAGATGGCGCTGGACCACCAACCAATATAACACTCCCATTTTACAGATAAGGCAGTTGAGATCCAGAGGGAGAAGTGACTTGGCCATTACCACACAAGACAGCCCTTTAGCTTTCCCCAGTCTGGACCTGTGAGGGGCGAGAACAACCAAACAAAAACAACAGGGGACTCTGAGCAAGGCACTGGTCTGACTGCTCCGAGGATCCCGAGTATATTCGCACACTCAGGCAAGGGAGGGGTGGGCTGCTTGCTTACCAATGTCTAGACACTTCGGTCTTAGGCAGCCCCCTTCTCCCACGGGGGCATCTTCATCCTTACCTTCATAATAACAAGGAATGAGAGCTGAATCTGATGCACCTTGTCAAGCAAAATGCCAGCCACTCCCAGAGGGCTGGTTCTTGGAGACCACGAACTCTATTGCTACATCGGCAGAAGGTGCTGGGAGAATGAACCAGAATAGGTGGGTGAGATGGAGAGTCATGGAATGGCAGGCAGGGACCATGGGTCTCCTCCAGACTAGGCAGCTTGCCAAATCCCTTTTTTTTTTTTTTTCCTTTTTTCTTGAGATGGAGTCTCACTCTGTCACCCAGGCTGGAGCGCAGTGGTGCGATCTCGGCTCACTGCAAGCTGCGCCTCCTGGGTTCACGCCATTCTCCTGCCTCAGCCTCCCAAGTAGCTGGGACTACAGGTGCCTGCCATCATGCCTGGCTAATTGTATTATTATTAGAGACGGGGTTTCACCGTGTTAGTCAGGATGGTCTCGATCTCCTGACCTCGTGATCTGCCCGCCTCGGCCTCCCAAAGTGCTAGGATTACAGGCATGAGCCACCATGCCCAGCCACCAAATCCCAGTATGCCCATCTCCTAGCATGGGGTCTGACCCAAAACGGGCTGGAACTGATGAATGAACAAACACCAGAGCAGTGTGAAGCTGACTCTAGATATGTTGGAAGCACCCAAGGACAGTGTATTTTGGTGAGTCAGGAGAGGGGAGTGGGGTCGGAAGGGGAGCATGAGAGCCCCACGGTAGCCCATTGTCACGTGGGAGAAGTCATGGGGAGTGGTCAGCATGGATTCCCTCTGAGAGCCCCAGCCAGGGGCGTTCTGTCACTGCAGGTAACCAAATTGTTTTTTGACCAAGACTTTCTGGACTATGAAGAAAACAAAAAATCCATTGTCATTTCTGAAATTATTGGTCCTGGAAACGAATGAAATCACATGAGCAAGGACTGTGACTCTCAGAGAAAGGACCTCTTAATTCTGATGGTAAAGTGGATGCTATGGCTGTGGGAGCGATGGCATTAGTCTCATATCTAATGATGAGTTTTTAGTTCTCATTTTTCTCTTCATGCCTTTTGAATTTTACAGACTTGCCTCCCTGAACTTGGAGTATGTTAATTACTGGTGCTTTCTTATTATTACTGCGACTGCAATGACTGCCGATGCTACTTCATACGTGTTTTATCGGAGTGAAGTGAAATAATGAATTGAAAGTGCCTAGCACAGTGCCTGGCACATAGTTGACATTCGGAAAAAAGACCTTTCCTTCTCTGATTCTCACCTACGTAAATGTTGTTCCCATGTCCTCAATTCGTATACTTAACTACTTTATTTTGAAGTTTTGTGTTTTTTCTCATTATCTTCTATCGTTATGATGAATTTTACTCAGGTTCTTGATCTTTCAGTTTTCTTGGCCAAGTTTCTGAGATTTTCCATGCAACACACTCGCATGCATCATTTTTTTCCTGACTGCTTCTATTAATAGAATTTTACTCCTAAGGAAGGTGATGTGCTTTTTAAGGTCACTGTAAAGAGATGACATGTGGCCAAGTCTTACCCCTTTACTTTACGCTCATTAGAATGTGATATCCAGCATTCAGCACAGAGATGGCTTGAGTCCAATTCAGAAGCCCTCCATGTTTACTTTCCTCCTTTGAGCCGAAGCTACAACCTTGGGCATGGCCCCTGTTCTTTGTACACCTGAGGGAGTGCTCTGCCCCAAATCTTTCTGCTCCCCTCAATACGAACCTATTACACCTGCCATATTCTTACTATTGCTCAACTCTAAATTCAGGCCACCAGAGGTCATCACCCTTGCCTAGTTTCTTTAGAGAAAAGATAATTTGAGATGCTACCATCTGCCACACTTACCTGAATTACCTCAAATTCTGGAGATTCTGTTTCCAAAAAGAAGTCATTGCTTGGGTTGATTTCTGACAGGCTCCTGCCTCGTAGCGGCTGCCCAGCAGAGGCCGTGGTGGGAGCAGTCAGTCTCTGGCTTTGAGAAACAAAATTCCCCAAGGGAACTGCAGAACCACACTGTCACCTGAATCCATCAGCATACGAAGGCTGGGTGTGGCGTGAGATGTGCACTGTGTAATTGCTTCTTTACCTCCTGCCTGAAATTGTCTATCGGAAGCCATTAATAGCTATAGTTTATTTTCCAAATCTCTTTAGGGAACCAGCATTTATCTCAAACAGGCAGAAAGCTTCGTTGTGGAGATTTTAAGCCACAAGTTCCTTGGAAGGGAATATAATCCACATGCTTATTTAGCAGGTGAAGACTTAGGGATCCAGGAAGTGATTAGCTTATCCAAGGTCACACTAGGCCTGATGGGTTCTGTGGTCTGGATGTTCATGTCTCCCTCTTTCAATTTCATATGTTGCCACTGAATCCCCCATGTGATAATTTTAAGAAGCAGGGCTTTTAGGAAGTGATTAAGTCTTGAGGTTGGAGCCCTTGTGAATGGGATTTGTGTCCTTATAAAAGAGGCTTGAGGGACTCCCTCTGTTCCTTGTGCTATGTGAGGGCACAAAGAAGCTGCCATGCCTGAAGAAGAGGCCTTCATCAGACATGGAACCTGCTACCGCCTTGATCTTTGACTTTTCAGCCTCAAGAGCTGTGATTAATAAATTACTTTTGTTTATGAATGACCCAGTTTAGGCCAGGCTCAATGGCTCATGCCTGTAACCGCAGCACTTTTGGAGGCCAAACTGGGCAGATTACTTGAGGTCAGGAGTTCAAGACCAGACTAGTCAACATGGTGAAACCCCATCTCTACGAAAAATACAAAAATTAGCCAGGCATGGGGGTGCACATCTGTAATCCCAGCTACTCGGGAGGCTGAAGCAGGAGAATTGTTTAAACCTGGGAGGCAGAGTTTGCAGTGAGCTGAGATCATGCCACTGCACTACAGCCTGATGACAGAGCAAGACTGTCTCAAAAAACATAATAAAAATAAAAATAAATAAAATTACACCATCTAAGGCATTTTGTTATAGCAGTCTGAACTGAAGAAGACAATGGGCTTTCCAACCCTGGCCTGACGGAGTGTAGCTGCTCAGCTCCCTTATAGCAGTGGCTGCTGATTTGTAGACACTCCACTCTTCTTCGTTTTGCATGTCTCCTGGAGCTTTGGGGATGTTCTCAGTGCAGCTACCATCAAAACCACTTCCAACCTGAGGAGGAAGACCTGTGAACCTGAGTCTGGCTGCATTTCATGAAACCAGGCTGCTGTTGGAGAATACAGGAGTTTTCTGATTCTAAAGATCTTTCTAATAGCAGGTCTTTTTGTAACAATGATTTATGCCAAAACTTAAGAGATGTGGAATGGAGCTGGAAGTTTTTTTAAAAAAATTACTGTGATGATTAGAATGAATGTGGTTCCTGTGACATGCTGAGACCTCAGTTTGGGGCTGATGATGAAGTGGGGAGCAGGGCAAAGCTGGGGACATTTTACCACTTATAATGCACAAGTCGCAGGCCTTCAGGCCAAATTGCAGTGTTTTAAGGACAGTGGCAAACTTTGGCTTGAGATAGATTGAAGCTTTTTTCGTTTTCCAGATTCACAAATATTTAATTACTTTGAACTAGCTATTCTGCAAGATACCCACGTGTATGATATATTATCTCTTGTAATAGTTACCATAAACGTGTGAACTAGATTTAGGTTGACATTCTCATACATATAGTCCAGAAATTCAAGAAGCTATGAAAATGGAAAGAGAGAGAGAGAGTGAGTGTGTGTGTGTGTTTAACACTAAATTCATTTGGCTGCCAAACCTGATCCAAACTGATAGGAAGCTATCTGTAGCCTTTGTCTCCCATAGTGTGAATTTTGATATGTCTCATTGTGGAAATGTTTGTGTGTCTGAGCCCAGAATATTGCCCCAGATCTCACTAGCATTGTTTTATGGGCTCATGTTATTTTTCTAAAAACCCCAAACTGTTCTGAATTCTGAGATGTGTTTGTCCTGAGTGTTTGTGATCAGAAATGAGGGCATGGATTGTCATCTGTGTTTTAAAGGTGGGGAAACAGAGCTTCAGAGAGGTTAAGTGATTTGCCCAAGGATGCTCAGCTGTTTAATAGCACAGCAAGGTCCAGACAAATAAGATTTTAAAGGAGCTTTGACTCATTAGTGGGTCTTGTTCCTGGTGAGTAGAATGGCTGAGCTCTGATGCTACCTAAGAGGAGGCGAGTACCAGACCTGCAGCTGGATGGAATGGGATGTCTGCTTTGTGGCTGAGCCCCAGCTAGCAGTGGGCTTTGGAGGGGACAGGGTACAGCATACCTCTCATGGCAAGGGTGCTTGGGAAATTTAGCAGGCTCTCAGTAGCCTTGCCAAGGAGCCTGGGGTTGAAGATTCAGAAGCCAAAGGCGAAGTCAGCCAAGGCGAAAGGCTTTGAGTGAAGTAGCACGAAGGACTCCATGAACAATAAGGAGAAAGGTAGAGGCTTCTTGGGCAAGAAGGCCACTAGGGATCTCCCAAATATGTGGGGATGCTGGGCTCCAAGCAGCAACTCAGGCTGTGAGTATGGCATTCAGGCAATGGGCAGGCAGAGTCCACAGATCAAAGCTGAGGGGTTGCAGGAACAGGCACTTAAACCCATTGTTGTGAGCTGAATTGTGTCTCTCTAAAAAAATGTGATAGCTGGACATGGTGACTCACACCTGTAATCCCAGCACTTTGGGAGGACAAGTTGGGCAGATCGCTTGAGGTCAAGAGTTCGAGACCAGCCTGGCCAACATGGTGAAACCCCATCTCTACTAAAATTACAAAAATTAGCTGGACTTGGTGGTGCATGCCTGTAATCCCAGCTACTCGGGAGGCTGATGCAGGAGAATTGCTTGAACCTCGGAGGTTGCGGTGAGCCGAGATGGCACCATTGCATTCCAGCCTGGACAACAGAGCGAGACTCAGTCTCACACACCAAAAAAAATAAAAATAAAAATAAAAAACAAAAAAGATATGTTGAAGTGTTAAATACCAACACCTTATTTGGAAATATCGTCATTGCAGATGTAATTAGTTAAGTCATACTGGAGTAGGTTGGTCCCTAATCAGTATCTTTGTAAGAAGGTGACCCTGAGATGACACAGACACACATGGAGAAAAACTTGTGACAACGCAGGCAGAGATGGGGGTCATGCAGCTGTAAACCAAGTAATGCCAGGGATTACCAGCAAACTATAAGAATTTAGGAGGAGGCAAGGAAAGATTGTCCCCTATAGGTTTCAGAGGGAACATGGTCCTGCCAACACCACGCTTTCAGGTTTCTGGCCCCCAGAATTATGAAACAATAAATTTCTCCATTAAGTCACCCAGTCTGTGGTACTTTGTTATGGCAGCTGAGGAAACCAATGCACTGGTAAACAACATTAGGCCAGGGTATACAACCTCCGCGGGCATTGGGATCTCCTGGTGTTTGGGTGAAAAGTCTCATTGTCCTGGCTACACCCCAGTCTAACTTCATTAGAATCTCTGGAGGTAAACCCCAGCTATTAGAATTTTTAAAGCTCTTTGGGTGATTTAAAAACAAATTTGCAAACCACACCCTAGAGTAGTATTTATTAAAGATCTTAGACAAGGTATGCAGTTCCCAGTAGTAACAGCACCAGTTGGCTTTCAGCACCCTCCGGACCAGGCCATATCTTGGGATGTCCTTGGTCATTTTTCTCCTTCACCCATGTTTTTCTCTTCGCTCTTCTCAGCTTTCAGCCAGCAGGATTTAAGGAAATCGCTGCTTTCCCTTATTTGTAAAGCATGTAGGAATGTCTGGCACACACAGTGAGTGCGTTCTAGGGGTTTGCTGCCATTATTTCTCCAACTGCCCTTAAATAAAACCCTGGCTTTCTTAATCCTCACTTTCTCGAGGGCAACCCCAGAGTGGTAGGATTTTATCATGCCGGCTCAAAAAGCAATTTCTCATTATGCGTGAAAACTGTGCCTTACTTTCTTTTAATTAAGGCTTTTTCTTTTCTTTTCTTTTTTTCCAATTTGCCTGAGAGCTAGATCATGTGAAGGGCGCTTTTTTTTTTTTTTTTTTTTTTTTAACAGAATGAACACAGAGTAAGTATGCCTGAGTTTCAGAGTGACATTGAGAGAGCTTTTTGCTCTGAGACTAAAGAAAGCCATGGATCAGAATCCTGCCCAAGGTGGGAAAGGCAGGGAGACTGTGTGAGATGAAGTCCCCATGAGGCATGCAAGAAGAGCCTACCGCTAGCACCTGGGGTCTCCTTCTGCCCAGCAGATCCCTCCTACAGAGCCTAGAAAGGGATCACACTGAGCCCTGGCCTCTAAGAGCCCATAGTCCAGCAGGGGAGACAGATACTTAAAGTAGTCAGTGGCAAGCAATGATAAGCGATACACGAGGCCTGTTTCCTGGACCAACCCTGGGGACCAAAGGTGTAGAAGCCTCAAGTCTCATCACCCCAAGCCCAAGCACAGGCTCCTGTAAAAAAGGGGCAAGGACTCCCCAAAGGTTCCCCTAGGAAGGATGAGGAGGGGACATGGCTGGGCGGGCAGCCAATGATGGCTACTACACTAGACATTGGTGAAAAAATGGGAAAGGGAGGTTGGCACCAATTTGTATTGGAATTTGGATTCCTTGCCATGAGGGAGATACCCTCCACAGAGAAGTGGGCACCATATCGGGTTTAAAATCAGGGAGAGGACGTGATTTGTTTTTATATCCCAGCCCTTCTGATCCCCTTCTCTGTCCAGTGGCCCGTTGGTTATAGCCCAGATATCCCAACATAATGATGGGATCACAGAGCAAGGTCATGGTGTAGACCCTTTGATCAGAAACCCATACAATACAGGGATTCCGAACTGGTCCTCTGATGTCTAGTGTTTCATTGATCTCAGGAAGGAAATCTCCAGCTTCCGAGATTCCCATTCCAGCCTGACTAGCTCAGTCTGGAGTCCCTGATTAAAAGGGTACCGAGAGGGGCAAGGGCTCATAATATTGTTTGTCCTTAGGCAACAGACCAGCTTTTTATCTGTGGTTTCATTTTATCAACAGTTTATGGGCTGGGCACGGTGACTCAAGGTCTGTAATCCTAGCACTTTGGGAGACTGAGGTGGATGGATCACATGAGATCAGGGGTTTGAGACAAGCCTGGCCAACATGGCGAAACCCCATCTCTACTGAAAATACGAAAATTAGCAGGGTGTGGTGGCAGGCACTTGTACTTCCAGCTACTCGGGAGGCTGAGGCAGGAGAATTGCTTGAACCTGGGAGGCAGAGGTTGCAGTGAGCCAGGATCATGCCACTGCTCTCCAGTCTAGGTGACAAGAGCGAAACTCCGTCTCAAAAAGCAAACAAACAAAAGAGTTCACATGAGGGCCTGGTGCTCCAAAGCTGCCACCCAGATTGGAAAATGTGTTCATTTTTCCCTCTTACTTCTCTGAGAGGACAGATGGACATCTGCCTAGGGTGCACGTGTGAACACCAAGAGCCACCTTTGACCCCTCTCTCCCTCAGTCCCCTGTCCTATCCAGTTTTCCTCCTAAATGTCTGCTGAAATCATTCTGTTTTCTCCTTTGCCACCAGGATACCATCATCTTTCTCCTGGCAGTCACTCTTGACTGTTGTTTGCCTTTGTCCTCTGTACTCTATTCTGCACATAGCAACTGGACTATTTGTTGCTAAGCGCTGGAATAGGCTCTGAGGACCCAGCAATGGATAACTCAGATATGGTCCCTGAATAAATACATATTGTTAATGTAGTGAGTGTTAAATGCTACCAAGGAAACAAATCACTTGCCATGGTAGGCATGAGCTGTTTGAGCAGACTGGCCTGCAGCAGGCCTGGCTGGATCCAGGGGCCTGAGATTGGTCCTTGCCTCCCGCTTGACGGCAGGGCATGGGTGGTGCTCTTGGTTGCCATGGAGGAGGTGAAAGATGAGCTCTGGAGAGGTGTGGACTAGGGCAGGTGTCGCATAGGATGATGGCCTGGTAGGTGTGCTGAGGGGTGGCAGAGGCCAGATACTTGCTTTCCCAGAAGAAGACCATGCCCACATCAGAACAAGGTGGGGGGACCTGTGAGTGTCAGGGGTTGTGGGTTGTCTGAGGCAGCAGGGTGCTGGGTCCACTCACAATGGGGATCCAGGGGTCCTCTGGATGGGCCTCTGTGGGCTCCAGTGGCTACTGGCATGAGGAAAGAACGGGAACTGAACCCACGCCCCACCCCTAGCTCCTGTATGACTGTGGGACGCCCATGTGCCTGCTTTGGGCCTTGGTCTCCCATCTATAATATGGGCAGGGAGAAGGAGACAGGACTGGTTACTATCCACCCTCAAAAAGTGCCTGTCGTTAGGGAAACCCTGCAGTGCCGCAGTTAAGTCTGGCCTCAGGCTGCTGGGGTTCAAATCCCAGCTCTGGTGCTTCCTTGCTGAGCCACGCTGGACACATTACCTTCTTTCTGTACCTCGATGTCCTTATTTTTAATATGGGGATGGTAATACTTCATAGTTAATTTCTGAGGATTAAATGCACAATGAACATAAAATGCTTAGCACAGTGCCGTTACATAGCAAGTGCCCAGGAAATGTGACTTATTGTCATCTAATTATTTGCTAATTATTTTAGATAGAAAGTAGGCCTTATTGTTCCAGTTTTATGGATGAGAAATCTGCCAAAATGTGTCTCAGCTAGTGCCAGGAATTCAGTGGTCGATTAAGGATTCAAACCCAGGGCTGTTTGGTTCCAAATCTCGGCTCATCCCCTTGTGTTTTGTTGCTGTTTCTGACTTGCAGCTCTAGAAACCAGGTGTTGGCCTGAGTCCAGGTCTTAGAGCTCAAAGACTTGAATTTCAAGACCTGGCCTTTCTTTTCATATTCAAATACTCTGCTTGGTTCTGCATTGCCAAGCTTGTAAGGAGTCAGGAGGATCAGCTTCTAATCTGGGAGGACTTTACAGGAAATAGAAATGTCCAAGGGTTGCCATTTATTCAACAGCTGGAAGTACACAGACCAGGTGGTGGCACTGAAGTCCCAGCAGCCATTTATACCTGGTTTCAGGGACTTGTCTTTTGGGAGGTGGGCAGTTGAGAGAACAAATAAACTCCCAGGAATGTATTGCAGTGGATGGAGATCTGGGGTGGGAATGTGCCTGGCCCTATGATGTGGGAGGGGGGCAGAGGGGGGGCTCCTGGCACCTAGGCCTGGGCAGCAGGAGGCTGGGGTAACCTGTTCCTGGCAGCTTCCTTGGTTACAGGCGTCTGAGGTGGATACGGATTCTTGGAGTCAAATTCTAGAGCTAGGGAGAGGTGGCTGACCCCAAGCCGTCATCTTACCCATGGAAAAATTAGACCGGGGGCAAACAGAGGGGTTTGCATCGTCCAAACTCCTCCTTCATGCCAGGCACTGAGGTAGTCTCCTTCCCAATGTGCTATCGCGTAGAAACCTTTACTCTGTGCCCTGAAATCCCCACTTTCTAAATGCAGAATTTCTTCATAAGAAGACATAGATATCTGTTGTGCTTTGCCTGATTTAAGAGAAAGGAGAAGTATTTTCTGCTCTTAGTAACTCTCTGTGTCTGTGTCTCTCTCTTCCTGCTCCCTGTTGATTACTAAGATAGAAAATTGAGGAAATACAGGAAATGTAAAGAATAAAGTGAAAATTACCTAGAAACCCAATAATAACCAAAAATAATCATTGTTAATAATTTGGAATCAGTCATTCTCTTTTTTCTTATTTTTAATGAAATAATTGTTCTTGTCTAGAACAGTTTTAAAAGTAATGTATGCTAGAAAGCCTTGAGTGAACAGCAGTAGCCCCTCCACTGTCATTCTCTGCCCCCTGAGGCAACCAGACTCAGCTCCTTTAGCTGCTGTTTCCCCAAGCGTTTAGTACTACACTTCCAAATAAAACAGGCATTCTGCTAGTCCTTTTCTATTTCATTTGCATTTCATCTATCTATTGAGTTCTCCGGAAGCTTCCTTGTACCTCCTCACTTACAAACCTTCCCAAACTTCCTTTTGAAGTCCCTTCATATTGTGATTACATCCCTTTCCTCATTTCCCTAGTTGTAGAGTTGATACCTGCCTTGCTTTATTTATTATTTTGTTTTCCTTAAAGTGCTTCCAACTCCCTCTCAGAAGTGTTAATCTCATCTCCTTGTGTCTGAACTCTTCAGAATATCTATTGGTTTCATTGTTTTTTCTCTGTGAATTTACATGCCCAGAGGCCTCCAACTTCCTAGTTTAGTATGACCTGTGTTCTCTTTAGATCCTAGACACATCACTTGTTTTGGAATTTCCTGCTACCTCTCTCCTTTTTCTAGGTCCCATGAGTTCTTTTTTTGTGTGGAGTTTACTTTCTCATTCTATTAGAGCGTGGTGTATAGGAGCTTCCTGACAAAAGTTATATTTAAAGGTAAAAAACAATTTAAGTGTATTGCCTAGCAGATAATCATTTTATGTTATCCTTACATTCGATTGAAAGTTTGTGTATAGAGTTCTGGTAGGCTACGATTTTTTCTCAGAAATACTTTAATCGACAGGGAGTAAATTTCCCTCCTTTTGGTACACATATATAGTTTTATGGGTTTAGACAAATGTATAGGATTATATATTCATTACTCTAGGACATACAGAAGAGATTCAGCCCTCCAAAGAAATTAACATCTAGAAAGAGGAAAAAAGTGTGTGTGTGGGGTGCTATGAATTAAAGAATAAAAGATTGATCAGATTATTTGAAGAGAAACCTCATCACATCCCACAACCTGAAGAACATTTGCATTGTTTCGGATTTTTGGTGATTATGAATAAATCCACTGTAAATGTTAGCATACAGGTTTTTGTCTCAATGCAAGTTTTTATTTGTTTTCAATAAAGACTAAGATTTCTGAGCTGTATGATAAATGTATATTTGACTTTATAAGGAACTGTCAATCTGTTTTTCAGAATAGTTGTACCATTTTGCATACTCATGAACAATGTGTGAGGATTTGATTTGTTCCACATCCTCACCAGCACTTAGCATTTTTTTCCTTTTTTTCTCTTTGTTTTAAATTTTAGCTACCCTAACAAAATGTGTCTTATTGTGATTTAATTTGAATTTCCCTAATGAGCAATGATGTTGAACATCTTTTCATATTCCTATTTGCTTTCTGTACATCTTTTTTCATAATGTATTTGTTCAAATTTTTTGCCCATTTAAAAAATTGGGTTGTTTTCTTATTAAGCTTTGAGAGTTCTTTATATATCTGAATATAAGCATTTTGTCAGACCTGTGATTTTTTTTTTTTTTTTTTGAGGCAGAGTCTCGCTCTGTCGCCCAGGCTGGAGTGCAGTGGCCGGATCTCAGCTCACTGCAAGCTCCGCCTCCTGGGTTCACGCCATTCTCCTGCCTCAGCCTCCGGAGTAGCTGGGACTACAGGCGCCCGCCACCTCGCCCGGCTAGTTTTTTTTTTTTTTGTATTTTTAGTAGAGACGGGGTTTCACCGTGTTAGCCAGGATGGTCTCGATCTCCTGACCTCGTGATCCGCCCGTCTCGGCCTCCCAAAGTGCTGGGATTACAGGCTTGAGCCACCGCGCCCGGCCAGACCTGTGATTTTTAAATTTTTTTTTTCCCAGCCTATGGCTTGTCTTTTTATTCTCTTAGTGGTATCTTTTACAGAGCAAAATATTTTAATTTTCATAGAGTCTAATATCAATTTTTTACTTTTATGGATGATGTTTTAGTGTGTTATCTAACAATTTTTAGCATAATCCAAGGCCACAAAGATTTTTTCCTGTTTTTTATTTTATATTTAACGTTTAGGTTTATGTTCCATTTTGAGTAAACTTTTACATACAGTGAGAGGTACAGGTCAAGGTTCCTCCTTTTTATACCCCTACATATGAATGTCTAATTGTTCTGGTACTATTTGTTGAAAAGACTGTCCTTTCTCCATTGAATTACCTTTCTAACTGTCAGTCCCTCAAAATTTCACAGATGTTGGCTGTGTTGTCTTCTGATTTCCGTTCACAATATTGAGAAGTCCAGTGCCATTCTGATTCCTTATCTTTTATGTGAGACATATGCATGTTTTTATCTTGTAAATGTTTGGTCTTTTTTTCTTCTTTAAATGAGATGGGGCCACGCTTTGTCACCTAGTGTGGAGTACAGAGATGTGATCATAGCTCACTGCAGCCTCGTACTCCTGGGCTCAGTCAATCCATCCTCCTGCCTCAGCCTTCTGAGTAGCTGAGACTATAGGCACCTGCCTCACTCTTTTTTTTTTTTCCCCAGAGTTAGGGTCTTGCTATGTTATCCAGGCTGCTCTCAAACTCTTGGGCTCAGGCAATTCTCTTGTCTCAGCCTCTCAAAATGTTGGCATTTACAGGCATGAACCTTCATGCTTGGCCAAATTTTTTTTTTTTCTTTTAATTTCAGTGTTTTGAGGTTTCATAACGACTTAAAGTAAGCTTTTTTAAAGTTATATTGCATGAGTATTTGGTTACTATTTCAATTTACGACTTTGTTGTCATCAGTTCCAGAAATTATTCTTGTATAACTTCTTTTTTTTTTTCTTTTTTTTTGTTTTGAGATAGAGTCTCGCTCTGTTGCCCAGGCTGGAGTGCAGTGGCGCAGTCTCGGCTCACTGCAAGCTCCGCCTCCCGGGTTCACACCATTCTCCTGCCTCAGCCTCCCGAGTAGCTGGGACTACAGGCACCCACCACCATGCTCGGCTAATTTTTCATGTTTTTAGTAGAGACGGGGTTTCACCATGTTAGCCAGGATGGTCTTGATCTCCTGACCTCTTGATTCGCCTGCCTCGGCCTCCCAAAGTGCTGGGATTACAGGCGTGAGCCACTGTGCCCAGACCATTTCTTTGATAACATATTCTCAGTTTTCTCTTATATATTGTTTTCTTTATTTGGCACAGAGTCTCGCTCTGTTGTCCAGGCTGGAATGTAGTGGTGCAACCAAGGCTCACTGCAACCTCTGCCTCCTGTGTTCAAGCAATCCTCCCACCTCTACCACCAGAGTAGCTGGGACTACATACACCAGGCTAAATCTATAATATTTTTGTAGAGACATAGTTTTATGTTGCCCAGGCTGGTCTCAAATTCCTGGGCTCAAACAATCCTTCCACCTCCACCTCCCAATGTGCTGAGGTTACAGGTGTGAGGCAGCACGCCTGACCTTTTTTTTTTTTTTGCTTAAAACAAATCCTATTAGTTGGGTTTTGGACTACCAAAGCCAATATACTCAATTTTCTTGTTTTTTTCTTTTCCTTCTTCTTCTTCTTTTTCTTTTTTCGTTCTATATTCTGGACAGTATCCTCAACTTTATCTTCTAAGCCACCTATTGCGATTTTTATTTATGCTTTTATAGTTTTAACATCTGAGAGCTATCTTGGTTCTTGGAATGGTCCTTTTTTACAACATCTTTTTCTTGGATAAAATCTCTTCTCTCTACTTTAAAAAATGCTCTTAAAAAAAAGAAATGTCTTTTTTTTTTAAATGTTTAGGTTCAGGAGTACATTTGCAGGTTTGTTATATAGGAAAATTCGTGTTGTGGGGTTTGTTATACAGATTATTTTGTTACCCAGGTCCTAAGCTCAGTACCCAATAGTTAATTTTTTCTGATCCTCTCCCTCCTCCCACTCTCCACCCTCAAGTAAGCCACAGGGCCTGTTGTTCCCCTTTTGGTGTCCATGTGTTCTCATAATTTAGCTCCCACTTATAAGTGAGAATATGTGGTGCTTGGTTTTCTGTTCCTGCATTAGTTTGCTTAGAATAATGGCTTTTAGCTCCATCCATGTTCCTGCAAGATATGATCTCATTCATTTTTATGGTTACATTGTATTCCATGGTGTGTATGTACCACATTTTCTTCATCCAGTCTTGGGCACTTAGGCTGATTTCATGTCCTTGCTATTGTGAATAGTGCTGCCATGAACATTTACGTGCATATGTCTTTATGGTAGAATTATTTATATTCCTTTGGGTGTATACCCCATAATGGGATTGCTGGGTTGAATGATAGTTCTGTTTTTAGCTCTTTAAGGAATCAACACATTGTTTTCCAAAATGACTGAACTAATTTACACTCTCACCAGTGGTGTACAAGCATTCCCTTTTCTCTGCAACCTTGTCAGCCTCTGTTATTTTTTGACTTTTAATAGTAGCCATTCTTACTGGTGTGAGATGGTATTTCTTTGTGGTTTTGATTTGCATCATTTCTCTAATCATCAGTGATACTGAGTTTTTCTTCATACACTTGTTGGCTGCATGTATGTCTTCTTTTGAAGTATTTATTCATGTCCTTTGCCCACTTTCAAATGGATTGTTTGTTTTTCTCTAGTAAATGTGTTTAAGTTCCTTATAGATGCTGAATGTTAGACCATTGTCAGATGCATAGTTTGCCAAAAATTTTTTCCCATCCTGTAGGTTGTCTGTTTACTCTGTTGATAGTTTCTTTTGCTGTGCAGAAGCTCTAAAGTTTAATTAAATCCCATTTGTCAATTTTTGCTTTTGTTGCAATCGCTTTTGGTGTCTTTGTCATGAAATCATTGGTGTTCCTATGTCCAGAATGTTCTTATGCCTACATTGTCTTCTAGGGTTTTTATAGTTTGGGACTTTACATTTAAGTCTTCAATCCATCTTGAGTTGATTTTTGTATATGGTGTAAGGAAAGGATCCAGTTTCAATCTTCTATATATGGCTAGCCAGTTTTCCCAGTACCATTTATTGAATAGGGAGTCCTTTCCCCATTGCTTGTTTTTATCAGCTTTGTCAAAATCAGATGGTTGTAGGTGTGTGGACTTATTTCCGGGCTCTCTATTCTGTTTCATTGGTCTGTGTATCTGTTTTAGTACCTATACCGTGCTGTTTTATTTATTGTAGCCCTATAGTATGGTTTGAAGTCAGCTAATATGACACCTCCAGCTTTGTTGTTTTTGCTTAGAATTGCCTTTGCTATTCAGGCCCTTTCGGTTCCATATGAATTTTAAAATAGATTTTTCTAATTCTGTGAAGTACGTCACTGGTAGTTTGATAGAATCTTTGGGCAGTATGGCCATTTTAATGATTTAATTCTTCCTATCATGAGCATGGAATGTTTTTCCATTAGTTTGTTTCATCTCTGATTTATTCGAGCAGTGTTTTATAATTCTCATTGTAGAGATCTTTCACCTCCCTGGTTAGCTGTATTCCTAGGTATTTTATTCTTTTTGTGGCAATTGTGAATGGTATTGTGTTCCTGATTTGGCACTCAGCTTGGCTATTGTTGGTGTATAACAATGCTAGTGATTTTCATACACTAATTTTGTAGTCTGATTTATATAGATATAAAATTATGTTGTATGCAAATGGGGTGTTTGACTCCCTGTCTTCCTATTTGGATGCCCTCTATTTCTTCCTCTTGGCTGATTGCTTTGGCCAGGACCTCCAATACTATGTTGAGTAGGAATAGTTTGAGAGAGCATCCTTGTCTTGTACTGGTTTTCATGGAAATGCTTCCAGCTTTTCCCCATTCCATATAATGTTGGCTGTGGGTTTGTCATAGATGGCTCTTATTATTTTGAGATATGTTCTTTGAATACCTAGTTTATTGAAAGTTTTTAACATGAAGCAATATTGAATTTTATTGAAAGCCTTTTCTGCATCTATTGAGATAATCATGTGGCTTTTGTCGTTAGTTCTTTTTATGTGATGAGTCACATTTATTGATTCGCACATGTTGAAGCAACCACTTGCATCCTTGCAGTGAAGCTGACTTGATCATGGTAGATTAGTTTTTGATGTGTTGGTGGATTTGGTTTACAAGTATTTTGTTGAGAATTTTTGCATTAATGTTCTTCAAGGATATTGGCCTGAAGTTTCTTTTTTTGTTGTTGTGTCTCTGCCAGGTTTTTTATCAGGATGATGCTAGCCTCATGGAATGATTTGGGGAGGAGTCTATCCTCCATAATTTTTTGGAATAGTTTCAGTAGGAATGGTACCAGATCTTCTTTGTACGTCCGGTAGATTTCAGCTGTGAATCCATCTGGTCCTGGGCTTGTTTTGATTGGTAGCCTTTTTATTACCAATTCAATTTCAGAGCTCATTATTGGTCTGTTCAGGGAGTAAACTTCTTCCTGGTTCAGTCTTTGGAGGGTGTATGTGTCCACAAATGTATTCGTCTCTTCTAGGTTTTCTAGTTTGTGGTCATAGAGGTGTTCATGGTAGTTTCTAAGGATAATTTTTATTTCCGTGGAGTCAGTGGTAATATCCCTCTTGTTGTTTCTAATTGGATTTATTTGGATCTACTCTCTTTTCTTATTTATTTATTAGTCTATATTTTGTTACTTTTTTTTTCGAAAAACCAACTCCTGGATTCATTGATCTTTTGAATGTATCTCATGCCTCCATTTGCTTCAGTTCAGTTCTGATTACAGGCATGTGCCACCACGTCTTGCTAATTTTGTATTTTTAGCAGAGACGGGGTTTCACTATGTTGGTCAGGCTGGTTTAGAACTCCTGAATTCAGGTGTTCCACCCACCTTGGCCTCTGAAAGTGCTGAGATTACTGGTGTGAGCAACTGCACCTGGCCAATCATGCCCTTCTACCCGTCCCCCAAAGTCTTACCTCATTCTAGCATTAACTCAAAAATCCAAGTCCAAAGTCTTGTCTGAGAAAAGGCATGTCCTTCCACCTATGAGCCTGTAAAATCAAAAGTAAATTAGTTACTTCCCAGATACAATGGAGGTACAGGCATTGGGTAAATACACCCATTCCAAATGGGAGGTGTTGGCCAAAACAAAGGGGCTACAGGCCCCATGCAAGTCTAAAATCAAATGAGCCAGTAATGAAATCTTAAAGCTCCAAAATAATCTACTTTGACTCTGTGTCTCACATACAGGTCACACTGATGGAACAGGCAGGCTCCCATGGCCTTGGGCAGCTTGGCCCTATGGCTTTGCGTGGTGCAGTCCCCCTCCTGGCTGCTTTCATGGGCTGGTGTGGAATGCCTGTGGTTTTTCCAGGCACATGGTGCAAGCCGTCAGTGGATCTAACATTCTGGGGTCTGGAGGACTGTGACTCTCCTCTCACAGCTCCACTAGGTTGTGCCCCAGTGGAGACTCTGTGTGGGGACTCTGACCCCACATTTCCCTTCTGCACTGTCATAGCAGAGGTTCTCTATGAGGGCTCCACAACTGCAGCAAACTTCTGCCTGGACATCCAGGTGTTTCCATATATTCTCTGAAATCTAGGTGGAGGTTTTCAAGCCTCAGTTCCTAACGTCTGTGCACCCTCAGGCTCAACACCACATGGAAGCTGCCAGGGCATGGGACTTGCACTCTCTGAAGCCATGGCCTGAGCTGTACCTTGGCGCATTTTAACCATAACTGGAGTGGCTGGAATGCAGGACACCAAGTCCCTAGGCTGCCCACAGCAAGGGGGCCCTGGTCCTGGCCTGCAAAGCCATGTTTCCTCCTAGGCCTCTGGGGGTGGGGCTGCTGTGAAGGTTTTTCACATGCCCTGGAGACATTTTCCCTCTTTTCTTGGTGATTAACATTTTAGCTCCTCATTACTTATGCAAATTTCTGCAGTAGGCTTGAATTTCTCCCCAGAAAATGGGTTTTTCTTTTCTATTGCATTGTCAGCTGCAAATTTTAGAAATGTTTATGCTCTGCTTCCTCTTGAATGCTTTGCCAGTTAGAAATTTTTTCTGCCAGATACCGTAAATTATCTCTCTCAATTTCAAAGTTCCACACATCTCTAGGGCAGGAGCAAAATGCCACCAGTCTCTTTGCTAAAGCATAAGAAGAGTCACCTTTGCTCCAGTTCTCAACAAGTTCGTCATCTCCAGCTGAGACTGTCTCAACCTGGACTTCATTGTCCACATCACTATCAGCATTTTGGTCAAAGTAATTCAACAAGTCTCTAGGATGTTCCACACTTTTCCAGATTTTCCTGTCTTCTTTTAAATCCTTCAAACTGTTCCAGTGTCTGCCTGTTACCCACTTCCAAAGTAGCTTCCACATTTCTGGGTATCCTTATAGCAGCACCCCACTCTACTGGTACCAGTTTACTGTATTAGTCCATTCTCACCCTGCTGATGAAGACATACTGGAGACTGGGTAATTTATAAAGCAAAGACGTTTAATTGACTCACTGTTCAGCATGGCTGGGGAGGCCTCGGGAAACTCATTCTCATGACAGAATGGGAAGCTAACATGTTCTTTTTCATATGGTGGTAGTAAGAAGTGCTGAGAAAAGCGGAGGGCATCTCCTTTAAAACCATCAGCTCTCTTGAGAACTCACTCACTATTATGAGAATAGCAGCATGCAGGTAACCACCACCGTGATTTAATTACCTCCCACCAGGTCCCTCCCATGACATGTGGGGATTATGGGAACTACAATTCACAATAAGGTTGGGGTAGGGACACGTGCAAACCATATCAGGATGTTTAGTTCTATAGATTTCCCTCTTAACACTGCCTTAGCTGTTTCCCAGAGTTTCTGGTATGTTGTATCTTTGTTCTGATTAGTTTCATATAGCTTCTTGATGTCTGCCTTAATTTCATTTTTTTATCCAAAAGTCATTCAGGAGCATATTGTTTAATTTTCATGAAATTGCATGGTTTTGAGCAATGTTTTTAGTCTTGACTTCTATTTTTATTGCACTGTGGTCTAAGAGTGTGTTCGGAATGACTGTGGTTCTTTTGCGTTTTCTGAGGATTATGTCATATTGTGTTCAGTTTTAGAGTATGTGCCATGTGGTGATGAGAAAAATGTATATGCTGTTGTTTTCGGGTAGAGTTCTGTAGAGGTCTATCAGATCCATCGGCTCCAATGTTGAGTTCAAGTCCTAAATGTCTTTGTTAATTTTCTGCGTCAATGATCTGTCTGATACTCTCAGTGGAGTTTTGAATTCTCCCACTATTATTGTGTGGAAGTTGAAGTCTCCTTGTAGGCCTCTAAGAACTTACTTCATGAATCTAGGTGCTCCTGTGTTGGGTGTGTATATATTTAGTTAGGTCAGGTCTTCTTTTTGAATTGAACCTTTTACAATTATGTAATGCCCTTCTTTGTCTTTTTTGATCTTTGGCTGGATAAAGTCTGTATTGTCTGAAATTAGGGTTGCAACCCCTGCTTTTTCTAATTTCCATTTGCTTGGTAGATTTTCCTCATCTCTTTATTTTGAGCTTATGGGTGTCATTCATTGCATGTGAGATGGGTCTCTTGAAGACAGCATACCACTGGGTCTTGCTTTTTTATCTAGCTTGCTACCCTGTGCCTTTTAAATGGAACATTTAGCCTATTTACATTCAAGGTTAGTATTGCTATATGTGAATTTGGTCTTGCCATTTTGTTGTTAGCTGGTTATCATGCCAGCTTGTTTATGTGGTTGTTTTATTGTGTCGCTGCTCTGTATATGAAACTGATAAGAAGAGATATTACATTTGATCTTAGCCAAAAGGCTGACAAGCATTTATCTTTTGTTTTCTACCTGCACTTTTCCCCTGCCTGTTTGTTTTGGTCTCTTCTGTTCATGTTAGAGATTTAACTCAAATAGTCATCATCATTGGATATCTATTCATATTTAAGAGATTGGCACTAAAATCTTGAGTGTAAGTATTGGATGGGAGGGGCCTTGTTCACTGACGGGTTTGACTGTATGGAAATAAGACAGTAAACTGGATTTTTATGGATGAACATTGGAGTGTTCATAGCTAAGGCCTTTTCCTCTTCATCTGGTAAGTTTTCCAAAGATAAGCCTTCTGCACTCATGAAGGCATGGGAAGTATGTGTAACCTGTCTCTGGGTACTCTGAGAGCTAGTTGGGGGGTGCTCTCTCCACTCAGTATATTGGTTTCAGTGGATCACCCCTTGTTTTGCCTGGTGTGTTACCCCCTGTCAGCTGGCCACAGAATCCTTCAAGCTAGATCTGCTCTGCTTGATATGTTGTAGTAACTATATTTTCAGTCTTATATAGGTATTGAGAAGGGACTGGCATCTCGTGGCATAGCAGATATCAAAGGGGATCTAGGGAGTGGGGTTTTAACATTTCTTACACAGCTTTTCAGGTAATTTTGTTTTCAGGCCTAGATGTCCCTGCTGTTAGAAGAATCTGTTTGCCCTATTTCTGGGTCCTTTTAATACTCAGTGGGTTAAATTGGTTGTATTCTGCTTTCTTACCTGATGGACATATGGGCTTCGGTTTTCACTGCTCTGCTTAATCAGTTACCATTTGTCCAACCATTTTTCTTCTTCCAAAACATTTGCATCTCTCAATTGCTGTCACTTTTTTCCCCATTCTCTTGGTGTATATGGGTTTATGTCTTTTTAATTCCTACGCTGTCATTTTAGTGCATTTGGAAGAAAATGGAGGTGAATGCATGTGTTTACTCTGTGATGTTTAATTGAAAGTTGAACTCTTCTCAAGGTTTTTTTCCATATGTAGATTACTATCTATATACACACATGTGTATGCACATGCTCATACATTTGCTAAATGTATATATATATATATATTTTACAAAATTAGGTGCAAGCTATAAGTCCTGTTACATGCCTTTTTTTTGCTCATTTAGAATTCTATCATTTGTATTTTTATGTCATTAAATATTCTTTAATGCTTGGACTTTTACATCAATTAAATTATATCATATTGCCATATCATTACTTATTTAATGATGTCCTTACACTTGGGCATTGAAATTGCTTTCAGTCTTTTAGTACAGTAATACTATTGTGAGATTTTTCACCTAAATCTCTGTTAAGATTTCTCATTATATCTTCTAGATTGGGATTATTCAGTTGGTGGTGTGGGCATTTTAATGTGACATGTGATTCGTATTGTGTTATATGATTCACAACTTGATAATGTGATACATATTATCAAATTGCTCCTCAGAAAATCATTGAGACAACTTGTAGTCCAAGTATCAAGTAATTTCTCATTGACTATTTGCTAATCTTAGTAATTATCATTGTTACAAAGTCCTTACTAATTTGATAAGAAATGATACTGCATCCTATTGGCCTGGTTTTTCCTTATTACTTATGTAGTCAAATATATTTTATGTTTCATCCTCTGCAAATTACCTGTTCATAAACATTTTTATGTTTTCCATATATGTGTATTATAAGCTTTTTTTATGGAGAAAGGATATTATTCTTTACTTGGTACTTATATTTTTTCAGTTTTTATTTGCTTTCAGAATTTTTGATGTCTCTGATGAATAGTTTTAATTTTCATGTTGTCCATTATGGAAAACTTTATATCTTCTTTTGCTTTTGAACTTCAAAAGTTATTTCCCTATTCCCAAATGAGATAAATATTCTCTTATATTTTTCTAGATTTTAATGATTTGATTTTTTTATTCTTCTTCATGTTCAACTCTTTATAGTTATGAATTAATTAATTAGCTAATTAATTAATTTTTCATTCACCATGTGAATAGAATCTAAGTCCATTGTTTTTCAAATACTGTAGTTAATCAGTATTCCAGAACCATGAATTAATAGGTTAGCCTTTCTCCCCTCATTAAAAGTGGGACTGTTCTCATCAAATGCATTCTCATATATGGTCTATTGATGTTCTTTCTTCTTGTTGTCATTAACCTGTCTGTTTTTATGTCAGTACAACACTCTTTTAATTATTGTGGCTTTACCAGGTTTAATGCTTAATAGGACAATCTCTTGTAGTTACACTTTATGAAAAAAATAAAAGAGAGAGACTCTTTGTGTCTCTTTTCAAATGATCTTTAGAATTATTTTGCCAGGTTCCAAGTTCTTGGGTTTTATTCAAATTGCAAATATCGCCGAAATTATTTTTGTGATAGTTTCCATCTTGACTTTATTGAGTCTTCAGACTCAGAATTGTTACCTGTATCTTCACTTTTTCAAGGATTCTTTTATATCCCTCAGTAAAGTTGTATGGGTTTCTTCATCTCGACCTCACATATCTCTGTTTAAGTTGATTCCTAGGTATTTACTACCATGTGATTTAATTTATTTCTTGTTAGAGTTTCCAGGTAGTTATTGATGCTGTATAAGAAAGCTGTTGTGTTTTATCTGTTTGTTTTTTAAGCACTCATCTTACTGAACTTTTTTATATCAGTACTGCAGGCTTTTGAGTTGATGCTTGTGTTTTTTTAGGTATTCAATCATATCGTCAGGCAAATAATGGTAATTTTATCTCTTGCTTTTCTATTATTATAAAAAAATTTCTTTCTTTCTAACTTCTTCCTTCTCTCTCTTTTCTTTTAATTGTATTGCTCAGAGTTTGCAAATCAATATTGAATAATATTAGTATAACCTTGTTTCATTCCTGAATTTAATAGAAATGGCTTCTGTGTTTGACTCTTATACATGATGTTGTCTTTGGCTTCGGATTGGCACTGTTATTCTAATATAGTATTCTTCTACATCTAAAATACTGACGTTTTTTGAGGAGGATGTGAGTAATAAACTTCTTTTTTAAAATGTCGTTATTTACATTTTGTTCATTTCTTCTAAAAGAAGAGGAAGAAACTGGATACATATGCACAACATGCAGGTTTGTTACATGGGTATACCTGTGCTGTGGTGGTTTGCTGTACCTATTGACCCATCCTCTAAGTTCCCTCCCCTCACCCTGCCACCACTCAACAGGCCCTGGTGTGTGTTATTCCCCTCTTTGTGTCCATGTATTCTCAGTGTTCAACTCCCACTTACGAGTGAGAACATGCGGTGTTTGGTTTTCTGTTCCTGTGTTTACTGAGGATGCTGGCTTCCAGCTTCATCCATGTCCCTGCAAAGCACATGATCTCATTCCTTGTTGTGGCTGCATAGTATTCCATGGTATATATGTACCACATTTTCATTTGGGTTGGCTCCATGTCTTTGCTACTGTAAATAGTGCCGCAGTAAACATACATGTGCATGTGTCTTTATAGTCGAATGATTTGTATTCCTCTGGGTATATACCCAGTAATGGGATTGCTGGGTCAAATGGTGTTTCTGGTTCTAGATCCTAGAGGAATTGCCATACTGTTTTTAGCAATGGTTGTTACATTCCTACCAGCAGTGTAAAATCATTTATATTTCTCCACAGTCCGACCGGCATCTGTTGTTTTCTGACTTTTTAATAATTATCATTCTGACTGGCATGAGATGGTATCTCATTGTGGTTTTGATTTGCATTTCTCTGATGATCAGTGATGCTGAGATTTTTTCCCATATGTTTGTTAGCTGCGTAAATATCTTCTTTTGAGACGTGTCTGTTCATATCCTTTGCCCACTTTTTGATGCGTTGTTTTTTTCTTGTACATATGTTTAAGTTCCTTGTGAATTGTGGATATTAGACCTTTGTCAAATGGGTAGATTGCAAAAATTTTCTCCCATTCTGTAGATTGCCTGTTCACTCTGATGCTAGTTTCTTTTGCTGTGCAGGAGCTCTTTAGTTTAGTTAGATCCCATTTGTCAATTTTGCCTTTTGTTGCAGTTGCTTTTGACATTTTTGTCATGAAGCCTTTGCCCATGCCTCTGCCCTGAATGGTATTGCCTAGGTTTTCTTCTAAAGTTTTTATGGTTTTGGGTTTTATATTTAAGTCTTTTAATCCATCTTGAGTTAATTTTTGTATAAGGCATAAGGAAGGGGTCCAGTTTCTGTTTTCTGCATATGGCTAGGCAGTTTTCCCAGCACCATTTACTGAATAGGATATCCTTTCCCCATTGCTTGTTTTTGTCAGGTTTGTCGAAGATCAGATTGTTGTAGATGTGCAGTGTTATTTCTGAGGCCTCTGTTCTGTTCCTATGGTCTATATATCTGTTTGGGTATAAGTGCCATGCTGTTTTGGTTGCTGTATCCTTGTAGTATAGTTTAAAGTCAGTTAGTGTGATGCCTCCAGCTTCGTTTTGTTTTGTTTTGTTTTGTTTGCTTAGGATTATCTTGGCTATATGAGGTCTTCTTTGATTCCATATGAAATTTACAATTGTTTTTTCTAATTCTGTGAATAATGTCAATGGTAGTTTGATGTGAATGGTGTGGAATCTGTAAATTACTTTGGGCATTATGGCCATTTTCACAATATTGATGCTTCCTATCCATGAGGATGGAATGTTTTTCCATTTGTTTGTGTCCTCTCTTATTTCATTGAGAAGTGGTTTGTAGTTCTTCTTGAAGAGGTCCTTCACATCTCTTGTTAGCTGTATTCCTAGATGTTTCATTCTCTTTGTAGCAATTGTGAATGGGAGTTCATTCATGATTTGGCTCTCTGCTTGCCTATTGTTGGTGTAAAGGAATGCTTGTGATATTTGCACATTGCTTTTGTATCCTGATACTTTGCTGAAGTTACTTATCAGTTCAAGGAGTTTTGTGGCTGGGATGATGGGGTTTTCTAAATGTAAAATCATGTCTGCAAACAGAGATGCCTTGACTTCCTCTCTTCCTATTTTAATACCCTTTCTTTCTTCCTCTTGCCTGATTGCCCTGGCCAGATCTTCCAATACTATGTTGAATAGGAGTGATGAGAGGAGGCATCCTTGTCTTGTACCAGTTTTCAAAAGGAATGCTTCCAGCTTTTGCCTGTTCAATATGATATTGACTGTGGGTTTGTCTTATTATTTTGAGATATGTTCCATCAATACCAAGTTTATTGAGAGTTTTTAACAGGAAGGGATGTTGAATTTTGTCAGAGACTTTTATGCATCTATTGAGATAATCATGTAGTTTTTGTCTTTGGTTCTGTTTATGTGATGTATTACATTTATTGATTTGTGTATGTTGAACCTGCCTTGCATCCCAGGGATGAAACCAACTTGATTGTGGTGGATACGTTTTTTGATGTGTTGCTGGTTTTGCTTTGCCAGTATTTTATTGAGGATTTTCACATTGATGTTCATCAGGGATATTGGCCTGAAGTTTTCCTTTTTTGTTGTGTCTTCCTGGTTTTGGTATCAGGATGATGTTGGCTTCATAAAATGAGTTAAGGAGGAGTCCCTCCTTTTCCATTGTTTGGAATAGTTTCAGAAGGAATGATATCAGCTCCTGTTTGCATTTCAGGTAGAGTTTGGCTGTGAATACGTCTGGTCCTGATCCTTTTTTGTTCAGTAGCCCCTTAATTACTGCCTCAATTTCAGAGTTTGTTATTGGTTCATTCAGGGTTTTGACTTTTTCCTGGTTTAGTCTTGGTAGAGTGTATGCGTCCAGGAATTTATCAGTTTCTTCTAGATTTTCCAGCGTATTTACGTGAAGTTTTTATAGTATTCTCTGATGCCAGTTTGTGTTTCTGTGGGGTCAGTGGTGATATTCCCTTTATCATTCTTCGTGTCTATTTGATTCTTCTTTCTCTTCCTTATTAGTCTAACTAGTGGTCTATTTTCTTAATTTTTTCAAAAAACCATCTCCTGGATCGTTGATTTTTTGGAGACTTTTTTATGTCTCTGTCTCCTTCAATTCTTCTCTGATCTTAGTTGTTTCTTGTCTTCTGCTAGCTTTTGGATTAGTTTGCTCTTGCCTCTCTAGGTCTTTTAATTGTGATGTTAGTATGTCAGTTTGAGATCTTTCTAGCTTTCTGATGTGGGCATTTAGTGCTATAAGTTTCCCTCTTAAGACTGCTTTAGCTGTGTCCCAGATTCTGGCATTCTGTCTCCTTGTTCTCACTGGTTTCAAAGAACTTCTTGATTTCTGCCTTAATTTCATCATTTACCCAGGAGTCATTCAGGAGCAGGTTGTTCAGTTTCGATGTAATTGTGTGGTTTTGAGTGAGTTTCTTAATCCTGAGTTCTAATATGATTGCACTGTGGTCTGAGAGACTGTTCGTTATCATTTTAGTTCTTTTGCATTTGCTAAGGAGTGTTTTACTTCAAATTATGTGGTCGATTTTAGCATAAGTGCCATTCTGTTGATTTGGGGTAGAGAGTTCTGTAGACGTCTACTGGGTCCACTTGATCCAGAGCTGAGTTCAAGTCTTGAATATCCTTGTTAATTTTCTGTCTCGTCAATCTAATATTGACAGTGAGGTGTTAAAGTATCCCACTATTATTGTATGGGAGTCTAAGTCTCTTTGTAGGTCTCTAAGATTGTTTTATGAATCTGGGTGCTCCTGTATTGGGTGCATATGTATTTAGAATAGTTAGCTCTTCTTGTTGAATTGCTCCCTTTACCATTATGTAATGCCTTTCTTTGTCTTTTTTGATCTTTGTTTAAAGTCTTTTTTTTTTTTTTTTTTATTATACTTTAAGTTCTAGGGTACATGTGCATAACGTGCAGGTTTGTTACATATGTATACATGTGCCATGTTGGTGTGCTGCACCCATCAACTCGTCAGCACCCATCAATTCATCATTTATATCAGGTATAACTCCCCAATGCAATCCCTCCCCCCTCCCCCCTCCCCATGATAGGCCCCAGTGTGTGATGTTCCCCTTCCCGAGTCCAAGTGAGCTCATTGTTCAGTTCCCACCTATGAGTGAGAACATGCGGTGTTTGGTTTTCTCTTCTTGTGATAGTTTGCTAAGAATGATGGTTTCCAGCTGCATCCATGTCCCTACAAAGGACGCAAACTCATCCTTTTTTATGGCTGCATAGTATTCCATGGTGTATATGTGCCACATTTTCTTAATCCGGTCTGTCACTGATGGACATTTGGGTTGATTCCAAGTCTTTGCTATTGTGAATAGTGCCGCAATAAACATACGCGTGCATGTGTCTTTGTAGTAGCATAGTTTATAATCCTTTGGGTATATACCCAGTAGTGGGATGGCTGGGTCATATGGTACATCTAGTTCTAGATCCTTGAGGAATCGCCATACTGTTTTCCATAATGGTTGAACTAGTTTACAATCCCACCAACAGTGTAAAAGTGTTCCTATTTCTCCACATCCTCTCCAACACCTATTGTTTCCTGATTTTTTAATGATTGCCATTCTAACTGGTGTGAGATGGTATCTCATTGTGGTTTTGATTTGCATTTCTCTGATGGCCAGTGATGATGAGCATTTTTTCATGTGTCTGTTGGCTGTATGAATGTCTTCTTTTGAGAAATGTCTGTTCATATCCTTTCCCCACTTTTGGATGGGGTTGTTTGTTTTTTTCTTGTATATTTGTTTGAGTTCTTTGTAGATTCTGGATATTAGCCCTTTGTCAGATGAGTAGATTGCAAAAATTTTCTCCCATTGTCTGATCTTTGACAAACCTGACAAAAACAAGAAATGGGGAAAGGATTCCCTATTTAATAAATGGTGCTGGGAAAATTGGCTAGCCATAAGTAGAAAGCTGAAACTGGATCCTTTCCTTACTCCTTATACGAAGATTAATTCAAGATGGATTAGAGACTTAAATGTTAGACCTAATACCATAAAAACCCTAGAAGAAAATCTAGGTAGTACCATTCAGGACATAGGCATGGGCAAGGACTTCATGTCTAAAACACCAAAAGCAACGGCAGCAAAAGCCAAAATTGACAAATGGGATCTAATTAAACTAAAGAGCTTCTGCACAGCAAAAGAAACTACCATCAGAGTAAAGTCTTTTTTATCAGAGACTAGGATTGCAACCCCGATTTTTGTTTTTTTGCTTTCCATTTGCCTAGATTTTCCTCCATCTCATTATTTTGAGCCTCTGTGTATCTTTGCATGTAATTTGGGTCTTCTGAGTACAGCACACCAGTGCTTCTTGACTCCTTATCCATTTTGCCAGTCTGTGTCTTTTAATTGGGGCATTCAACTTATTTACATTTAAGGTTAATATTGTTGTGTGTGAATTTGATCTTGTCATCATGATGCTATTTGGTCAATTTGCGTACTAGTTGATGCAGTTTCTTCATAGTTTCATTGGTCTTTATATTTTAGTATGTTTTTGCAGTGGCTAGTACCTGTTTTTCCATTCCACATTTAGTACTTCTTTCAGGATCTCTTGCAGGGCAGGTCTGGTGGTAACAAAATCCCTCAGCATTTGCTTGTCTGGGAAGGATTTTATATCTCCTTTACTTATCAAGATTAGTTTGGCTACATATGAAATCCTGGGTTGAAAATTCTTTTCTTTAAGAATGTTGAATATTGGCCCCCGATCTCTTCTGGCCTGTAGAGTTTCTGCTGAGTGGTCCACTGTTAGTCTGATGGGCTTCCCTTTGTAGGTGACCAGGCCATTCTCTCTGTCTGCCCTTAACAGGTTTTCTTTCATTTTGTCCTTGGAGAATCTGATGACTATTTGTCTTGGGGTTGATCTTCTTGGGGAGTATCTTAATTGTCTTCTCTGTATTTCCTGAATTTGTATATTGGTCTGTCTTCCTAGGTTGGGGCAGTTCTCCTGGATAATATCCTGAAGTGTGTTTTCCAGCTTGTTTCCATTCTCCCCATCTCCTTCTGATACTCCAGTCAATCGTAGGTTCAGTCTTTTTATGAAGCCCCTTATTTCTTGCAGGCTTTGTTCATTCTTTGCATTCTTTTTTCCTCTGTTCTTGTCTGTTTTATTTCAGTAAGGTGATTTTCAAACTCTGATGTCCTTTCTTCTGCTTGGTCAGTTTGGCTATTGATACTTGTGTATGCTTCATGAAGTTCTTGTGCTATATTTTTCAGCTCCATCAAGTCATTTATGTTCCTCTCTAAACTGGTTATTCTAGTTAGCAATTCCTCTAACCTTTTATCAAGGTTCTTAGCTTATTTGCATTGTGTTAGAACGTAGTTTTTCATTACCCGTCTTCTGAGGCTTACTACTGTCAATTCATGTGTCTGATCCTCCATCCAGTTTTATGCTCGTCATTTGGAGGAGAAGAGGCATTCTGGCCTTTTGTGTTTTTAGCATTTTTTAAAAATTTTTTCTCATCTTCGTGAGTTTGTCTAGTTTTCGTTTTTGAGGCTGCTGACCCTTGGATGGTGTTTTTGTTAGGGTCTTTTTGTTGTTGTTGTTGATGCTATTGTTGTCACTTTCTGCTTGTTTATTTTTCTTTAAATAGTCAGGTCTCTCTTTGGTAGGCCTTCTGCAGTTTGCTGGGGATTCACTTCAGGACTTATTCATCTGATTTGCTCCTGTGCCTAGAGATGTCACTCAAGGAGGCTGGAGAGCAGCAAAGATGGGTGCCTGTTCCTTCTTCTGGGGCCTCTGACCTCAAGGGGCACCAACCTGATGCCAGAAGGGTTGCTCCTGTATAGGGTGTCTGACAACCCCTGTTGGAGATGCTCGTCCAGTTGGGTGGCACGGGGAGCAGGACCCATTTAATGCAACACTTTGTCCCTTGGTGGAGAGGGGTGTGCTTTGCTGGGGAGAAACCCACTTGTCTGGGCTGCCTGGATTCCTCAGAGCTACCAGGAGGAGAGGCTAAGTCTGCTGGTCCCTAGAAACTGTGGCCGCCCCTCCTGCTGGGGCTCAGGTCCAGGGGGGTCCAAATTCTGTCCTTGAGTCTCTGACTGGAGTTATTGGAGTTTCTGCAGGGAAGCCCTGCCCAGTGAGGAAGGACAGGTCAGAGTTAGGCCTCAAGAGGCATGCTGGCCTCAGACTGCCACAATCAGTGTACTGGGCTGTGGGGAGAAGTCTTGGGACCAAGCCCTCCAGCCTCCCTGACTCCAGCATAAAATACTGACTTTCTTAAAGCCAAAAATATTGAAAAGATTTTACCAAAAGCCTCTTCCACAACAATAGATTAGAGATTGTTTTTCTCACTTCATCCTGCTGAAATCATAACAAAAGGCATTTTATATTTTCAAACAGTCTTTCCTTTCCTAGAATAAGCATATTGTCCCTGAATACACATACATTTCTTTTTCATATCACAGTTTAGTTTAATTCAGGGAGTATTATTGTGTACACATTGATAGGTGAGATTGTTCTATAGTTTTATGTTTAATTTCATTTTCAAAGATCTGTTAAACCAGAAAAAATCCAATCATGATTAAGATGTCAAATAACTCAAAAGGGTTCATGTTTAAAAACCACCATATGCTGTTTGGCTTCTCTGCCTTTCACATCCCGCCCTCACAGGTCATCTATTTCTATTTTTGCTTCTTTGATGGTTATTTCTACATGTGTAAGTAGTTTACTTAAAGTGCTTTTCTTGATTTATTAACTTAATATATTGTCTACTGGCTTTCTGCTAAGAAAAATGAGGAATTGCCCTTTTAGATCACTTTCTATCTTCTGTTATAGTAAGTGTTTACTTTGTATGTCTTCCACTGGTAATCTTTGCAAATTCAGATGCTATAGTTTACTTCAGCCTCTGCTTCTTGTTCTAGGAACCATCAGGGTCTTCTGGATAAGGTGAGGAGGACATTGTTGATGTCCCCTTCTCCCAATCACTCTGTCTTTGACATTGCCAGCCTTGTTTTTACTCTTTCATGGCCAAGGTTGGTAATTTTTAGAATTTTCTCTGTAATGATTCTTACCTTTAATGATTGGTTAGTGTATTAGCTCAGTTTCACACTGCTATAAAGAACTTCCCTGAGGCTAGGTAATTATAAAGGAAAGAGGTTTAATTCACTCACATTTCCATGGGCTTAACAGGAAGCATGGCTAGGAGGCCTCAGGAAACTTACAATCATGGCAGAAGGCGAGGGGGAAGCAGGCACCTTCTTACCAGGGCTGCATGAGGGAATGTGAGTGTGCGGAAAAAACTGCCACTTTTAAAACCATCACATCTCATGAGAATTCACTCACTATCATGAGAAGAGCATAGCGGAAACCCCCCCTGATCCAATCACCTCCCTTCCTCGACACGTGGGGATTACAGGTCCCTCCCTCTACACATAGGGATTGCAATTCAAGATGCGATTTGGGTGGGGACGCAGAGCCAAACCATATCAGTCAGCTTAATGATTCTAAAAGTTGAAAGTGGATACATAGCACTTCCATTATTCTTACTGTATAAATTGTTTCATTGCAAAACCAAATCATGTGCTAGGATCATATTTTCTTTTCTGCTGGACTCAAGCATATCTTCTCTACCTCCCAAAGGAGAATGCTCCTACCTTTAAGGTTGAATGGATTCTCTGTTTTACTCACACCCCACTATTTACTTTTATCATAGCATCTGAACTATCAAGTTCTCTTATTTCATGAGAGATCTTACTCACTTCCAGAGCCACCTGTCTTACTGTTCAAATCTTCACTGAATATTATTCATGGCTGTCCTCTGAGATGAGGTGGCTTTTCACAGTTAGTATTACTGGCTTCAGCCCAAGAAAGAAGGTTTTTGTGTGTGTGTCAGCTCCCAGCCTGAAAGTTTCTTCCAGACTCATTTTTGTAGGTGTTCATAACCCTGGTATTAAAATGAAATGAAAAAAAGAACAAAAAATATTTTCAGTTCAAACAGGACTACATTCTCATGTAATTTTCCAAGAAAGAGTAAGCAGATAGTGACATTTTCAAGGGGCTCAAAATGTCTGGGTCTAACTTAATTGGTAGTTTTGCTGGGTATACAATTTTTGACTAAAGATCACTCTTACTTAAAAATTTGAAGTTATGGTGACATTTCTTCCCAGGATCCAAAGTGTTGATAAAAAGCCCTGTCAACTCAGCCTCTCTTTTGTCCTAATTGTTTTTGTGAGCTTAAACACTTTTAAAAATCCACTTATGATCATTTCAAAGAGGCCCTAGAAGATAAATATCAGTGATCATGTTGCTCTTTTTGACTGAAAATATTTATTTTTGTATACTTTTTAATTTTATCTTAATATCAGGCTTGGATGAACCTCCTAAGATGTGTTAGGAAGCAGATGGACAACTTCTAAGTTTGAGCCTGGCAGAAAAAATGTTTCCTGTTGTGCTGAAGCAAATGGTGTAAATTTACTTTGTTACCTGGTTTCCTTTGCCATGTATCAGAGCCTCTGATTTTCACCATGGTTTGAGCTTTGCCTCCATCCTTAGTTGCTGGCAGTCCCTTTAGCTGTAAACTTATCTCTTCAGTCAGTCATCTGACAAATGCTAAGTTCCTTCAGCTCAGCCCTCTACCACACTCTATCCCCTACCCCAGCGCTGTGTAGAACATAAGAGGACACAACTGACCAACACAAATAATTCAGTAGACCCCGTACCCTGTAGCTTCTGCAAATGAACATGCTATGTCTGCTTGGTCTTTACTAAGAACTAAATGAATTCAGAAGTGCCCCTTTCAAAAACCTACTACAAAAATATCAGTGAATAGTATAAACTTTACTAAATATTCCTTGTGTGAGATGGAGAAAGTATACACTTCAGAGGAAACAACTGAAAATTAATATCAGACCATTTTTTTCAATGTTCATTCTCACCTGTATCCCTTTTGCTTTTACTTAACTCTTCATTTTTCTTACTCAGCATTTGGTCTATCTTGTTCTATCTCTTTTCTCTCTTCTGTTGTATTTTTTCTCCCCTCTGTTATGGAAGGCAATTAAGTTTTGCTTCTGGGTTCTTCCCACAAGCTTGCATGTTTAAACTAATGTTAGTGTTCAGCAAAATAGGGGCCTCCTGATTGAAAAGGTCTTCCTTCTGAGAAGTGAATAAAAATATTTCTTCTAACACATGCAGTTTATTTGCAAGAAGAATTCTTGTGGGCCGGGTGCGGTGGCTCAAGCCTGTAATCCCAGCACTTTGGGAGGCCGAGACGGGCAGATCACGAGGTCAGGAGATCGAGACCATCCTGGCTAACATGGTGAAACCCTGTCTCCAGTAAAAAATACAAAAAACTAGCCGGGCGACGTGGCGGGTGCCTGTAGTCCCAGCTACTCGGGAGGCTGAGGCAGGAGAATGGCGTAAACCTGGGAGGCGGAGCTTGCAGTGAGCTGAGATCATGGCCACTGCACTCCAGCCTGGGAGACAGAGCGAGACTCCATCTCAAAAAAAAAAAAAAAAAAAAAAGAATTCTTGTGAATGACATGCTTGCCATCAATTATAACCACAGAATTCTTGTGTCACCCACCTCCTGATGAAACGTGGTAGTAAAGACAGCAGTCATGACATTTGCTTCCTTTATAAAATAAATGGAATGTGGTACGTGATTCCTAGGATTGATTTAATTGATAACATTTTATAACCCTATAAACTAGATAACTAAGTTCATTACTGCAGATTAATAACATCTCATTCATTCATAACTATATTTATCGAAAACATATTCTTCATATAAAATTTGAGAGCTTGCAAAGCAATTTACATATATTGTCTAACTTCGTACTTCTAAAAAAATTCATGTGTTCAGTGTTATAATTATTATCCCAACTTACTTATGGAAAATGTGACTCAGATATTTGGGTTAAGATCATTGACAGAAACTGAATTACAGAATTCCTCTTGCCAAATACCTAATAGATTGAGCAAACAAGAATACAAGAAAAGAATAATAAATAAAATTAATTGCAACACCAAAACAAGGGAAAGAAAACTATCAAATGCAAGTTTTAAACACTGGTAACTATCAAAAGAAACAGGAGATATAAAGTGATGTCGAGAGGTATAGCTAGGCTTCTAAATCTTTTTCCCCACCCACCAAAAAGCATATTAGTAACATAATACTGGGATTTCTCATTAATACCAAACATCTAGAGAAAATGAAGTTGACTGGGCATCATTATCGTTTCTCTCATCTGATTAAGAAATAAGAAAACATGGCTTGGGGCTGGGATAGGGGTGTAAGCAAAGCAAAGGAAGGGGGTTATGGAGGACGTTAACTTTCTATAATGGTAGCAAAATCTTCAGGACTGTCTTCTAAATTGAGTAAGATAAATGAAAATAGGGACTACCTTCTCATCAGAAAAGTAAATACCTGGAAGTAGGTGTAGTGAATCTGAGTATGGGATATTCACAAAATCTAAAAAGAAGAAACAGATACCCAGTAATCTAAGAATGACCAAATATCACCTTAGATGAGTTCTCTTCTTCCTTCTCACTGTTTTATTAGGCTCAGAAATCAGACAGAATAAAGAATACTCAATCTTCAAATTAAGGGGAAAACAAACTGTTCCCTGATATGGTAGGAAGAAAGTCAGGTGTCACGTATGCTATATATCACAGCAAATGGCATGTCAGGACGAAGCCACCCAAGCAGAGCCACCTAGGAAGAACAAGAAGGTAAGAAATGTCATGGCAACATCAAAGCATACCACAAATAATTTTTAAAAAATAAAGGGAGAAAGAGAAAAGAAGGAAGAAAGGAAAAAAGGAAAAGAGAGAGGGAGGAAGGGAGGAAGGGATGGGGCAAGGAAGGAAGGAAGCAAAAGGAAGAAAGGGATGCAAGCAAGCAGAGGGCTGTAATATGCAAGAGCAAGGATTCTAACCTAAAAAAATAACAATTCAGAAACAGAGGTAAATTATTCACAATTGCTTCACTCTATAGAACAATTTGATATGAACACCAGGTCAATACAGTGAGGGTTCAAGGATGATAGAATAAATGGACAGCATGAGATTAATAGGGACAAAAGGAAACAAACTGAGGCCCAAAATAGCATTAATAGGATTAAAGAGCCCATAAATATTGACAGCAAAAACTGAAACAATACAAAAACAAAATAAAATATACATTGCTGGAAAAAAAAGTATAGAGGAAAGTCTTAACAAGCACATGAATACAGATGAAATAGAGTGGTGAAAGTAGTCAAGGGAATATTAACATAAAGAAAGCTAAAGATTTATTCTATGATAGATATAGACATAAAGATACATAATATAAAGGTATATACATATAACCTTTTCTTTATTCAAATATATTGTAACAAAATATAGCTTAGTCTAACAACAAGAACAAATTCTTTTGGAGTTGATTTTGCATGAAACATTTATTTAGAGGTTTACATGAATTAATTTTTCACAACAATTTGAGGTCAATACAATTAGTATTCCCAATATATAGATGAGGAAATTAAGAAATAGTTATGTAACTTGCCCAAGGCAACACATCTAGTATATATAATAGAACCGGGATTCAAAACAGTAGAATGATGCTATTTTACCTCTGGATTAAAAAAAAAAAATTCCTGAAGCAAATAAATAACTGAATGTGCAGATCAAACGAGAGTGTGTTACAAGCAGCTGCACCATTTTACCTACTCACCAGCAATGTGTAAGGATTCCAGTTGCTCCACATCCTCCCAACAATTGTTAGTGTTCATTTTGGACTGCAGGATTCCATTTATAAGTAGTATCTAGAGTATGCAAATTCGTAGAGATAGAAAGTAGATTAGAGGTTACCAGACTGGGGCAGAAGAGAATGAAGAGTTATTGCTTAATGGTCACAAAATTTCTCTTCAGGGTGATGAAAAAGTTTTAGAAATAGGTAATGGTGATGGTTCCAAAATATTGTGAGAGTAATTAATGCTGCCGAATTGCACACTTAAAATGATTAAAATGGTAAATTTTATGTTACATATTGTAGCAAAATAATAATAAAGAGACAATGTATTCCATGAAAATTTGGTACAGAATGTTAGACACCAAGACATACTCTAGTTAAGCTATTAAAACTTAGGATAAATACAGAATTATTTACCCAGTTTTCTAGACACAAGAATCTCTTCCATAAGGAGAAAAAAAAAAAGTCAAGTTGTCCTCAGACTTCTCTATAGCAGGATTCAATGTCAAAGATGAAAGAATGGTTATGCAAAATATTTGAGGGCAAGGGCATAGTTCAAGAATATAATAGAATATGAAGCTCACAAGTCATTGTTGTTGAGAATAAATGTACTCAGGCCATGTAATATCCATAAGATCTTGAAAAAAATACTTAATTACAAAATACAACTAATTAAAAGCAAGCAAAAATAAAAGATTCATGAATGCAGACCTCATAGCATAAGGATTGATGATAAATAATGAAACCATATAAATATGGGACTCACAGTAAGCAGCTTGGGCAATTACAGTTATAGATCAGGGTATGAAGGTTAAAACCCGGGCAGTGGAACAACAGCAGCCACCAACAAATAAAACTGAGAAACTAAGAGAGGGAGGAGAAGTTGAGGGGAAGTGTGATAGTTCTAATACCATATTTGACAGGATGGAGTCATTAAGTAAGCTTAAAATCCAAACAAATAGTTAGAATGTAACACAATTACTTCAAGCTCTTAATGCTTTCTTCACAATCTGTGTTCTTAAAGAGATCTTTGGGTAAGTATCTCTTGGTAAAGAAGTATTTGAAAGCCTAGATTTCCTTCAATTTTGTTTTAATTTCTTTTTGTTCTGCTAAATACAAGTAAACACAGTATTTAAAAAAACTTAAAGTGGCATATATTTTATCCCACATTTGATAATATTTATTTCCACCTATTCTTCCGTCCATCCACCCATCCTCATCCATCCATCCATCTGTCCTTTTGTCTCTGTGTATATAATAAGATATTTAAAATGATGTTTGCCATATGTGAATGACAGTTATTTCTGGGTGGTGAGAGGAGTTTTTTAAACTCGAATCTTTGTATTTTGCATTTCTTGAATTCCTCAAAATGAATATGTATTATTTCCCAATAACAATAAAGTAATCTTTCTTCTTTAAAAATAAAAAGGCAAAGCAAGTATGTTAAGATGTTCACAGTGGTTGAACCTAGATAGCAGAGTTATGGGTATTTATAATTTTATTCTTTCTAGGTTTCTCAATTTTCTGATACTTTCAATTTATTAAAATTTAAAGAGCATAAAAGGAAAGCAAATGAAGTACAAAGGGGCTTGTCCTAAGTTATGTAGTTAGAAAGTGATGGAGCGATGATTTAAACCTGGATACAAGGACAGGAATTAAGAGCTGGGGTGGGTTGGATGGGCACAGGGGAGAGGCAGCATCAAAAGGCTTGTATGGTGGAAGTAATCTATGTTTTCCACCCTGTGGAAGTGATCTGATTTTCCTCTTTTGGGTGGGGGCAGCCTTTCAGTTGTTTGGTAAGTTACTTGCAGTGAATTTCATGCCCACACTATTGTAGGAATCCTAAATCCACAGGCTGTGAGAGCTGGAAGGAATCTGGAAATCCTTCCATCCAACCTGTACTTGAACAGATGAAGGACTATAGGCACCAGATATTATTTTATACAGTGGTACGTTTCAGAACTGGGTACTGCTTTTAAGGCACTCTAGTGTAATCCTAAATGCAAGCTGAGCTTTGTGTTACGCTGCATGAAGTAGGAGTCTCCAGGTCCTGACCAGACCAGTGCCATAGCCACGGGGTGAGCGCTGATTCGGATTCAATAGACTCTTAATTCAGGCTTCCCTTGTGTCAATAACCGGGCCAGGGGCTTCAACTTGTTCTGTCTTACATAATCACCCCAACATCCAGGTAGGCCATCTTCTCCCACTCGCTCTCTTTTATTTTATTTTATTATTATTACTATTTTTTGGTTGATGGAGTCTCACTCTGTCACTCAGGCTGGAGTGTGGAGTGCAGTGGCGTGATCTCTGCTCACTGCAACCTCTGCCTCCCGGGGGTTCAAGCCATTCTCCTGCCTCAGCCTCCAGAGTAGCTGGGACTACAGGCGCACACTGCCACACTCAGTTAATGTTTTTGTATTTTTAGTAGAGATGGGGTTTCACTGTGTTGCCTAGGCTGGTTTTAAACTCCCAAGCTCAGGCAATCCGCCCACCTCTGCCTCCCTAAGTGCTAGGATTACAGGCATGAGCCACCGTGCTTGGCCCCTACTCTATTTTATTATTACAAATTTGAGTCTAAGCATGAGGGTAAGTGACATTTACGGAGTCACCCAGTGTAGTTGTAGTGGGGTTGAATCATGGCCCCCCAGCGTTGTGCAAGTCGTAATCCCTGGAACTTGTGACTGTGACCTTATGTGGAAAAAAGATCTTTGCAGCGGCCGGGCGCGGTGGCTCAAGCCTGTAATCCCAGCACTTTGGGAGGCCGAGACGGGTGGATCACGAGGTCAGGAGATCGAGACCATCCTGGCTAACACGGTGAAACCCTGTCAACTTGCCGCGCGAGGTGGCGGGTGCCTGTAGTCCCAGCTACTCCGGAGGCTGAGACAGGAGAATGGCGTAAACCCGGGAGACGGAGCAGGGAGCTGAGATCCGGCCACTGGACTCCAGCCTGGGCGATAGAGCAAGACTCCGTCTCAAAAAAAAAAAAAAAAAAGATCTTTGCAGATGCAGTTGAGTTAAGGATCTCAAGAGGAGGTCATCCTGGATTTAGGGTGAATCCTAAATCCAATGATAGCTGCAAAAGTGAGAGAAAAGCAGAGGGAGATTTGAAATGCGAGACATAGGGAGAAGACTGTGAAGGCAGAGGCAGAGACGATCGCAGGGAGCACCAGACACCACCAGGGGCTGCAAGAGGCAAAGAGGAGTTATCCTCTAGAGCCTTAGGAGGGCACAAGGCCCTGCCGACCCACCTTGATTTTAGACTTCTGGCCTCCAGAACTGTGAGACAATGAAGCTCCATTATCCTAAACCACCAAGTTTGTGGTAATTTGTTCTGGCAGCATTAGGAAAGTCAGACAGCCAATTAGGAAATGGCTGGAAAGGGCTCCAAGCCAGGGTTTCCGTCTTCTGGATTGATTCTCTCTGCTCCATCTCAGTGCCCTTCTCACCCAAATGCCAGTGAGTGAAGAGCAGCCAGCCCGATCTGGGAGCCACACCCAGCAGGAGTCGCATCTGGCACCTGGAGTCACACCTGGCGGGACAGAGCTGTGTGTCCCTTGCATTTGTTTCAGGCAGCCCTGTCTCCTGTCCTCCTCAGTCTGGCTCACTTTCCCTGCCAAGCCTCGGAGCAGGTTCGGAGGCCTTGGAGAGGAAGGAGAATTGGGCAGTGACGTGATGATGGCACCAACATCTCTTGCTTGGGCTTTTGATTCACCCCCCTAACTAATTTCCCTGCTGCAGCCACATCCTCTGTGACCCAAGTTACATCCCAGTAGCCCCCAGATATTGCCCCCAGATATTGCACAGCTGCCCAAGCGCTCTCCTATACCAAAGGTCATGAAGCCCAGAAGCCACATTTCCCAGACTCCTTCACCTGCAGGGACACAGTGAGGTCCCACTGATGAGAGATCTGGAAGGCCAAAGAACCGGAGAGTCGTGAGTCTCCCTCAGGCAGCTGAGAGCCCCTGTAGGGGTGTGGGCAGTCAGCAGACTTCGAGCTGTGCCCATGTTTGTTGAGCATCTACCCCACAGTCACCCAAGTAGCCAAAACTACAGGCTTGACTTTTCCTGTGGTCCTAATACTCAGGCGTTTCCCGAGGACTACCTTCCCAACTGACATTCCCCAGCCTCCCAGTGGTGGATAAAGGTCTGAGTCTTTGTATGAAAACTATCTACTTGACGCAGCCGGAGTAGCTCCTGTTTTTTAGAGGGAACCTTGACAAACACGTGGATCTTGGTGAAATGAGTATTTTATCATGTCTCAATTCTTCTCGTAAACACCCGTGGGCTCTCGGTGCGTGGTCAGCTCCTTAGCTTGACTATCAAGGACTTGCTTTGTCCTTTACCTGGGCCCCCACATCCCCTCTCACCGGTCAGGCCAGGACACCAAATGCCTCTGTGCTGTCATAAGCCTGTACTTTTTCATCCTGTTCCCTCTGCCTGAAATGATCGTTCCCTCTCCACCTGGAGTATTCCTGTGTGTTTTTAAAGAACCAATGCAAATGTCCCCTCAAAAATGCCCAGACAGAGCAACTTGCTCCCCCAGACACATTGTCACTGTTGGATTCTCTGGGATACAGAGTAATAGGTGGAGATGAGTGTTTATTAGGAGGTTTGTTGGGAATTGTCCGCTGGACTAGCAGCTATGGAAGGGAAGGAAGGGACGAGGAGCAGGCTGGGGGAGGAAGTGAGCTGACTCAGACCTCAGGACATCGTTAACCAACTCCACGGGGAGCTAAAATGGCCCATCTGAGTCTGCAACAGGCAGGACTGGCTGAGGCTTTCAACCCCAGCCTCCATCAGTCGCTGGATGTGCAGCTCCCAGAAGGGCAGACCTTGGGTCAGGCCATGCTCTATCCTCTGCAGCTGACAGAGTCCCTGGAGGGGCTACTGCTAAAGACTGTGTTCCTAAGTGCCCTGGCAGCTGGGGAGACAAGTTTCTTTAAAGAGACCTGTACAGGGCATCACCAGGTGCACCATACCCATTTAGAACAAGATGTATTCAAGAATAAAATATGTATTCTGTGTCTCAGCATGCTTGGTACCATGTACATAAAGCTTGCTCAGTGAATGTTTAATGGGCACATAATGAGTAAAAGAATGAATGAATGGGCCTGGCACGGTGGCTCACGCCTGTAATCCCAGCACTTTGGGAGTCCGAGGCAGGCGGATCACGAGGTCAGGAGATCAAGACCATCCTGACTAACATGGTGAAACCCCGTCTCTACTAAGAAAACAAACAAAAAAATGATAAATTAGCTGGGCGTGGTGGCGGGTGCCTGTAGTCCCAGCAACTCAGGAGGCTGAGACAGGAGAATGGCGTGAAACTGGGAGGCAGAGGTTGCCGTGAGCCGAGATCACGCCACTGCACTCCAGCCTGGGCGAAAGAGCGAGACTCTGTCTCAAAAAAAAAAAAAAAAAAAAAAAAATTTTGAATGAATGAATGAGTCAACAAATGAATGAATATAAGGGTATGGAAGAGATTGAAACCCAATTAAGCAGGAATTTCTTCAAATAATTTCTATACAAGTTGAGAAGTTTCATCCACACCTGTTGTCTATGCTTTTGGCTCTGGGTCGTAGTTTATCAATTTTGGTCAGAACAAGGGAAACCTGGGGCATGGCTTAACCCTTGGTGTAGGTGGTGAAAAAAATAACCAGAAAATCGCGAGAAGTAGATAAAGCATTGGATTTATGTGTTTGAAATGAGACAGTGGGTGCCACAGAGAGCACAGGGCTCGGGAACTCTTTCCACCATTCACAGAAGCCATGGTGGAAATAACCTTAGGAGACTTTGGGAATCCCAACCTTTTACAATTTCCCTTAAAAATTCCCATGAGAACAGCAACAAAAACAACAGATCACAGCAACACTGGAAAATGAGACAGGCAAACTTACGACAGAATCTGAGAGAGTTTTCCCTCAACTCCAAGGCTAATGGGAATGGTCAGGAAAAACATTAGCTCAGCCACGTATGCTGTGCCACTATCAAAAGGAAGATGTGTGTCCATCCTTCTGTGTCCCTCTAGTAGAAGATAAAGGTCTGTACCAATTTAAATGGGACAGACATCCCTTTACAGCATGAACAGGACTTTCTGAAGCGCTCAATGTTCTATTGTTTTCCTCCCACCTTTCTTTTCACATCCTGCTGCAGGCTAAAACTCACAATTACAACAGGGCAAAATTATCAGAGACATTGTGGCAGCGCGTTGTGTCTTGGAAGGTGTCATTTTCACAAGTGCAGTGCTATAGGTGGGCTGGAAGGAATACTTCTGTGGATGGTGGTTTTTCATGTATACCATCTGTTCGTAGTGTCAGAGAACCAGGCAGTGAGTGACAGAGAGGATCCAACCCCCGTCCTTCTGAATTTCGTCATGGTTAATAATAATGGCTAACATTGATTGAGAATTTAGTATTGGCCTGGTACTGTTATAAGTCAGAGGTCAGCAAACTATAGCCCACGCGTGGACCCCTCTGCTGCCTGTTTTGTAAAGCTTTATTGGAACACAGCCTCATCCATCCGTTTATCCATTGTCTATTCAGTTGTCACACTCCAACAGTAGAACTGAGTAGTTGTAACAAAAACTTTATGGCCTGCAAAGCGTAAAATATTGACTGTCTGGCCCTTTATGGAAAAGTTTGTCAGCCTTTCTACCGACTGTTACCTGTATTAATTCGGTTAATCCTCAGGCTTAACTGAGGATCCTGTAAGGTTTGTCTTTTTTTTTTTTTTTTTTTTTTGAGATAGAGTCTTCCTCTGTCGCCAGGCTGGAGTGCAGTGGCATGATCTTGGCTCACTGCAACCTCCGCCTCCCGGGTTCAAGTGAGTATCATGCCTCAGCCTCCCAAGCAGCTGAGATTACAAGCATATGCCATCACGCCCAGCTAATTTTTATACTTTTGGTAGAGACAAGGTTTCACCATGTTAGCCAGGATAGTTTGGATCTCCTGACCTCGTGATCCGCCTGCCTTGGCCCCCCAAAGTGCTGGGATTACAGGTGTGAGCCACCACACCTGGCTAGGTTTGTCTTTTTATCATCCCCATTTTACAGATTGGGAAACAAAGACAGAAAAATCTTTGTAATTTACTCAGGGATGCACTTTAGGAAATGAGAGGGCTGGGTTTGGACTGCAGGGGTGTGGCTCCACAGCCTGCATCTTCATTGCCATGCTGTGCTCCCAAGAACAAGGCTGTAAGATTTAAAAAAAAAAAAAAAAAAAAAAAAAAAAAAAGTCTTCCCTATATTAGGAATTAGGGTGTGAGATATACCCATCTACCTGCCTTCCAAGTGTATATTCAAAAAGAGGATTTGACAGTGGGGGACAAACCTGCTGTCCTTGTTCTATTAGCAGAAGATGAGAAGCACTGGTTCACAGTATTTAGAAGGGAATAGGTCACGACTCAAGAAATTGAATACAGGAACGTAATCTATACTATAAAAGTGATGCAGCATCAGAAATGCACAGGCTCAGAAAATAGACCATTCATAGATCCTTCCTGGGAAAATAATTGTTGCAAAGATACTTCAGAGCCTCGAAAGATGAGCTAAAAATCAAGAATTTAAAAAGCGGAAATCATGGCATGAAAAACTGGTGTGCATTCCCTGGGGGGCGTCTACAGGAGCCGTATTCAACTTGTTTCAAAGCTCTTGAGGCGCATTTTCATCTCAGCAAACTGTCTCCTGATGAAGTATCTTGACTGTTTTGTTCACAGCTGTACTCCCGGGGCCTACAACAGTGCCTGGCATGGAGCAGACACTCAATATACATTTGTTGTAGAACTAACCTCCAACATGAGTGAACAGGTAGCCCTGTCGAAGCGGTGCTTGCTCCTTTCCCATTGGGATCTGGATGTAGCTTCAGTGCAGACAAGTCCACTATAAACTATTATCCCCCATTAAGCCTCTTCTTCAGGAAAAATTTACCAACCACAGTCACAAGCCCAATTAAATGCCATAACTCCTTGGAAAGCACTAACCTATGCCAGGAAATGAGACTGTAAGGAAATACCTCAAGACATGTGTGGCTGTCTTTCCGTGGGGACTTTTCACTCCTCCTTTCTACTTTTTTGTTTGTTTCCCCATGTATTGTTTTATAGTTAAAAACTATTTTCCTATGCGCCCTCTGAATATGATGTTCCATCATCTCTACAGAAACCCTCCTAGGGTTTCTGCCTTAGATCTCTCTTTGGGGGATGAACACAGCAGGGCTCTAGAAAGCTTATTAGGAGTTAAATTCTGTCCCCACCAAATTCATATGTTGATGTCTTCACACCCAGTGTCTCAAAATGTGACCTTATTTGGAAGTAGTCATTCTAGATGTAATTAATTAAGATAAAGCCATACTGGGGTAGGGTGTGCTCTGAATCCAATATGACTGGTGTTTTTTCCTTAACAATTGGAGACAGATGCACGCAGGGATAAACCATGTGAATGTGAAAGCAGAGATAAGGAAGGGGGGTACATCTACAACCCAAGGGATGCCAAAGATTGCCAGCAAACCACCGGAAGCTAGGGGAGGGCAAGGAACAGATTCTCCCTCAATGCCCTCAGAAAGAACCAACCCTGCTGACACCTTTATCTCAGGCTTCCAGCCTCCAGGACTGAGACGATCAACTTCTGCTGTTTTAGCCACTCACTTCGTGTTCTTTGTTATGGCGATTCCAAGGAACCCATCCAGCTTATTGCTTCCCTGGCAGTTGTCAGCGCTACAGCTGCCTCTACTTCCTCATTTCATCTTGCTCTACTCTCTTTCCATCTGGGTCCAGGTTCCACTGCAGGGCTGGATGTAACTGACAGAGTCAGTATCTTTGGTGGTCTAGAGTGCAGAGACCACTGGACTGAATGAGGTGGACAGCAGCAAGAGGAAGGGGAACCTAAGAGATGATTGGTGTCTGCACTGTGGTCGAGGGGGATAGTCCAAAGTACATTTTGGTACAAAAAGTGGGACAAGGGAGGAAGGCTAGGGATGGGGAATGGGAGAAAGGTAAGACCGAAATAGGAAACTAACTTTGCAACTGAGAGGATGGGGGCAGGTGGAGGAGTGAGGGATAAAAGGGGAAGAGTGGGTTCAGGATGAAAACCATAGAGAATCTAGGGGTTCAGGTGCTTGATTTCAAGAGGCCCCAGTTGATGGAGACATCCTAGTGACTTCAAGGACTCAGTGGGTCTGGGAGACTCCTTCCATGTCATTTCTGTGAGTTGTCATTCTCTCCTGGTGTCCATTTCCTACCTCCTGGCATGCCAGGACAACTATGGTGCCTCACCAATGAGGGCCCCACTCCCAGCTGGCCCCGTTGGGGCAGGGATTGGAGTCCTTTCCAGATGTGGGAAGGCAGTTTCGAGAGATTCAGTGTAGGGCAGTGGTCAAGAACACAGGCTCGGCCGGGCACAGTGGTTCACGCCTGTAATCCCAGCACTTTGGGAGGCTGAAGTGGGCAGATTGTCTGAGGTCAGGAGTTCTAGACCAACCTGGCCAACATGGTGAAACACTATCTCTACTAAAAATGCAAACTTAGCTGGGTGTGGTGGCATATGCCTGTAATCCCAGTTACTTGGGAGGCTGAGGCAGGAGAATTGTTTGAACCCTGGAGGCGGAAGTTGCAGTGAGCCAAGATCATGCCACTGTACTCCAGTCTGGGCAACAGAGTGAGACTCCTTCTCAATAAATAAATAATAAATAATTTTTAAAAAGAGCACAGGCTCTGGACCCATGCTACAGTGCTGTGGAATCTAGTAACCTGTCCGGTCCCTTCTTGGGAAAAGCAGGGAACATCCAGTGGACAGGAGCTGGCATGACCTCCAGGTTATTGTGGTCTATCCTGATAGGTTGAGGCTCAGGCAATTTGTCTGGGGGAAAAAAAAAAAAAGTGGTTCTCAAACTTGAGTGGGTGTCAGCATCCCCTGGGGGACTTGCTAGGACCCAGATGGCTGACCCCACTCAGAGTTTCTGGTCTAGTCAGTCTAGGTTGGGGTCCAAGGATTTGCTTTTTGAGGGGTTCCCCATGATGCTGATGTACCTGGTTCAGCACCACACTTGGAGAACCACTGGCAAAGAGAGATGTTCCTTGTTGTCAACCACTGGCAAAGAGAGATGTTCCATGGATTCCTGGTGCCTTCTAGGCCCACTGCCTCTGGAGACAGTGAGACTGGGACCTGCCTTACCCTGCCGAATTCTAGGGTCAGTAACCTCACTGTTGTAGTCAAAGATCTGCATGAGGGCTCAGAAATGCTGCTGCTGCCACGGAGGATCATGGTAGCTAATTCTTAACATGTCAGGTACTATTCTAAGCATGTAACATATAGACACATTTAATTCACGTAACAAGCCTAGGAAGCATGTACAACATTTGCCATCATCACCTCCATTTTTCAGGTGGAGAAACTGAGGCTCATAGAGGTTAAGTGTGTTGCCCAAGGCCACACAGCTGAGAGCTGACAGAGCTGGGATTTGATCTGGCAGTTTGAGTCCACAGTCCTTGCCCTCATCCTGCATTGTTCCACTGATCATGCGGGAGAAGGGAGGCGAGAAATGACCCTCGTAATGTTGGACAAATTCTCTGGCCTCTCTTTGCCCTCATTCTTACCTCAAAAAAGGAAATAGCTTTTCCAATCTTAGAAGAAAAAAAATACCTTTACATTAAAAAAATAAGCTGTCAGGATTAATTGGATAACAGCTGTCAAATTGTTGTAGCTCCTTAGAGGATGGTAAAAGAGGAGGAATAATTATTGTGCTATTTTCTATGCAGACCCTAGTACATTTGGGGGAGTCAATAAGTGTCTAATGATATTCTTGGGAATTAGCAGTGATGGAAAGGAAATGGCTCAGGCTAGAGGAGCTTGTTGGAGTTGGGCAGAGGGAGAGTCTTCATGTTTAATGGCTAGTGGCCAAGACCTCCTGCCCCTGAGAGAGGTAGGCAGGGCGTGGCCCAGGGTAGGAGGTAGGTTAACAAGTTAGCACCCCTGTGGTAACACCATTCATTGATTTGCCCAAGTTTATGGGCCCCTGCCCTACCAGGGCTGGGGAATTAGAGACCAGCTAGTCCAGTGTTTCTCAAAGTGTGGCCCACAGATCGGTTCCATCAGCATCACTTAGAAACTTGTTAGAAGTGCAGATTCTTGAACTCCACCCCAAATCTACTGGGTATGGAACCCAGCACAGTTTAACAAGCTTACCGGGTAATTCTGATGCACACTGTGATTTGGGAACCACTGTTTCAGAGGGAAATGATACTGATCTTGGAGTCAGATACGCCTCAATTTGAATGCTGGCACTACCACCCTTTGGCTATGTGACTCTGGGCAAGTCAAGGCACCTCTCTAAATATCAAATTCCTTATATATAAACTGAAGGGTGAGAGGTTAGAGAGGTGGTCTATCAGGCACTTGCATTCTGTCTGCAATTTGTTCTAGCCCCTCCACAAGGGAGAAACTGTCTTGTTCCTTGGCTTTGAAACTGGCTATTTCATCTGCATGGAACATTCTTTCTATTCCATGTTCCCCTGTCTGACACCTACATAACTTAGACCTCAGCCTACGGTTTATTTGCTCCAGAAAGTTGTAGGTGTTTTCTTTTTATACTTCTTCCCCCAAATCAAGTCTGGGTTCTTGCCTTGTCATAGAACTTTCCACATTCCTGTAATGGCTCTTTAGAAGTCTGTAATCTCTAAGAGGATAAAAACTCTTCCATGCTGACTGCTGTTCCCCTAGTTCAGACACATAGTAGGTACATAAATAATACTTGTGGTTAGAACAAATTTTATTAACTTGATGAAATGCTTGATTCTGGTGGATTTCATAAGGAAACTGGTGGAGGGATTAGCCTTCTTGCATGGAACCACCTTGGGGAAACTGAGGCATAAAGGTACCAATAGAGTTACGGATGCAGTGGCAGAGAGAAGCCAGGGGAGAAAGCCAGCTCCAGTGGTTGAGGATTTGAGAGGCGGGTGCTGTGGAATTGGGGGCAATCTTTAGCAGACCTCCATGAGGCTCAGGGGTCCACCTGGTATCATCAGCATTAGATGGTGTGATACACTCACCTTCAATGCTTGCAGCATGGGCTGCCAGTGAAGAGAAAAATAATGTGATGGCATCTGGGCAGCACACACAGTAAGAAGTCACTCCTACTATCCCCAGGGCAGGCGTTTTGCTAAGCTCAGAGTAACTCTTAGCTTCTGTTTATTACTTATTTATATATTTATCTTGGACAGGGTTATGGACCTCTTTGAGAAATAGATGGATGCTCTCCCCAGGAAGAAAAAAAGAGCACAAAGACACAAATATTCCCCACTTTCGACCTTGCCACTCACTGGGTATATGAGGAGGTTGCTTTCAGACCCAGTCGTGGTACGGGAGATAAAAGCCTCAGGTGAGGGAAAGGGTAGACTTAAATACTTGATGTCTCTCCAAGCCCTGAGATTTTTAAGCTTGGCTATAATAGCGATGACCCAATTTAGTAATGTGAAGGCAAGACAGCACCATTTTAACAGGATTAGTCATCTCTTCTTTTTGCTGTCTTTTCTCCCTCTTTCCATTTGTGTCTTTTCCCATTGCAAATATACGAGGTAATAATCCAGTATTTTCTATGGAGCATGGCAAACATGCTATATATAAGGCACAGTTGAACACTCTGTGAGTGTAATTGGAGCATAAATGTAACTAATCAAAATATTATCATGCCAACGGATGTGTGAAGAGTTTGGAGATTTTAAAATGTATATATTTTAGTTCCATGTCATTTCCATTTAGAGCTGCAGAAGCAAAGGACTCAGCCCAATGAATGTTAAGAACAATTTGGGGTCTGACAGTGTTCCCAGCAGCCCTGTTGTTCTCTTTACTCTTAATATGGCAGCAGCTTGACAACTGGACTTAATTTTTGTTCATTTTTTCAGTTCTTTACCCCTCTTCCTGCCTGAACCAGCTCCCCAGGGCAAGGCCAGCTAATCCAGGGAGTTTATGATCACTCCTTGTCATCAGCCACAATGTGCCCGCTTGTGTGGCGTGCCGCCTAGCAGTTCAATGAGAATTAGAACTTCCTAGGTTTGAATCCTGGCTCTGCCACCAGCTGTGTAGCCTTGAAAAAGTCACTTAAGCTCTCTGTTTCTCAGTTTGCCCATCCGTGAAAGAAGAATGATAGTAGTGACTACCTCATAGGGTTTGTGTTAGAATTAAACAAATGAATCCAAGTAAATTATGATAGTATGTGTTGGCTGTTATTATTGGTAAGAGTAGGAGTGACTGAGAAGATAAATAAATTCTCAAGAGAACACAAAAAGTACTGGGTTCCTTTGGGAACAAGACCCAAGGAGAAAGATCTCTCCTTCCCACCCCTTCTTCAGAGGGAGTCTAGGTAGAAAATCCAAGTCAGCCTGGGCTCCTAACTTACCATTAACTAGTCAGGTAAAGTCACTGTAAAGTCTTGGAAACAGATTTCTATAGCTGGAAGGAACTTCAAAACCTCTACCTGTGTATATACCTGTTTTGCAGGTGAAGAAACATACAGAATTCTTGCTTACAGGGCAGTGTGTGGTTAAAATGGGTGCATAGGAAGAGGTGAGGAGTCTGAAGGGAGAGTGGTATTATCTGACCTTCAGTTTCATCTGGACTTTGCCAAATGAATTGTCTATTTCCAACGTCAAAGAGCAAATCGGACAAGATTTTATGTTTTACAGTTTATGTTGCTGAGTTGTCATTCTGTTGTGTTTTGGGTTCCATTGTTTTTCCTACAATAACATTTACTTTTGCTCCTGGGAGATTGAATTGAATGTTGGGGAAGGCAAGTTATTAAGTGATAAAGAGATGCAGGTCCCAGTATGTCCTGCAGCGTTGTCTCTGGGTCTGTTTTCATGACATGATCATTGGAAGGACCAAAAGAAGTACCTTGAGTAAAAAGTCTTTATTTTCACTTTTGCTTTTGTTTGGGAGGTCAGGAGGGGTGCAAGCTTATGTAGGGGTTGCGTGTAGTTTAGGTGGTATTCTGCTTTGTCTCCATGATCTTTTGCCTCTTCTCTCCCCCTGCTCAGTACCCCTTCCCTCGCCTGAATTTCACGTCTCCGGCTTCTCTATCTGCCTCTTTCCCTTGTTCCCCTTCCTCCCTTCTTCCCTTCCATCCATCCTCTTCCCCCTTTTCCCTCCTATCTTCATCTTATTTTTCATTACTCTTTTGTTTTCTCCTTCTTTTCTTACTTCTTCCCCTTCTCTATTCCTTCTTTCTCTTGTGTCTCTCCCTCTTCCTCTCTGCCTTTCTCCTTGTCTCAGAAAGTGTAGAAGAATGCAGGTGGATTGGGAATTGGTCTTTGAGGAAAAGACCCAAGTGCACACAAACTCCTGCCTGACTCTGCTGGCATTAGGGTATCCAGCACAGGTTAGCAGAGCCTCTCCACCAGTGTCTTCAAATCTAATCACTGGGGGTTAATACCATATTTAAACTACATTACCCACAGCTACATGGATTATTAGATAATTGTTTCTTCAAAAATTGCCTTAACAAATTTGCATATGAAATGCTGAAACCCCAACTTACTGGTGTGAATGAATGATTTCAGAAATGCTGATTGCTTGTTCATGCAAACTGACAAAATGTTCACAATATTCAATTCCTTTGAAGTTTCAGGATGTATTTTATTTTGTTTTAAATAGATATTATATATCCATTAAGCTCTAAATTAACGCCACCTCCCCATTTCAGGTATATTAGAAAAGCAGCCGATTTCTTTTTTTTGACACTCGATAATTAGATTGCTCTCATAGATAATGTGTTGAATGATATGTTTATTGGTATGGCTATTGGTTTATTGTTATGTTTGTGATTGGTTTGATGGTTACTAGTTTTCATGGTAATACTGTTAGCACTATCTGCTTCTTTTGCACCTACATTTTCTTACTTAAAAGTGCATTGTGCCTTTTGATGTCTTTGTGCTGCTTTCACTTTTATTATGACTAGACAGCTAAATTTCATCATTATGGACTTTTAAATTAGATCCTGTTTAAAATACCTATAATGGGAGTAGGTACTCTGAAGTATAGGAACAACAATTCAGAAGTGGCTGTTTCCTGGACATTAGTGAAAGCCATGTAGGGAAAGTGATATTTAAGTAGTTTAATGAAGGACCATGGCTGAGCTGGGTGGCGTGGATTTCAGGAGGGGTATCACCTGGGCAAAAGCCCAGAGGCAGGGGCATGTGTAGGATGTTTGGAGTGTGTATTAGTTTCCTGTTGCTGCTGTAACAAATCACCACAAATTTAGTGGCCAAAACCCCACACATTTTAATCTGGACATCAGAAGTCCCAAGTGGGTCACACTGGGGTAAATTCAAGGTATCGGGGCTACATTCTTTTCTGGAGGCTCTAGGGGAGAGTTTGTTTCTCACCTTTTATAGTTTTTGCTGGGCACCTGCATTTTTTGGTTCATGGCTCCTTCTTTCCTCTCAAAGCAAGCAGCATAGCCTCCTCAGCTCTTCAACTCTCATTCTGACTCTCCTGGCCCCCTTGTCTGCTTACAAGGACACTTGTGATTACATTGTGCTCAGCTGCAAAATCCAGAATAATCTCCCCATCTCAAGGGTATCTAGTTAATAACCTTAATTCCATCCATCTGAACCTTAATTCTCTTGCCATGAAAGGTAACATATTTACAGGTTTCAAATATTCGGATGTGGACATCTTTGGGAGGCCCTTATTCTGTCTACCATAAAGTGGCCGAGGATTGTGTGTCGGGGGGGAAGGTGAGGGAGATAGTCTTCATATACGAGGCAGGAAGGGTGGGAGTCAGGATGTGCAAGGCTCCAAATATCCCCATGAAAGACCTTGAACTTTATAGGAAATGGGGAATTTCTCATAAAGGAGGACCTCAATGGAAGTTGAGGACATGTCACGGTTGGTTTTGTGTCTCAGAAAGATGGTGCTGACTACTGTTTTTTTGGAGGGTGAGAGAATCAAGGACTAGACTGCTTAGGAAGTTGTTACAAAAGTTCACAAAATAAACAAAAGTTCCTGACGGAATTACCATAGACCTGAATTAAGCAAGTGCCAAGGGAGTGGAAAGGAAGAAGATGGTCAGAGAAATGAGAGGAGGGAGGCATCCCTGGACCTTGATGCCTTATCAGTTGTGGGAGGTGGGAATGGGGCAGCAGATTTTACTCTGCTTCTCAATGGATTTCTTAATATTTTCTTCTTCAGTCTATTAAGGTCTCCCTGCTACACTGAAACAAAACTTTAGGGATATGGGGAAGATAGAAAAGAAGCTATTTTTGAGGACCTGCAATGCAGCGATACTTATCTAGATACTTTATAAATAGTAGTTGTATTAATCCTCGTGTCCCCAATGTGAGATGTGTTTTATAGCCATTTTATAGAAGATGATACTTGAGAGTCAAAGAGTTAAGTGATTTGTTTAAGATCATCAGAGAGAAGAGATGTATATTGGGTTCCAGTTTATCCCCGGGGCCCCTTGTTAGAAGCATCCTACATTGTCCTTGCTCACCAGGGCTTGGGGCTCAACAAGCAGTTGTTGAACTGTATGTCAAAGCTGAGGCTGGGAATGCCCAACATGTGTGCACATGCTTCCCCTAAGTCATGTGACATGTAGAATGCCTAGGGCCTCCATGCTTCCTGAAGGCAACATATGTTCTTTTCCCTCTTAAATGGCTATCTGGGAAACCACTTCTGAGGCTGTACAGCTCGGGCAAGGAAGGGCAGAGTTGTCTGTGGCAGAAACTGAAATCGGAATCAGAAACTCTGAGTCTAAATCTTCATTGTGTTGGTTGACCTTGGCCAAGTTACTTGTTTCCCGCTGGAGTTTATAAAATGAGTAGGTTGGGTTAAGCTCCTGTGACTCACCTGAATTAATTTGTTATGCTTTGATAAGTAATCCACAACTTCTAGACCAGTGCTATCCAACAGAAATTTCTGTGACAATGGATGTATTCTCCATCAGCACTGTCCAATATGGTATCCACCAGTCGTGTGTGTCTGCTGGGCACTTAAAATGTGGCTAGTATCCCTAAGGATGATGATTCTTTTCTACTTAATTTTAATTATTTTAAATAGGCATATGGTGTTATTAGCTACTGGTTAGGAGAGTGCATTTCTAGACCCTGTAGTCTCTGCTTTCTAAGAAGCAATAATTGATTTGAGTATTTACCACTTTCTGGCTACGTGGCTTTAGGAAAATGACTTCACCTCTCTGTTCCTTCATATTCCTTGCTTTAAAACAGAGATAGCATGGCACCACCTCATTAGGGTGTTAAACAATGCTTAGATCAATGCCTGGCGCATAATAATTTCTCAGTAAACGTTAGGTTTTATAAACTGCATTGGGCTCACTGTTACCTGCTTTTGGCTATCTGTTATAAAATTAGCATTTATTAAGTATCATTTTTACTTAATATTCACAGAAAACAAACAACTTTGGTCTGTAGGTTTCATTATCCCATTTTATAGATGGGGACATTGAGACCCAGGGAATTTTAGTGACTTGCTCAAAGTTACACAACTAAGAAACGACAGAAGCGGGAGTGAAACCCAGTTTCCTTGACTGAAGATCCAGGACTCGTTTTGTGCCACCGCAGCTGCTTGGCTTTTGGTAACATTTGAGGCCCCACCAGCATCCATTCCCTTCAAGTGGGTGCTGGCACTGGGAGCTGGCGGGGCCACCTGTCTGCAGGGACCGCGCTGAGCTCTTGGTGCCCAAGGCCCTCAGCTGCCAGTCGCCCGAGCACACTCATGTAATCTTAATGAACAATGTGCAAAGCCATTAAAAACTCAATTAGGACTTTCTTTTTACTGCCGACGTGAGGAAATGCAATCCTGAGGTGCTCATGTGTAAACACAATAGCCGCCATCTGCTATGGAAAAGCGTTTTGCCTCCAAAAAGGGGATCTGTGTTGCAGACACATCAATAACGAGGCGCTTATCAAGGCATTATTATGCACGAAGGGGAAAAATGCAAAATTTATGGCCAGCCAGAGAGTACTTCCTGGTTTAATTCCACAATTTTCAGTGCTATGTATAATAACTATGAGGAAACTAATGCTGTTTTATGTTCCTTATCACGTTAGTAGACTTTTTTTTTTTAAGGGAGAAGGGAAAAGAATGTATTTACAGTCTTTCTCTTTCTTGTTTCTGACTGATCTTGGCGTAATGACCAGCTCAGTTTTGATCTCTGGGAAACTGACAGCCTTGGGATGATATTAATTATGCCAACCTGTTGATCAAAGTGGGACCCAGAGAGTTGATGATATACAAGGGTTTTCACTCCTGAACAGTCTCTAGTGGAGGTGTCGAGCTCAACTGGCAGATACGGCTCCCTTCCTTTCTGGAGGGTGTGATCAGACCTGTATAAGGTGGGCTACATGTGCAAGGGGCTAGAGATGGCCACTGGATCCCACCCCCAAGACCTTACACTAGCATTGCTGGATGTTTCTGTGCCTTTGCCTGGGCTGTTCTATTTCAAATGCTTCCCAAGTTACCCCCCGGGCTTGCTGCTCTTCATGATATCCTTACATAGACTGTCTTGCACCTTTGCTTAGTAGCTACTGTTCCACATCCTATTGCCTTGAGTAAAGGGACTTGTAGCTGAATGATAGTTTATTCCCTCTTTACTTAAAATCCAAGATGAGTGCTCCTAATAGGTGAGTAGCCTTCTGTGTGGTTGTGCTCATTCAGGGAACCTGGTTTCTTTTATGGTGCTCTGCCCTCCCCTAGGCTCCTGAGATCCAGGACATTCAGCTGGTAGATGGGAAAATAGAATGGGCCAATGATTCTCATCACTTTATGTATTTGCAAATCACCTAGGGATCTTGATAAAATGCAGATCCAGACTCATTAGGCCTGGGGGTGGATGTCAGATTCTTGTTTCTCACAAGCTCCCAGGTGACACTGGGATGGCTGGTCCAAGGACTATTCTTTGAGAGGCGAGATCATTTAGTATGGAGGTGTGGGGGTGAGAGGGAGGCAGCTTTTACCGACCAGGCCTGGAAAGTGGCAAACGTCATACTCATGCCCCATTATCTAGAACTCAGTTGCACGTCCCCACCAAATGCTAAAGGGAGGCTGGAAGACATAATCTAGCTGTGTGCCCAGAACAATGTTACAGGGTTGTACATGAAGCTACATGGAACAGGGCAATTTCTACCTCCTCAGTGAGCCTGCCCTGCTGCTGAAGCTAGGATGGAAAGAAGTGGGAACATGAGCTGGTGAAAGGAAAACCTTCCCAAGTCTCTCTACAGTGGATTGTAAGGAGCCAAGGGTACATGTGCCTGTGGTGTGAATTGGCAGGAGGACAGCAGCTGAAATGTGCATGTGGGTATCATGGGATTCAGAAAGGAGAGAGACACTTTGCTTCTCAGGCTGCTTCCTCTGCTGGGAGATGTGCTACTCCTCAGTGGCAGAGACAGTCACAAACCCTTTGTGGGGCTTGTGAGTTGCTACTTACCTGTTCAAGGAAACCCTCTGGAACCCTGTGGCATGTAGGCCAGCAGACAGATATGGGCATGGATGCAGGCTCTGTCTCTAAGCCTCAATTTCTGCCCCTGTAATTGCTCCTTTTTAGCTGCCCCATTGCGATTTTATGATAATTCGGTAACTTCCCTGACATACAGACACATCTCTCCATTTACCTTGTGTTACTGCAAGGCCATAAAACTAGGAAGCTTTATTCCCTTAGAAACACTGGCAAAGACACCCACACCTTTGTTCCACTTCCAGTGGCTCCTTCCCCAGGTGGTGCTACATATTCTGAAATCATGACGTTTGCGGCCATATGGATGGAACTAGAGACAATAATCTTAAGTGAAGTAACTCCAAAACAGAAAATCAATACGGCATGTTCTCACTTATAAATGGTAGCTAAATAATGCGTACACATGGATGCAGAGTGTGACATGATATACATTGGAGGCTTGGAAGGGTTGGAGGGTGGGAGGGGGGTGAGAAATGAGAAGTTACTTAATGGATACAATATACATTATTTGGATGCTAGTCACACTAAAAGGCCAGACTTCACCACTATGCAACATATCCATGTAACATAGCTGAACTTGTATCCCTATATTTACACAAACATTTTTCTCATTGGTAGGATGGCAAAAACCTGTTAGCCACTGGCTCATGTTTCTCTGTGCTTTTCACCTGGCTACTTTGTGGTACAAGCCCACCCAGCTATCCTAAGTGGTCATCCCAGTAAGACAGCTGTGGCCCTAGGGATCTGGGCAGAGTTGGAGGGCGAGTCCATGGCCATCCCCCTGCTCTGCATGGTGGTTCAGGGGGAACATGCAGAAAGTCTAATTTGGCCTCAAGTCCAAGTTGCTTTGTGAATGATGATGTGGAGGTTTTGAACTCCTCTCTCTCTGTTTGTCTCTTTCTCTTTCTCTCTCTCATGTCTGTTTTTAAATTCACTCAGAACCTGAAGGAGACAGGATTTGATTGGTACCCGTAGAATCCCAAGAAGTTACGGGTTTCCCAGCACTTATTAACTGGGAGCTGTTAGTCTTTTTGGTATTAGAGTGAAAGAATCAGGTGACTTTTAGCTATTGAAGTAGGTCACCTTGGCTGAGGATAAGTGATCTTAAAGTTTGTTTCTGAATTAAGATTTTAGTGTTTTTCTAGGTGGAAACATTCCTTCTGGAATCACCTGAGTTTATCTGCTATGTTTCATGATGCAGTTTATTTCATAGAATCGTAAGACTCTAAGACACAGAGCTCAGCCCTCCCAGTTGCTTGTGAAATTTCCTTAACTATCTCTTTAATTTGTCCAGGCTCTGTTTTGCCACCTGCATTGATGGGGGCTCACTTTATCTCTGGCCAGTCCTTTCTATTTTGCCCAACTTCACTTGTTAGAAAGTTCTTTTTACACTGAACTGAAACGTGCCCCCTCATGGTTTCTTTCATGAGTGTGCCCTCTCAGGCAGCTTTATCAGTAAGCTATTGTCACAATAAGCTGCATGACACACTGAGAAGAAACTCAGTGGCAAACAACAATAAGTGTTTATTCTAGCTCTCACGGAACTGTGCATTGATTGTAGATTGGCTGATCTAGGTTGGGCTTTTGGGCCGTGTGTCTGTGATTCCAGCTGCAGGGGTGGCATGGCTTGGTTCTTTACTATCGGTTCAAGTCAGGTATCTTCCATGTGTGTATTCTTCATCCCAAGCTGAAAGCGGCAGTAGCTACTGGGGGCACATTCTTCTCATGAAATGTAGCAGTAGTGCAAGACGGTAAGCCCAGCAGGGTAAGCACATTTTAACCTTTGCTTGAGTCATTCTGTTAGCATCCTATTGACCAAAGCAAGTCATATGGTGGAGCCCAAAGTCAAGGGATGGGGACATACCCTCTGTTTCTGCTGGAAGGAACTGCAAAGCCAATGGCAAGGGACATGGATCCAGGGAGGGATAAAGAATTGGAAACAACCATTTAATTTGCCAAAGCAACTCAAAAGAGGCTCACTTCATCTATACAAGGCAACATTTTGAATGCTTGGAGGTGTTTTCTGCCAACAGTAATAGTAGTTATGTTTTCTGCAAATAGCAATAGTAGCACCTTGTAGAAATACTTCATACATGTTACCATCTCTTAATTCTTAAAACCTCCTTATTGAATAGATTTTTTATTCCCAAATACAGAAGAGGATACTCAGGCTCAGAGAGATGTGGCTTTCACAGGGTCACCCAGACCCTCCTAGACTGACTTGATCTCTGGCCCCTCCTCTGGCCACCATGTTTATGGGTATGACTGGTTTTCAGAAGTATTTTCTTACTTTCTCTTTGTCTCTACTTCCCACCTGCTTTGTGGGTCTCCAGGATCTTTCATGATGGTGAACAGCTCTGGGAGAGCCTCTGGCCAGAAGGCCCACCTTCTCCTGCCGACCCTGAAGGAGAATGATACCCACTGCATCGACTTCCATTACTACTTCTCCAGCCGTGACAGGTCCAGCCCAGGGGCCTTGAACGTCTACGTGAAGGTGAATGGTGGCCCCCAAGGGAACCCCGTCTGGAATGTGTCCGGGGTCGTCACTGAGGGCTGGGTGAAGGCAGAACTCGCCATCAGCACTTTCTGGCCGCATTTCTATCAGGTATGGCATTTACCATGGTTTTATGTTTGAAAATTAGTGAGAAATCTATACACTTCTTGCTCTCCATACAGGTGCTAGGTCTAGAAAGGACTTCATTTATTTGCTCGTGTTTACTGGGCTTCTCCTCCTAGCCAAGCTCTGCAGAGGTGACCCAGTACAGCCCCTGCCCCACTTGAGTTCATTGTTTGTAGGAAAAGACTGATATGTAAATAAAATGACAATATACCAGGATGCGTGTGGCTCCTGACGATGCTGGAGGAACATAGGCATTGATTCCTTTTTATAAAGTCAGTGCTTATGACATGATGAGGGAGGTTCTAGTACTATCCTGTTTTATGGATGAAAAGATTGAAGTTTGGAGAGATGAGTTAACTAGTCAAAGATCACCCTCTGGCGAATGGGGTGTTTGCTAGGGAAGTCAATTAGGATGGTTTGTAAGAGGAGATGACATCTAAGACGAATCTTGAAGAATGAATACAAATTTATTTTAAAAGGCAGGGAGGGAAAGGCATTTGAGTTGTCAAGGACAGTGTGTCCGATGAGCTAGAAGGGTGGATGATAGATGATGGCAGAGTTTGGAAAGTCTAAGTTGTTTAATGTACATTGCAAAGAGGACAGACAGGGAGATCAGCCTGCAGGGACAAGCAGATCTTGGAGGGCTTTGACTGTCAGGCTAATGGATGGAACTTAGTTTAAAGCAGTGCTGCTCCTACTGCCCATGGTGAAGGGATGCTTTTCCTCCCCACTCTTTGTGGAGTAATACTCTTATAAACCATGGTTAAAAAAAAAAAAATCATGGCAATGCCAAATTGCCGTAACAGTTCCTAAACCTCTCTCTCTTTCCTCCTTTATCTCCTTGTGAACTGATGCACACAGTGCACAGATTGGCACCAATCCATAAAGCATGCTTAGAGGAACACTCTCCACATTGTCTTGGCTTGGGGCTGTTGAAAGTTTTATTATTTTTTTAACAATGTTATTAAGGTAAAATGTACATATCACAGAATCCACCTATTTTAAATATGCAATCCCATGACTTTAGATAACCTATTGAATTGTGCAACCGTCATCATAAACCAGTGCAGAACATGTTCATCATCCCAGTAAGATACCCTGTGCTCATTTGCAGTTAATCACCACGTGCACTGTTGAAAGGTGTTAGATTAGAGAGTGAGGCAGTCAGATCTGCATTTTGGAGAAATTTCTCTAGCGTTGGAAGCAGAAGATGAACCAGTGGCTGAGAGCTTCTTAGACTTCCTCCAAGTTCATATCCATGGTACGGTTCTTCCAGATTTTAGTGTTAGGAATACATTTATCTATTGAGATCACTTGTTGGGTTTACCTTAATGAGACAATTCAAGCTTTATTTCCCTTTTGCCTTGGTAACGAGAAATCAGAATTTAATACTCAATTACCCTCAATATTTAACCTGGATTTTTGCCATGCATATTTCAATTTTATCCTCAATGGCTTGTGATTTCCTTTTAGAATAATTTTATTTTTCTTCATGATGCATTTCCTGAAATTCCTTTTAGAAGTAGGGGAGAGGTTATGATGATGATGATGGTGGTGGTGGTGATGGTGATACCTACCGTTCATTGGGTGTTTATCATGTTCCAGGCACAATGCAAAATATTTCACATACATTACCTTGTTTAATCTTCACAATAATCCTTTGAGGCAGGTACTACTATACCCATTTTATAGGCGATGAAACGAAGGCTTAGAAATGGTAAGTGATAACCCAAGCTCTAACGGAGGTAGTGCCTTGTTTTTTTATCCATTCTTTTTGATTTCACTGTCTAAGCTAGTATAATCCCATATAAATATAATGGGAACCACACGTGCCATTTATAAATGTTTAGTAGCCACATTAAAAAGTAAAAGGAAGTCAGTGAAATTAATTTGTGTGTGTGCAAGCTCCGCCTCCCGGGTTCACGCCATTCTCCTGCCTCAGCCTCCTGAGTAGCTGGGACTATAGGCACCCGCCACCACACCTGGCTGTTTTATATTTTTAGATCTTGGAGGGCTTTGACTGTGTTTCACCGTGTTAGCCAGGATGGTCTTGATTTCCTGGCCTTGTGATCCACCCGCCTTGGCCTCCCAGTTTTAATAATATACTTTACTTAACCCAATGTATCCAAAATACTATCACTTCGACATGTAATCAATCTAAACAATTATTAGTGAGATGTTTTCTGTTCTCTCCCTATCAGTCTTTATAATTCAGTCTATATTTTACACTTACAGTAAGTCTCAATTTAAACGTTTTATTTTCATTAGTAATACTGATCTGTACTTAGATACATAAAATGTATAGCTCAAGAAGTGGATACACATACACAAGTTGTTCCAAGTATTCTTAAGTGAATTGGGTATCAGTTTTTAAATTAAAATTTAAGGTAACTGAAGTAAAATGAGAAGTTCAGTTTCCCAGTCTCATTAGCCACACTTCAGTAGCTGGTGGTTGTCAAATTAGTACAGATCATCATTTTTTTTTTTTTTTTTTTTTTTGAGACGGAGTCTCGCTCTGTCGCCCAGGCTGGAGTGCAGTGGCCGGATCTCAGTTCACTGCAAGCTCCGCCTCCCGGGTTTACGCCATTCTCCTGCCTCAGCCTCCCGAGTAGCTGGGACTACAGGTGCCCGCCACCTCGCCCGGCTAGTTTTTTTGTATTTTTTAGTAGAGACGGGGTTTCACCGTGTTAGCCAGGATGGTCTCGATCTCCTGACCTCGTGATCTGCCCGTCTCGGCCTCCCAAAGTGCTGGGATTACAGGCTTGAGCCACTGCGCCCGGCCCAGATCATAATTCTTAACCACTTGGCTCCATAATTTCCCCTAGTAGAGTTCTTGAAAGTCTTAGCCATGCCTAGAGTATGGGTGAGGAGATGAAGGGGGTGACTCCAAGGCTGGGATCTCAGAAGGGACCTGGCCTTTATGGGGTGCTGGTTATGCTTATTCTCATCTTCCATTGCTGGAGAATCTTGCAACTGTCTCTTGTAGTGCCTTGGTCTGTGTTGAGGGTTTTCTTAAGGTTTTTATTTTGGAGTTCTTTGTCAGTAGACTTAAAGGAGTAGATAATAAGATACATGTGGCAGGGATTGTCGAACAGCACAGGGTACTCCCGCAACCCTGGAGATATCCAAGCAGCCTGGGAGATGGTCCTAAATAGCCCTGTTTGTGACCATGTTTCCATTGCTTCTCCCCCAACCTCATCTCCTTGGCCTGTCCATGGGTGGCCAAGAGCCAGAGACAGGAAATTAAGAAAGTTAGGAAGAGAGCAGAAATAAAAGAGGCAGTGAGAAAGAGAAGAAAAGAGAAAAAGAGAGAGTGAATTCTTGGAAGAACTCATCACACTATCATTCAGCCACTCCCTCTCCATTCTCATCTACTTGTCAGTCGTTTTGCTTCTTGCGTGAGCCAGGCCAGTTCAGGCATTGGTAACACAGAGGTGAGTGGGACAGAGCTGGCCTTGGGGTGGTCAGGGTGGACTGTGTCATTTGGTGTGACGTTAAGCCCCTATTCCCTTCTTTTCAACAGCAGGAACCTATGAATGAAAGTGGCTAAAAGGAGAGTCCTTTGTTTTTAACGTGTGTTACCCACAGTGTGACCTGTTTTATCCTAGATATTTTGAGACAAATTATACACCTTTGGCCTCATTACTTCTGTGTCTTTTCCTTTTGTGTAATATGTTTTAGTACAAACCTTTATCTGAAACTGATGGTGTCAGATATGTGTCGGAATTCAGAATGTTTGGAATTTAGTAATATATTGACATGTCTTCTGTATTTTATAACAACCCTGGTAGGGTCTGAGGCCATACCCTGTAACCAAATCTAATGTTTCTACAGCAAAACTTACACATACTCACAAGAAATGGGATAAATAAAGACTGTAAGTAGTATCAGGCCAATTCAGCTGTGTTCAGGTTTTACCACCAAATTACTTTGTGTAATACTAAGGTGAAGAACCTTGTTTTCAGAGCTTTTGGGGTTTCAGAATTGCATTAAGCGTATAGCCCTATATTCTCTACCTGCACAGTTGCATGAACAAGGGGATCAGATCTTGCTTGTATGTTCTGGGAAGAATACCCAGTGTATGATTTGTAGAGTGTGCTCTGTGGAACATTTGTTCCCCAAGATTCTCTGGTGGAGGTCACAACATTTTGAAAAAGCTGTGTGATGTATCTGGTTCTAGGAGACTCACAATTACGCATGTGATAGTTCTGAGGAGTCAGAAATAAATGGATTTGTTGGTGTTTAACTTATTGTCTTTCCTCTAAGTTTGATCTTGGCCCTCTTTTTGTCGGATGACCACCTGACTATAGAGATAGTATTCTGCAGACCAGTGGCCCCACATCTCAGTTGGCTGGGACAACCCTGGTTTACTCCCATTATCCTGGTGAAATTAAGAGCATCCATTTCATAGTGTGCCCCAGTTTCAGTGATAAATTATATCGTCTTCCTATCCATAGACATTTACAGTATGTGTACTGGCACGTGTGACTTAGGTTTATCCTCATTTTGTAGATAAGGTAAACATTTTCTGTTAAGGGCCAGAAAGAAAATATTTTAGTCTTTGCAAGCCATACACTTTCTGTTGCAATTACTCAATTCTGCCATCGTACCATGAAAACAGTCATAGATAATATGTAAATGAATGGACCCAGCTGTGTTCCAACAAAACTTTATGTGCAAAAACAGGTGGTGGACTGGATTTGGCTTCCAGGCCATAGCTGAACCCTGATGTACATGATAAAGCTAATGTCCAGAGTTGCATAGTGAAGTCCAAGAGCACATAGCAAATTATTGGCAAAGCTGAGAGCAGATCCCAGATACCCTACTCCCTAGACTGTCACCACTGTATCATTGACTATAGACATCAAGTGTCTCTAAAAGCTCACAGGCATGGTCAGTGAGGCTTTAAGGTTCCAATTAGAAACCCGATATACAGGACCAGATGCAAATGGGTACAGGATGGGGCCACAGGTGGAAGTACAATGAACAAGAAAATTGACCCAGTACCGGGACAGTCACACCATTTCCATGCTTTTTGATGAGGCATGGAGGGAAAAGGACATTTCTGGAGTACCCTCTATGTTCACACCCTATGAGAGGCATGAGATCTGTGCAGTAGCCCCCTCTATTAGGTAGCAACATGTCCTATCTTCCAGCATAGGAAGCACTATTGGTAAATTCAGATCCCCGTGATCTTTCCTAGGTCCTCCAGCTCCAAGCTCTGCTTTGCCTTTAGGGAAAATAGCTTGCCCTTGCTGAGAATCTTCTTCCTAGCTGTGTAATGTTGGCTGTATCCTGTCATCTTTCAGAATCACAGTTTCCTCATCAGTAGAACAGAGAGGATATTAGGTATGACAGGCCCTTCTGCCAATGAAATTAGAGAACATATACGTATCATCATGTCAGGTATATTAGTCTGTTTGCACACTGCTATGAAGAACTGCCCAAGACTGGGTAATTTATAAAGAAAAGAGGTTTAATTGACTCACAGTTCTGCATGGCTGGGGAGACCTCAGGAAACTTACAATCATGGCAGAAGGGGAAGCGGGCATGTCTTACATGGTGGCAGGCAAGAGAGGGCTGGTGAAGGAGCAACTGTCAAACACTTATAAAACCATCAGATCTTGTGGTAACTCACTCACTACCACAAGAATAGCATGGGGGAACCACCCCCATTATCCAATCGCATCGCACCAGGTTCCTTTCTCAACATGTGTGGATTATAGGGATTACAATTCAAGATGAGATTTGGGTGGGAACACAGAGCCAAACCCTATCAGCAGGCTTGCAGTGGGCCTCAGCAATTGTTGGAAGGAAGGAAGAAAAAAGGAAAAGAGGGAAAAAGAAAGAAAGGGGAAGGAGGAAGGAAGCCCTTTTAAAATAAATAGCCAGTGTTATTTAGCCTGCACTCAGTAACCTCCTTGCCATCCCTTGGATAAGCAGCTTCATCTGGGAGAATTTTCTGATTAGAACCTTGTTGGCTACTGCAGCCTCATTACATTTCCTTGGCTGAGAGTAGCAGTTTGGAGACATGTTATACACACACAGTCACTAATGGATACTCACTTAGCCACAAACACTGCAGAGTGCACACATAGGGACAAGCATCCACAGACTCTCAGATTCAAAACACACTTGCACATGCACACATAGGTACAGTAGCAAGAAAAGGGGGCCTATCAGAAAATCCAAAGACACTAGCAAAATGGGTTTTAAAATTCACCAGACCTGGAGGTCTGCTCCTGTACATATGATTCTGTGGGCTAGATACGAATTACTGGGCTTAGGACCTGATGGTGTATGTGTTAATTTATTAAAGTCATATTTTATAGTTCTGAAATTGACTTTTAGCTCTCTAATAAACACTGAAATTTCCTGTTTCTCATTAGTGTGCACCAGACTTTCGGCAAGGCCTGGGATAAGAATCTAACCTCCGCCAGCCATCTCCTGACATGTGCCTTTTCTTGGGAAAGCAGGGGCTTATTTACTTTTAATTGACAAATATTAATTGTGTGTATTTATAGGGTATAGTGTGATATTTTGATCTATGTATGTGTTATAGAAATACTTAATCAAACTAATGAACATATCCATTACCTCACCAACTTAACTTTTTTGTGTACTGAGAACACTAAAAAAGATCTGTTCTTTTAGCAATTTTGAAATACACAATACATTATTATTAAATGTGGTCACCACTCAGGGCTGAATGGCTGTTAAGTCATGTATACTTCAGATCACAGCTCCTTTCTAGGTGATATTAATTTGATTTCATATTTTCTAATGATTCTGAACTTTTCTGTTTCAGGATTTAAAAAACTAAGAGAATGTCTGTTAATTTTGCAACCATCTGCTTGCCCTAGTCTCTATCACCTGCCTAGGGAAAATTATATTTTATTCGGTAGTTATAATCACTATATAGGCTGCTGAAATTAAGGACTCACCCAGCTTTGGTTCAACTGGACTTGAAACTCAGTCCCTTTCCCAGGAAATCCCTGCTGTCTGGCACTCTGTAGATTTAGTAACTTTACTCACAATGGAGTGGAGTTATCACAGTGAGGGGCCTACTCTACCACCCTTGAAATTCTATTCCACCTGCTCCCTTATCCATCCCACTTCTTTCCACTAAGCATCAAATCCTCCTCCTTGTCTTATACAGGTCTCCTTGGGCTGATATGGTAAAAAGTGTCTCACTTAATTTTACCCTAAGCAATCTCTCCCCATGATAATATGTATATTTGAGGAGTTCTGATGTGCCAACATTTTTCTCTTCTCCTGAAGATGTTTGCACCCCCTTGAAATTTTTGCCATGCAAGTTTTCTGCTCGAGAACTATAAAAGATGAAGTTAAAGCACCAGGTCTTTTAAACCATGGCCTGATAAATCCACACCCTCCTCCTCCAAGTGACCAAAACCACTTTTTGGAGGGGTTGAGCATCACTCATCTCAGAGCCTCTTGTGGGGAATTGCTTCCTGGCTTTGCACAAGTCCTCATGCACAGGGAGAGGTTTTCACCTTTCCATGCAAGCCTCATCTCTTCAACACCTGCACCAGGAGGTCACTAATGAGACCCATGGGCTGGAGCATGTGCAATAGATGGTAGGTCCACATGGCAGCCTTGGAGCTGAAGAGCATCTACAGAGAAGTTGGAATTCTCAGTCTGGGCCCTCTACTCCAGTCCCTGTACTCAGGGTCTTGCCCTCCATATACTGATTTGGAGTGCCACTGGGTATGCATGGCCTGTGTGAGTTCCCCATCCCATCCCTACTCCCCTGCCTCTTAAAGACAGGAGGAAAACGCTACACCAGTGTCACCTCTAGACTTCTCTACTCACTCCCCTGACTCTCCCATTTCCTGACTTTCATTCCTCGAGGGCCTTGGTTGAATTTTCCTGAGAGTGTGCTTGGGTCAGAGATAACCATTCTCCCTCTCCTCAGGACACCTTGGCAGGTCTTTCCATCTCCGAGGGTCCTGGCATCACCTTGTCCCCTTGTGGTGTCTGTCCCTAGGAACTGGAGCTGGCTGTCCTACCGGGTGAGGCTTCCTGTGGCTAGGAGCCTCACATCAGAAGCATATTGATGGAGTGATCATCTCCTTCCAAGGTTGTAGGTGTCTTCTGGGGCACCTTCTGATCATCCTCAGTGTCATTTTACGCAATTACATTAATAGATTATTACCATTTTTACTTCCTCTTTTTGTGAATTTCCTGTTGAAGTCATTGGCCACTTTTTAATTGGAATGGTTTATTTATTTTTCTGTTGATTCTCAAGAGTCCTTTGCACACAAAAAAGAATATTTTCATATTAGCTGACACAGGTGTTACAAATATTATTCTCAGCCTGTCATTTGACTTTTAATTTTGTTTTAGATTTTTGCTAACATGCCAAGCACACTTGACACCATAGTTATTAAGAAAGCATTGTGTAACTTTAAATAAGTTGGTTTTTAAGATGTTGTCACTAATTTCTAGTTTTAGTTAATTTGATTAGAAAATGTATAGGCCCAAAATTAAACAATTTCTTCTTCGAGGGATTTATTGAAGTTACATTGTAGCCTACTATATGATTTTTTTTTGCAACTGAGCCATAGCATTTGAATAGAAGTTTCATTCTGTCTTTATTAACATATATCTAGGAAATACATTATTATTTACATTATATATACTTGCTTTTCCCTATATGATTAGTCAAAGTCTAAGACATAGGTTGGAGTTTTCAACCCATGTCTTTTTCGTCATTTTCTCCACTTAAGTCTCTTGACTCGTGTTTTTTCTAAATGATCATTTAATCCACCTAATTTTTTCATTGTTATTTTCAGTTAAAATTCTACTTTGAGGCTTTCACATTATTTCTGCAACAACTGCTTTCTGTCATTTGCATTTCTTTATTACGTCTTTGTTCAACTTTTTCTTTTTATTGTTATTGAGTCATTCTGTTTTAGGTGTTCATCTTATAGCATACAATTAGACTTTGTTTATTTAGACAGTCTGAGAACTTTTCTGTATTTTAACCCGTTTATATTTATTGTCACAACAGAAACATTTTTTCTTTATTTTGTCATTTTTATTACACAGTTTGAATGCTTTTGTGCTATTTCTTTTAAATGCATTTACTGTGTATGTTCTATTTGCTTTTTTTTCTATGAACTTTGCTTTTGGTTTCCTTTGAATTATTAAAAAATATAATTAGACACATGATTATTTACAGGAAGGCTTTCTGTTTACTTTTCCCTCTGCAAGATGAGGTGGCTAGCACGTTACTTTTGCAAACTTTCCCCTACCTCTTGAATAATTTTGTTTGTTGAGTCTCTCTGAAGGACCCTGCTATCTTAGTAAACTATTCTTCCAGAATGGCCGTCATGCTGGAGCAACAGCTCTATAATGTGACTGTCATCCCCAAGGCACTTCACCTAACTCCCAGGCAGCCACATGCTGTTTCACAACAGATCCTACCACTTAAAGAAGCTGCCTCTTCTCAGCCATCACCATGATCTCCAGTGGTTCCCATTGGTTCTCCATAGTTCTTTTGTCACAGTTGTTGGAGTTCTAAGCCCCAATGAGAACACTAGTCTTTGAATCCAGTGACCTGGAGTGACCACGTAGGCCACAAAAAGATTTCACAGGGAGGTTTTCCTGTTGGTCTCATCATCTACCTTATATTCTATCCATTGACTTGAACTGAGGAGTAAAACACAGGAGAGGGAGGGTCCTTTTTAGAGGCTGTCAGGTGTTGGAGATGAAAACTGAAGACACTGAACAAGAGCAGTGGTTCTGATGTCTGGTTGGTTTTTACCTCAAAAGAATGCCTGCTTCCAGTGGTTCATCCTAATAGCAGAGATATATGACATGGGAAGATTTGAGAAATGCTAGTAAGGTAGAATACAAAGGAAAATGGAGACGAGGGCTGAGGCAGAAGGAGAGGCCCACCCTGGTCTCTAGCTTGGGTGACTGAATGGGTCATAGTACCACTTACCATATTCCATATTTCAGAAAGAATAGCCCATTGGTCAATGAGGGAAAAGGTTTGAGGAGGAAGCTGTGCGGAATCTGCTGTATTCATGTCATTGATGTGGTACCTAGGTAGAAACATGGATCTGTGAACTGGATATGTAAGACGGATGCGCGGGTGAAAGGTCTATGGTGCAGAGCTGGGCTTGGGAGTTATCAGTGCATTGGCAGCTGTTGCAGGGAGAGTATATGCAGTGAAAAGATGTCTAACGGGAGCCCACGTTAGAAGGCAGGATGGAGAAGGAGCAATGCCTACAGACCTATGGTAGAACAGGGCCAGATTCATGAGAACAATCATAAGAATTAAGTGTTATCTGAGCCTAAATAGAAAAAAGACCCAGAAGTGGAGAGTCCATGAACACTGACAGTTGTAGAAGAATGGTCAAGTTGTGACAATAATTCTAGTAAATATTTCTTGAGAATGTACCATGTACCATACATTGTTCTAAGTGGAGTATTAACTCCATGATTCTAAAAAGTCACCCAATGAGGTAGACACTGTAATTAAAGATGCAGAAAATGAGGCACAGAGCAGTAACATAACTTTCCCAAGACCACTAACTAGCAAGTGGCACAGCCAGGACTTGAACCTAAGTACTTGGAACCAGAGTTTAAGCACTGCACTATCTTCCTTCTTAAAGTAAGATAAAGACTGAAAATATCTACTGGATTTAGCAATTAGAAGATTATTAGTATCTTCTGTGTAAGCAGTTTTGAGGGAAGTGTGGAATATGGAATCCAGATCGTATTAGGTTATAATTTTGCAATGGAGAGTCAGAAAATGTTGGGAGTGAATGAAGATAAAACTACTGAGAATTGTAAGTGTTGCTGAAACACAACTGGATGGTATTCACAGAAAACCTGCTGCTAAAGGGTGGTTTTTAAAGAATAGGAGAAGCTGTTGACCTGTCAGAATTAGGGATGAAAGGGAGGATTTGGAGATATAGGATAGACAGAGAAAACCAAAAAGAATCCAAAAGCTGGAAAATATAGCAAGAGTCCGGGTCAGGAGCACTGGTGTTCCTTGCAAAGAAGAGGCAGGAATGGTGTGGTTGGATATCAAGTCAATGGGTAAAAAGTTAGAAGTCAGTCCCTCTCTTTCCCTCTTGCCTCTTGAAGATGTGGGTGTCTGCTGGGATTACATGGGTGCATGTTGAAAGGGCGGCAGTTGTGTAAGGTACAGGATTGCAGAAGGCAGTTGTGTTATAGGCTTGGCAAAGTTGAAATAAAGGTGCAAAGGAATGGGTGCTTTAAGAGAGACTCGTATGGAGTCTGAGGAGCCCACATGGTAGCCTGGGCCTTCTGCATTAATAAGCCAAGGATTAGATAAGAAAAGCAGAGCTCCAGGCTACCACGTGAGCCTGAGGAGCAGGTCAAGAGGAGTCAACTGGGAGAAGACTGTGGGTGGAGATTGTGCTGGAGTATGGGAAAGTGAAATTTCCAATTTCCAGAAGGTGAAAAATGAGGTGAAAGTGGGGCTAAAGTGGATTGGAGAAGGCCGTTGGAACTAGAGAGGTCAAGGATGTTGGTTGTGCTACCCACACAGACATTGATATCTACTTGGTGAAGATAGGGGTTAAGTGATGAGGGAAGCTAAATACATTACAAAATTTTTATGGAAATAGCAGTGTAGGTGGAAGTCAGTTGCCTTCTACTCCTGGATACCAAGAGGTAGATTGCCACTTATTTTTAAGAGATTTATTATAAATTCAAATGTAATATGTTCCTTGGCAATGTAGAATCAACTCATGGTAAACCCTCCTTGGCTTATGGCAACTTCCAAGGTAGGCATCTCTCTTATCCTTTATAAGAAAGTTGGGATATGAGAAAGTAGTTCCCTGTAGGATGGTCAAGTTGTGACTTAACCCTTGAAGCCGCAATGAGAAAGATACAGATTGGGGTTTCCAAGACCTCGGTGTTTGGGTTGTTTTTCCTGCATCTAAGTGTTATTTCTGAAATTCATTAAAAATATTCTATGCGACTGGCTCTTCCTTTGCTAGCTACCAAAGTGTGGCCTTTTTGCCTTGTGTTGAAAACCCCAGTCAATTGCCAGGGTAGCGTGCTGTCTTAATAGAAGGTTTCTTGGGTAGCTTCTGATGGGAAGTTGAAACATAAAGGGCTGGGGGCCGGGCAGCTTCCTATGATGAATGCCTACAACCATTTCTGTGAAATTGACTCCCGCTCTGTGTGTTGCAGGTGATATTTGAATCCGTCTCATTGAAGGGTCATCCTGGCTACATTGCTGTGGACGAAGTCCGGGTGCTTGCTCATCCGTGCAGTAAGTATGTTCCTTCCTCCCAACACAGCCTTGATCCATGCCAGACTAGGTAGCATAGAGCCTGCAATCCCCTCCATTCATTCAGCTCACCAACATCTCTCTCTGTCTCTCTCTCTCTCTTTTAATCCTTCAGAAATGCTTACATACTCAATGCAATCAGTCCTGAATAAATCCATAATTTTGCCGGCCTGTTCAACAGGCAGCACCTCCAGGAATTTGCAGAGAGTGGCAAAACATCTTTATTTGATGTTTTTAATCTCTCTCCATTATTAAGGGAGTCTAAAGTCCTGATTGTTTATTAGTGGGATTCAGACCACTGAAGTGGAAGAATTAGAGGGCTTTGGATAGAATCTTGTGCAATTGTCTTTAAAAAAATAAAGAACACCACCAAAACACTGAGCAAATTAGCACACTGTTCACTTACAGAGAAAAGTACCCTGAAGCTATTAATTCTTTTAAAATAATTTTAAATATACTCATCAGCTCCGTGTAGGCATAGAGAGAGATTTCTCATAGTGGATAGTACTTATTGCACAGCGTCAAGAGTCCTCAAAGGCGTGCCACTCCTTCATACCGATCCACTTCTTTGCCATATTTAGTCTCAGACATTGGAATGTTTTTCAGCAGGGAGATGTGGTTTCTGGGTTTGCTAAATCTCAGAGGCCGTAAGTCCTGAGTACAGGTAGTTGAGGTGACATCATACCCAGTGACATTTGGGTGGGGGGACTGAAATAAAACTGATTTGCATGCAGATTATGGCAGCCCCTGGGAGGGGTAGCTGGGATGCCAGCCCCACGAGTTTGTTAGTGTTCTACAGATTGGAGATTCCCAGTAGTTTCTCGGCAGCCATCCAGTTCTAGGTAATCCCCTGTGGGCTCTCTCCACTCCTTCCATATGGCTATGTGTCGTGCTTTGGGCTGTGGTGCAGTTTGCTGCTGCCTCCAGAGACATCATGGGTCCTCCTCTCCTTATGTGCTTCTCAATCCTCCCATTTGGGGACTATTCTGATTTCAGCCTCATCCATGTTGCTTTAATTGAAATGACTTTCCATTTCTGCTGCAATGAATTTGTCAGACCCTCAGATGTAACTTCCCTCCCTCTGCCTGGCACTAGAATGCCATTGTCTGACTCATTGTCTTAGAGCCCCTTCTCTGGAGGAATTTGGAACACATTACAAGTTCTGAACATTATTTTGAGAGACTGTGTTTGGGTCCTGTGCAGGACAGATCCTCTTTCCCAAGAAGCAACTGGTATCTTGGGAATGCTGATATGCTACTGGGCTCTTCGTTGCACTGGCTGAGAGTCCCTACCCTCTGGGTTACTTCCTGAGTCTTTTAGAATTTCTCAGATGGGTCTGTCATTCAGTCATGCCTGAGGAAATGTTTCTGTTGACCCAGACTTCATGTGAAGAGGATCCCAGAAATCCCCCCAGCTATGCAGGGTTTACGTGGTAGATAGGCATAGGAATCTCCTTCACCACGGTGAAATATTCCCCACCCTAGACTCATGGGAGTCAGCATCAGCTGCTCATTGGAGAATGATCTTTGGTCTAAGACTGGGCAACTGTGTTGGGAGATGTCAACGCTACCTGTGGTCCATTTAATTGCATGCGCTCAACCTTGCACCACCTCCAGTTTCAAGGTAGTCTCTCTGAAACATGCCTTCTGTCTTCCTCATTCCCTGCCTACATCTCATCCACTCAGGGCATGCTTGCCTCTGCCCCATCTTCCTGTGTTCCTGCTTCTTACCTTGTGCTGGATGCTTGGACTTTGTCTTTCTAGTGGGTGACAGCTGGCTTTTCCCAGGGGAAAATAGCTTGAGTCTCACTACCTGGATCCCAGAACTTTGTGCTCTAATGGGAGTTTTCACTTCCATCCTGATGCCCAACCTTGACAACTGTCAAGCCGTAACTACCTGTCAAGCCGTAACTACCTTCAAGCCCAAAGTGGTAAAAGCTCTGCCTTACCTCAAAGCACTGACCATGGTTTGCTGTCACAAGCATATGCACCATTCTCTTTGATAAATATCCATGGGAGAGGGTTCTCTGGAGGGCACTGGAATGACTGTCCACCCCCAAAGTCTCATGAGTCCTCTTGAAATTCTCCTTTCATTGGGGCTGCTCCTGAAGTTAGAGTTCTCCTGACAACCTCACCCTCCTCCTGCAGAGGGGTGTGGGTTGCATGGTTATGAAATTGCTGAGAACCGGTTACCCAGCAAATGGACCATGGGATATAACTCAGGAATTCATGATCCTGGCTTTATGTCCGCGTAATGTGCTTCTGTTGGGTTCAATCTCAGTGTTGAGGCAGCTGAAGCATAAACTTCCCAGAAACCACTATGTGAAGACCCCATAGGAGTGGCTGGAATTGGAAAAAAATTCGCTTCACTATATGGACAAATACTGGCAGTGTATATAATGTCTGAGGTATATCCACAGCTCATGAATCATGTGGAGTTGAGTAGGGCCTATCAAAGTCCCTTTCCTAAGGACCGGTGCTCAGTCCATACCTAGCCCAGGTTTTTATTCTTTCTTTCAGCAAGTACATATGTCAGCTATGTGTTAAGAACTTTCCTAGGCACAGTGATAGTTAAGTGACGAAGAAAGGTTTGGTCCTTGTACTCATGGTGTTTGATTAGCAGGAGGGCCAATGGAAAGAAAGTCACTAAATCAGTAATATTAAGTAACCCAAAATTTCAGATAGTGAAAACTCCTGTGGATATAATAAGTGTGGGTGTCTGGGATACGGGAGGGCTTCTTGGATATAGTGGTCAGAGGAGATATCTTTGTAAATGTGACCTGAGCTGGGACTCACATCACAGGAAGGAGTTCACAGTCTAGTGGTTTGCGGGAGGGGTGCTTCAGACAGAGGTGACAGCGGTTGCAGAGGTCCTGCACAGGGAGTTGGCTTGATGCTACCAGCATGTCCTGAGCATACGGAGCACGGGAGAAAGTGGTTAGGGCAAACGTTGGGCAGGAAAGCCTGGACCTTGGGCATCATCGTTGAGTAGTTTAAATGTTTGTCTAAGTGCAGGGAGGCTCTGCTGCAGGGAGTGCTGCTGGAGAAGGGTCACTTGGGCTGCTCTGTGTTGAAGGACCATAAAGAAGATGTCAGGAAACCTAGGAGGAAGAAAGTTCTGGAGCAATGCAAGAGGTGGTGGTGGCCTGCACCAGAGTGGTTGAGAGATATCCATTCATCATCCAACAAGTATTTATTGAGCGTGAGCTCCATGTCAGGCACCATTCTGGGTTTGTGGGAGTGAGAAAGACAGATTAACTGTCTGTCTTCATGGACTTCTGTTGAAGTGAAGGAGGCTGAAATAAAACAAAGTAATTATATGATTATATTATTATAATCTATATATTATATAATTATTGTACAAGTATGATATTGAATATAGAATATAGAATGATATAGAAGTATGTATTATATAAATGTAAGTTATAATATATAAATATATAATCATATAATTTACATTTATATTTAATATATACATTTATAATTATATAATGTGATTATATAATTATGTGCACAGACAGTGCGTTAGTTTGCTAAAGCTGCTGTAACAAAACCCCTCAGACTGGATGGCTTAAGCAACTTAAATGTATTTTATTTTCTCACAATTCTGGAGGCTGGCAGTCCAAAATTAAGGTGTTGGCAGCGCTAGTTTCTCCTGAGGCTCTTTCTTTGCTTGCAAGTGGCTGTCTTCTTGCTGAGGCCTCACATGGTCATTCGTCTGTACTCACAGTCCCTTAGTGTCTCTCTGTGCATTCACATGTCCTTCTCTGTTGAGAATACTGGTCAGATTGGATTGGATTAGGGCTTTCCCTAAAGGGCTCATTTTAATTTAATCACGTCTTTAAAGGCCCTGCTGCTCAATATATTTGAGATACTGGGGGTTAGGGTCATATATCAAAAGATAAATCTGGGGGAGGCACAGTTCAGACCGTGACAAATGATAAGTAGGACAATGAAGAAGCATAGAGCATAGCGGTGGATAGAGGTGCACAGATTAGAGATCCATTTAGGAGGCAGAGCCAACTGGTCTCATTTGATGAATTGGATTAGGAGTCAGGCATCAGACATGACACACTCACAGATTTCTAGCTTAAGCAAGGTGGTGCGAGCCGGGGAAGAGCTGAGCAGGCTGCCTTTGAGGAGCCAGCTATGGGCCCTAGGGGCTGCTTACAGGAATTACCTATCATGCAACTGGACAGTAGCTTCTGAACTCCCCTTTAGAATAATGGTGCTTTTCCCCAACCTCCAGTCTTAGAATTTATGACTTCACTCATAGATGGTTAAAAATTTAACTATATTGAAATATATGCATTCAATTCAAAAAACCCTGTGGACATAAAGTCTTTTTAATTCTCCCCTTCTGTCCTCTAAAACATATTTTCTATTAACATATGGTCAGAGTTTATCAATAAGTGATTCCACTAAATATTCCAAAAGTTCCAGGGAGCGAGTGACTGATTTGCAATTGTATCTTCAATTGATTGGCACTGAAATTAGAACTGTAGATAATCGCCTCCAAGCTCCCAAAACAGTAACCAAAAGACAGGCATAATACTCAAAGGAAATTATTTTCTCTTACAAATGGAAACCTCTCATCTATATTTTATAGCCCATTTAACATTTTTGTGTTATTCTAAAAGTATTCTAGCCTTAGTTACCCTCTGCTGCTGTTTCTCAGTGTTAGCCATTAGTGGGGCCAAGGCAGTTATAACTGTTTACCGTAAATGTCAGTATGATTTTTCCAGTCTGTTTCAAAGTTTCTAGCTTCTAAGTTGACTTTTCTTTCCCCCTCACAATCTTGTGGGGCCATGTCCCCGAGCCCACAGAGTGTCTGCAGCATGTTTCTAATGTGTGTACTGGGCTTTCTCCACAATTGTGTGGCTTCCTACCGAGCACTGGCAGGTTTAAAGAGCAAGATAAAGGGCACAATAATATGTCTTCAGATGCTGCACTGACATCTGCAGGAGTCTAAATGTCACCAACGTCAAGGCATTTTTGCCCCAAATGCACAGCCAGTCTTCTGTTAAGCCCATTTAGTGGCACCACATCTTGGGGGGAATTGGGTCTCAGTGTGGAGTGAGTAGGAAATGCTTAGAGCCACGAGCTGATGGCTGACCTGGGTACAAAGGTCAACTGTGTTTGGCTAAAGGTGAGTGAGTTGAAGCTCGTGGAGCATAAGTTCTCTCCCAGAGCAGCAGATGCTGGGGGAAGGTGACAGTTGGGAGAGTCTGTGGCTGATGGGCAGGCTGTGTGAGGGCATGGAAAAAGGAGGGTCAGAGAGGCCAGGAACACAGGGAAGAGGACCAAACAGGTCCTCCACATAAGCACAATCCCCAGAGAGCACTGCCTGTCATGAGCCAAGGATGACCCAGAACCCCAAGGAGCAGACAAAGGTCCTGAGCAAGGAGAGGGTGGTCTATATCCGCTCCTGTGCTGGGAACTGCAGTTGGGGCTGGCCTTCATGTGATGCCCACAGTGTACTGCATGGAGTGGTGGGGGCGTTCCTGCCTGTATGGGGCTGGATCGGGTGAGACTGGCTAGCGGAAATTGTTGCAGATGACTTACGTAGGAGCTGCATATCAGAGACCGCAGATTGCTAGAGCCTGCCTGCCCCCATGTTTTGTTAATCCTGTATTGTGTTTTAATAACATGTTGAGGTTAGAGTGAGAGATTTCATATAAAGTCTGGATTTCTTACTGGCCTTGAGAAATCAGATGTTTGACACCCCTATACAAAGCATGCATGCCTGGCCTATCTCTGCTGAATTTAAGTAGGAACTGCCCCCTTTCAGTGGGACGCAGAGTCTCTCTCCATTTCCCTCCAGTCCTCACCACTCCTATTGTCTCCCCAGTGCTAAGGCTACTGGTGGATGCCAGTTGTTATTGTGCTTGCAACACTGCTTTTCTTATATAAAGAAATGTTTATTTTTCTCAAGTCTCTATCCAAAGTGGGAAAATAAAAGATGGGGTAAGGGAGTGGTATTTTTGTTCTGTTTTACAGCTGAACGACTTTATCAATTTACATAACCGGCTCTTGTAGGTGCATGCGTTCATAATCCCTGCTGTAAATCGCCAGCATTTGCCCAGAATATTCACACTAGGAGGCGTTAAACATCTAAACTCTCTACCACTGAACCTAGAAGGGAGGGAAGAAGAGGAATTGAAGATGAAAGAATCAAGGTAAAAGATCTGTTGCTAAGAAGGAAGAAGTGGAGAGGAGTCAGAGGCATGCTGGGGACATTGATCCAGAGAAGATTCATTGCCAATTGTACATATCCCAGAGGTTAAACCATTTTCTCGAAGGGTAAGGGAAGAGCGTTTCTTTGTAAAACCAAACACAGAGTTTCCCAGCATTGGAGCTAAGACTCTGCACTCCCTTCCCACCTGGGGTGGATGTGTTCACTCCCGCTTTAAACCTGTGGTATGAACAGACTTACAAGGTTCACTGTATTTCCACTTCAAGAATTGACTTGAACTGATAGTTCCAAAAATAACTTTATAAAATCATACAGGAGAGCCAAAAGGAAACAATTTCGGACAATCAAAGCAGCATGGCATTTGTCAAGTTGACTAGATGCAGGAATTTTCAACTCTGAAAAGCCCAAAAAAGTGGTTTTCCCTGGGCCTTGGGTCCTTGACACCACGCCAGCCATGGTGGTTCAAAGGTAGCCTGAGGGGGTCTCTGAGCTCCTATCATTAGTTTTAAAACCTGAGCAAAAGTACATTGGGGAAATGGAGATACTGCCCACTTCCTGGATTTTTCTGGGGGTTTCCGTGAGATACGACGTGTCAAGTTCTTCAAACAGTGTCAGGGTCATCCTAAGTGATACATGAACTCTTCACTGAGCCAGGCCGCTTCTTAAGCGCCAATTCCACCCTGCCTAGTGCTCTCCCAAGAAGTTTACCTAATTGTTCCAAGATTCTTGGCTTTTGCTAAGCTTTATAGGGGCTGACACAGATAGGTAGACCAAATAGTTCAAATCAAGGAAAAATAGCAAGGAAAGGGGTCACTTTTAATAAAATATTTGGGAGCATGGAAAGAAACCTGAACCAGCAGCACAGCCCTGACTGGGAGCACCTTCTGCAGACCCTGGAGTCTATCTGGAGACACCATCCTCATTCCCAGTGCCCAGGAGGCAAGAGAGCATAGCTGCTTGTTAAATGCTGAGTCTGGGGCTAAAGTGGACCTGGATTCAATTCTGTTCCTGTCTTTCACTAGTGCTGTGTAGCTTTCAGCACATTAAACTTGCTGAGCCTTGATTTCTACCTAACAGGGAAATCATAATAGTGTCTGCTTTACAGGAACGTCATGAAGTTAAGTTAGATAGAGGATGCAAAGCATTTGTCATAGTACCTGGCATTGTAGGAGCTCTCAGTAAATGACATTTTTGTTACTATTTGTCTCTCTGTGTATTTGACTCCCTCTAGAAAGACGGCCAAAGCCTCCTGTTAAACCTCCTTGATCCTCTCCTAACTCTCCATTTGTTTCCATTCTGGGGGTGGTCCCAGTTCATCACTGATTTGATTGATGGCATAGAGATCCTTCATTGTGCCTCAATGAAGAAACCAGTCCTTCTAGATACAAGTTATCAGCCGATGGAGAGCTGTTACTTATGTTATTATTTGTAGAGTGCAGGTAGGTGAGAACCCTTCTCCACAAAAAGGGAAAGAGATGGACCCAGGTTACTCAATATAAAAGGTAGACTTAATACGAAGAGTGTCTGCTCATACACACTCTGATTTTCATTTTTGAAAGACCTTTTCCCCGTTATGTCCAGTCCCTCGAATCAATGCTCCCTCCAAGCACCATCACAGAGTAAGACTCTGGGGTCTTGTGACGTTGGGCACATTTCTAGAGTTCTCTGTGCCTCCGTTCATTCACTGTGAAATAGAGAAAATAACACTACTGACTGCTTTGTGTTAGGTGAGTTACTGCAGAGAGACACTTCATGTGGTACTTATCACATAGCAAGCACTAAGAATGACAGCTACTAGTGCTTTCCTTCTCTTTTCCTCCCTCTTCCACTCTTTGTCTTCCTCATCATCTTCCTCATCAGCATCGTCACCCAGGCCAAGCATACAGGTATCAGGCCCAAAGATGCTTCACTACAGCTTTCTTTTTTTTGCTTCTTGAGGTTGCAGAGAAGCATCACCTATCATTAATATCTACACTCCTCCTGCCCCCCAATTTTTCTTCTAACTTTTGGTGTCATAGTTTCACCTTTTGTGCAATGCCAGCCCCAGAAGAATGATCAATTTGGGTGTATTCTAAGCATGTTTGTGCCAGTTTCACAGAGCAACGTTGCATAGCAGCTAGTAATAGGACACAGAGATCTAAATTCATGTCCTGATTCCCTCACCCTCTGGATGTGTGTCTGTGCCAAATGATGATGTAAATCCTCAGAGCCTTGATGTTCTGATCTGTGAAATGGTGATACTGTCCACTTCATGGATTTTTGTGAGGTTTCAGTGAGATACTGCATGTAAAGTTCGAACAGTGCCAGACTCATAATAAGCGATCAATGAACTCTTCGCTGAGCTGGGCCACTTCTCAAGTCCCAATTCCACCTTGCCCAGTGCCCATCCTGAGCTGCCATCCACCAACAGGGAAGTGGTGCAGGCTGTTGAATCTCATTCTTCTGTGTTCCTTGGTTTCTCTCTTAGGAAAAGCACCTCATTTTCTGCGACTCCAAAACGTGGAGGTGAATGTGGGGCAGAATGCCACATTTCAGTGCATTGCTGGTGGGAAGTGGTCTCAGCATGACAAGCTTTGGCTCCAGGTAAGCGTGACAGAAGCCTCTGCTCAGACTTGTTAGGATGAGAAAGGGAAAAGAAGGAATGGAAGGAAACGGCTCTATGGCAACACAAGTGTATTGAACAAAGACCTGCGGAGGGGGACACCAGCTAGCACTGGAGCCCGCCCCTGCTTACAAACTGTGGTAATTATAGGTCCAGGTGGGAGAGGTCTGGGCTTGTGAGATGGGGTGGGTGGTGTGGTCAGCTGCTGATAAGCAAGGAGTTTCCTGGGGTCAGGCAGTTAAGTCTGGGACTTGTCTGGCGGGATGTGTCTCATGGCCTGAGCCCCAGTGGAATTTTCTGCTCTAAGCAGCATTTGCAAAATGGCAGAGATTTACAAAATGGGGCAGCTTGGGCTAACAATGCTGCCTTCTCCCTTGATAAGGGAAGAAAGTGTGTGCTGTGGTGAAGGGTTTGCTGTGTAAGGGAAAGAGATATTTTTAAAGTACTTCTGTTTCTTTGATGGTGCCCCGCATCTATGATCTTGTTAAATCTTAACTGTAATTCTGCTAGGCAGGCATTGGTATAACCATTTCATACATGCAGAAACCGAGACCAAAACCTCAAAGTTCTATAGCTGGAATTTGTAACTGTGACCTTTTCCAACTACCCTCTAACAAACTTTGTCTTTTAATTGTAGATTACTAGGGCTAAGGCAAACGGAATATCTTAGGTTCTGGATATGTGGTTGTCATGTAATCTTAACTGGAAGGTTCTTGGATATCCAGTGATTGACTAGTACATCTGAGTAAAATTAGAGAGTTGCTCTTTATGGGAATTTTTCACTAAAATGAACAATCTATCTGTTTTTTGGTTAAATAAGTCCATTAGTAAAGTCCATCAGGGAAGTGTTTTAAGCTTGAATTTGCCTTCCTATTATTTCTGCTAATTCATGCTACTTTCCAAGAAAGATGAGAAAGGATCTCTTTGAGTGGGGGTTAGGGACAGAGGGCGACACATAGAACTAAAACATAACTTGTTAGAACATTAGCATGCTTGTATTAATACCAACAAAAATAGCAAGTTTTTGAAGCAGCGCAGAAGTGGGAGCTGTGCTGTTTGGTGCAGGAACCACTACATGTAGCTGTGGTTATTTAACATTAAAAAAATTATTTCTATACAAAAATTAGCTGGTCGTGGTGGTGAGTGCCTGTAATCCCAGCTACTTGGGAGGCTGAGGCAGGAGAATCACTTGAACCCGGGAGGTGGAGGTTGCAGTGAGCTGAGATTGCACTAGTGCACTCCAGCCTGGGCAGCAGAGCAAAACTCCTTCTCAAAAAAAATAAAATAAAATTCTAAATAGCTTTGTTGAGTTATAACTGAGATGTGATGTTTAAAGTATACAGTTTTAATATGTTTATATGTGAAAGTATTACCACAATCAAGATATCGAATGTACGCATGACATCCAAAATTCCATTCCCATGTATAATCACTTCCTTCTGACCTCCCCACTCCCATCTGTCACAGGCAACCGCCAATCTGCTTTCTGACAATACGTATTAGCTTGCATGGTCTAGAATTTTATATAAATGGAAGCATGCAGTGTGTACCCTTCTTTCCTACAACATACTTATATTGTTGTGTGTAACAATATTTATTATTTTTTGCTAAGAGATATTTCATAGAATGGATATACTACTATTTGTTTATCCATCTACCTGTTGATGGATACCTGTTGGGTTGTTGGCAGTTTCTGGCTATTACAAAGAAGTTGCTGTGAGCATGCATGTGGGAGTCTTCGTAGGGACATGTTCTTTCATTTCTCTTGGGTATGAAAGTGAATTAGAAGTGGAATGGCAGGGTCATCTCGTAGATATATGTTTAACTTTAAAGAACAACGAGCTGTTTGAAAAAATGGTTGTACCATTTTACGTTCCTACCAGCAGTCTCTGAAAGTTCTAGTTGCTCCATGTCCTCACCAGCACTCAGTATGGTTGGTCTTTTTAATTTTAGCATTTGAATAGGTGTGTAATGGGAGCACGTTGTAGTTTTATTTTTCATTTCTTTGAGGACTAATGATACCACACATATTTTCATGTGTTGTTTTCCTAGCTGTCTCTCCACACACTTTGCTGGAAGTTCATGTTGTCATTTCTCTTCTTGAATTTAAGCCATTTCCTGCAGTTAGAAAATCCTTGGGCATAAAGAGCCCATCTAGGGGCCAACAGTTCATCCTTGCCACTTAGCAGCACTGCAGAGTGAAATACCTGTTCTTTCTGCTTCCCGAGGTTGCTTGCAGACCACAGGAGAGCACAAGAAACCTCCACATGTCACCTCAGTATTCGGTAGTGTTATTTACTCTTTTCATTACAATTAGTGTTCAGATGTATTAGGCTGCCAAGAAGCTGTGTGATTTCAATGGCATTGCCTCAGGTGGGTCATGAGAATGAGGCAGGACCATCACAGTATTTTCAGCAACTTTGTTTGGGTTTTCCAATTATTTTCTGATTGTTACTGTGGCAGTTCAGAGCTGCATGCCCTGAACCTTGGGTCTGTCAGTGGGAGGATGTTAAAGGAGATCATAATTGAATATTTGAAGAAAACAGATGGAAACACATGACATGGAGCTCTTCCACGTCTTATCTTCTTGTCAATGTAAACCAAATCTTATTTCACAAAACGTCTTCCAGGTGGCTTTCAATGGGACATAAAACATGACAAGATATCATAAATTAAAAGTGAGGTAACACCAGATAGAAGGAAAAAATACACAGAGCTGGTAATAATGCAAAAACCGCATTTCTGCACACCTGTTACTAACTGGTGGGTCACACACGCAGCCTGCAGCTTTGTAACCACTAGTGGAATAAAGGAAACTCGTCAGATACATAGTTCACAATGTCTGTGAGATAAACAAAAAGCAATTGCTCAGGAAAATTCTACCTGTTGTTCACACAGAAGCCAGACAGGAATGGTTCCCAGGAGTCCCTGTAAAGAAAACACTGTATGATGCAATGAACAATTTTCCCCACCACAGTCTTACTAAGGTCACACAAGTGAGTTTCACAGGCCTGTTTCTTATGACGGCTGTGAGAAAGCAGTCTGGGGAGGAGAAGGCGGAGAGGGGGTGAAGTGGGCAAGAGGATATGGCAGCGTCCGCTGCTGTCTGCCAATCTGTCTCCATCCTGGGGCACTTGAAACGTATCTGGGAAGTGAATAGATTCAATAACGATTTTTCCAAGGAAACTTCCCTAAATATTGTCTCTCTCATCTACATTTCAGAAAATATTGGGAGGTACACAGTTTGTATTGTGCTCTCTGACAAATACCTGTGTGGCTAGGTAAGTCCAGGCTTATGTGCAGTAGGGTAATTGGAAGTAGATTGTATTAGTCAGGGTTCTCCAGAGAAGCTGTATGTGTGTGTGTGTGTATAATTTTATATATTTTAATATATAATAGTATGTTATATATTATATAACATAATTATATATAATTATGTTATCCTCTATTATATGTAATATATTATATAACAATATATAATATATAAAAATATATAATTGTATGTAATGAATATATTTATATATTTAAAATATATATATGTAAAAATATATATGTATAATCTTTATATAGCACTTATTAAAGAAAATATTTATAAATTTTATAAAATATAAAATATACATTATAAAATATGTTAAATATATTAAGGAAAATATATAAGTATATATTAATATATATTTGTGTATATATAGTATTTCTTAATGAGTGTTTCCTTATAGATGGAAACAATTCCATCCATAGTAAGTCTTTTCCTTCCATATATAATAAATCCTTCCTATATGGAAGGAAAGGACTTAGTACAAGGAATTGACTCATGTAACTGTGGAAAGTGAGAAGTCTCCTTATCTCCCATCTGCGAGCTGGAGATCCAGGAATGGCAGTGGTGTAATTCCAGTCCAAGTTCAGGAGAAGACCATTATTCCAACTCAGGCAATCAGGGAGGAAGCAAAAGGGGCAAACTCTTCTTCCCCTGCTTTTCTGTTCTATTCTTCTAAAGGTCGGAGTGTCCATCCACGCTGGGGAGGGCCACATACTTTACTGAGTCCACTGATTCAAATGCTCATCTCATCCAGACACCCTCACAGACACACCCAGACATAATGTTTAATTTGGGTACTCTGTTAGAGTCAAGTTGACTCATAAAATTAACCATTGCATAAGTTAACATCTTTCTACAAAAAGAAGGGCATCTATCAAGACACCTGCCACCCCAGAGATGATCGCAGCCACCATCCAAGACAGGCCAAGGCAGTGGCCAGTTTCTCATGAGATGTTTCTTCAGATGTGTCCCAGCACTAGAGGACTGGCTGGCACTCTCGCCATTGTTCTGCCTCATGTAATAAGGCTGGGGTGACTTAGCCTGAGAATTTCCAAAGCAAATGAAACAGACACACCATGGCCAAAAGAGTCTCTAGAAGACAGCTACAGCAGGCCTCCTGTTTAGCAATGCTACTTCCTGCTGTAGCTTCTGAGATATGCTGAGGAATTTCGCTAAGTTACTGAAAGTGGTAACTTTTCAAATCAGCCAGTTGTAATTCGGGGAAATAAAGATGTTGTTTCCAGGATGGCAGGTATGGCAGTGGCCCTTCTTTCTGACAATGATTAGAAAGCAGCCAGTGGACTCATGGTTTGAGATAAATCCCTGTTGCCTGTGTCATGGAATGCTGGCCTTCCTTTCTGTAGAGTGGGACTTTACAGCTTGCTTTTCCTTAAGAGGTTTTGGATCATAAATTAACAGGTTAAAAGGAGGACCAGCCGATGCCTTTGTTTTGCACCCCTCTGGAAGTTTTATATGTCTTTGGAAGACCCCATCTGTTGGTGCTGGCTTTTGTGGAATTATAGTTCAAGTTCTACATGAGAATCAATAGACAGGACCGATGCAGAAATGCAACCACATGAGCCTAGAACAATTGTAGTGAATCAGGGAAATTGTAGTGAATCAGGGAAAAGGATGATAGAAGGATAGTACAAAATTATAAGCAAGTTTTTCATGTCCTAGGATCATGTCTCCTTGAGGTGAAGTGTATGATGCCATGATCTGTGGTGGAAGGGGCTCAATCATAACTTGCTTATTCCTTATGTGATACATTGGCCTGAGGAATGCAGACATGTAACTTTGCAAGCAGTTTTTCAAGCAAGGAGATGGTGTACATTCTAAGGGGAATAGCCACTAAGCAAAGTGGTCTACAGTTTTGTGGAGTCCATTTAAAAAATGAAAATCAGGATACAACTAGGTGGGACTATACCAACATAATTATAAGTGTAGCACAGTGAAAATGTAAATGGGTACCTCTTTTCTGCAAGATAATTAGGCAGTTGATATCTAAAGCCTTAAATGTGCATGTTTTTCCAATGAGTAAATTTACTTATGGAAATTTACCTAAGGAAATATCCAGAGATGAGGACAAAAATGTATCTGCAAGTGTGTTCAGTAGGACAAGAGGCTGGAAAGAACCTACATTTTCAGCAAAAGAGATTGATTAAGTAAATAAGGGAATGGTATCATTAAATATCAGATTATAGAGGTATATTTAATAACATTTTCATAACAGGTAAGTGAAAAGGATGAGTTATAGAGTCATATAATATTAATATATTAAGCTTTAAGAAAAAATATATACACATATACATGCTCATATACATAATGTATATCAATATATAATCTGTATATACTTACGTATATACATACACACTCCTATAACTCCATGAAACACATATTAAGACACTTAATTGATTGTAATAATAGATTATGATGCTTTTTATTTTCATCGCCATTCTTTTCTGTTTTATCCAAATAATCTAAATTGCATACACTAAACCAACATAAACAAAATGCTACTAAAAAACGAAAGATGGTCACTTTTTCCCAGTTACAGAATATTCCTAGTAAGAAGCCATGTACCCTAGAACATAAAGTATAATAAAAATATATATATATATATTAAAAAGCCTTTGCTGGATTTGGCATAGCTAATTCCAACAGTGAGGACACAGGTTTTTCCCACACCCCCATCATCACCATCAGACACTACTCATCCAGAAGGATGTTTATAGACAGGAGTGTGTCCTCCTGCCTTTATGAAGGAGCATGGCGGATGGGGCTCCTTCTTTGAATTCCTCAGGGACTCCAGAGCAGAGTCTGTCAGCCCTACCATGGAGCTGACTTTCAGGCTTCCCTACAAAGGATTCGCTCCATGAGGTGTTTATATGACGAATAACATTGAAAGACTCTCAGAAATGAAGCCATGTGTCCAAACGCCGTGTGCAGATCTCTGTAGGGACAGTGTATGTTTCCAGGCAAATTGCGTGCACTGGACTGGGAGCAGATCTGAATCTGGCAGGGGAAGGTTCCTGCCTGCGCTCTGAGCCTGCAGGCTCACAGCAGCAGCCGCACCAGGGTTGATGAGCTGAGGAGGTGCATCAGTCTTTACTGCAGCTGGTTCGCCCAGTAAACCTGTTTCCTCGCTCCTGCAGCGCTGCTGCTGGCCTCTGAGGCTGTGAGTGTTTGGGGGACCAGCTCCTCCTCCTACCTGCCTGCCTCTGAACCAGAAGTCCCTTCTGTGTGAGATTTCTGTTGACAATCTAGTGGTCATGCTGCAACTAAGCATTGATGATAATGTAATGATACTATGCATAACAGCTGACGTTTATTAAGTGCTTACACATCGGATGTATTTAGTTCTCATAACCAGTCTTTCAGATAGATGTGACTGTAGTCCCATTTATAGATGAGGAGACTGAGCCTTAGATGGGTAGATGACGTCCTCGGACTTACACAGGCAGTGAGCAGCAACAGCATGATGTGAATGAACATAGGTCCTTTTTTTCAGTCCTGGGCTCATTCTTCCATGCCTACCTCATTGCCTTGTTACCTTGGGTTACACTCTAGCCTTTCCTTCTATACAGGAGGCTTTCTATTTAAAAACAGATTTCTTTATTTAGCATATATTTACACACCTCGGCTGAACTAGATACTTAAGTATATTTTAATTTCTCAAATCTACATGAGATCAATGAAATAAAAATGCCCTTGGAATTATTTTTGAATTGCCTCCCCACCCCCGAGATGCCTTCTTAATTCTTTTATCCTCTTCTTAGCCACATTCTTTAAATGTGATGTCTACACATGAATGAGGCTTTCTTCAATGCCCACCTCTTTCAAGGAGTGGCCCTTGTAAATGTCCCCAGTGCTTTCCTCATTGCTATAGCCAAGGGGTGCATCTCAGGCCTTATACTTCTCTTTTCAGATTTGATGATGCTGACTGCTCTCTCCACAAAAATCTTACTGCCCACTTGAAACCGTCTGTCAATAACTATGAAGGGCCTAAGATTTTACCTTATTTGGAGGCTCCCAAGGTAAACTGCCACAGTTGCATAGATGCTGACAGAAGACATGAGACTTCTGGGTCAGAGACAAAGAACTTTATTATTCACTACACAGCAAGCAGCATAAGTTTGATGTTCTCATTAGTTTCCTTTGTCCCCCACCAAGCCCTGTGGGACTGATGCCAGGTCCCTCCTGACTCTTTGCAGGAGTTCTAAACCCAGAAATCAACCCAAAATGAGCAGTCAGCCATGTACATAGTGTTTCAGCACAGCTAATCAAAAATGATTTATGTCTACTTCTATTTCTTCTGACTTTTAATAAAGAATAATCAAAAGCTATTCTTTAGAGGCTGCCAAAAAGGTACAAATGTGATCTTAAGAGAATCAGTGGGCTAGATTTTAGCAAGTTTCCAAATGTCATGCTGTGGCAGCAGTGTGACTAGAAGTGAAAAGAATATTCATTACAAGTGAATTGTGGGAATTTCACCTAAATATCTTTTGGCCAGGAAATTCCTAGAGCAATTGGAACAAATTTCAGCTGGAAATGCTCGGCCTAATTTTATTTTATTTTTATATTTTTATCTTTATCTTATTTTTTTTATTTGGATGCCAGAAGTTCAAACCAGCACATGGAAGGCTTCCAGAATCCTGCATTAGAATATCTCCTGTAAACCAGGCATAGTATCTGTTGTGCAAAACCAGAAATGGTTTCCTTTATATTAAAGATACTACTGTTTCCACTTTTGCCGGTTACAAGTCAATTTCAAGGCTTCCTGTTCTTTCTGAAATAATGACAGCCATTTTTGTAGTCTTGTCTTACGTCTTTGTGAAGGAAATAATGTCATGACAGCAAAGGAGACTGGATGGGGAATTGCAAAATGGCAAGGCCATTACAGAAACCTTGATAGATAATCAGGTGGTAGGGAAACAGCACTCTCCGTGGCATCAGGTGCAACTCTTGACTTCCTCTCTAGGTGGTTCCTGAAAATAGAGGGCTCTTGCCTTTCCTGGGGATGGAAGGATGCACTTGTGCTAGGGACAGAACATTAAAGTGTAGCTATTACAGTCCCTGTTCTTCCAAGGAGTGTGTGCTCTCAAACCAAGCTGACTTATCCACACAAAACAAAGTAAGCCAAGGGAAGTTGGAATTTGAGTTGTTTTTAAAGAGCAAGGCAAGCAGATGAAAAAGGGGAAAGATAAAGAGAGATTTCAAAGGCAACTGTTTCCATAATCAGAGAAACATGAACGTAAAATGGGATTAAGCAGAACCACCGATTAGGCTGTAAAATGCCTTTGTTCAATTTAGAACATGTATCCCTCCTGTATGGATGAATTGGGGAAAAAAAGGGGTTCACCTTCTGGGCAAATGTACCTCCATGGATATGTAGCTTGATATACAGATAGAACCCTTGGGCAAGGCACAAAGGTGACCTCCCTCCAAAGGGGCTCTAGTCAGAACTCCTGGCTGTCTGCCAGTGGAGTATAGGTTGGATTTGGGGGCCACACCTCTCGCCTCTTAGCTGGGCACCATTGGTGCAGTGACCAGTTGCTCATCCTCGGGGCGTGGTCTTAGATTTAAGGAATTTTTCCATTCATGTGTTATGTGGTATTATTTGGCCCCTTTAAGGGACTTAAGAGGATATTCGTTCTTAAGTCCTTGAGACCCAGGGCAAAGTCAGCAGAATTAGCATCACCAGGGAACCAATTAGAAATGCTAATTATCCAGCCTCACCCCAGACCTCCTAAATTACCCTCTAGGTGATTCTGATGCACATTAAAATTTAGGAACTTCTGTTCTAGACTGAAAGAGTGGGGATAAGGAAACCTCACCCCAACCTAATAGTATACCATGTATGCCATAACTTAATAACATGTAGAATATGATAGCCAGGAATGTAGGAAGATACTCTGTTCCTTCTTACATATGTATTTCTGACTTAAGGTCTTCCTAGATTTCCAGAAAGCTAGGCATCTGGGCTTCTATCATAGCATTTCCCAAACTGTTTTCTATGAAGCAGTCATTTTCGGCAAGATAGCATTAGATATTCTTTGAACAAACAAAGTAAGTTTCTGGAACACTGCACTCTCTACCCTACTTTCACAGAGTTGCTAAGTGTAACTGGGTACTGTTACGTACTAGATGGCAGATGGGTGATGTGATTAGTGTCTCAGTGTCTGGTATCAGATCACTTGGGTCCAATCCTAACTCAGCGCCTCAGCAAAGTGATACTAGGTTTTGTTCCTCCTAGTAAGGTTCATGGACCAGCAGCATCCGCAAGACCTGAAGAATTCCAATCCCCATTACAGGCCTTCTGAATCAAGATGTGCATTTTTAACAAGATCCCCAGGTGGTTTGTTGCTGTAGTTTGAGAAGTACTACTAAAAGTCATATTGCTTGACCACTCTTTGCCTCAGTTTCCTTATTCGTTAAATAGGAATTACTAGTAGGACTTATCTCACACTTTATCAGACATCAGAATCCCTAGGAAGGTTTGTTAAAACAAAAATGGCCTGGCTGCATTCCCAAAGTTCCTGATTCATTAGGTCTAGGAATTGATTAGATGGGGCTAGATATTTCAGTTTTTTTGTTTTGTTTTGTTTTTTGAGATGGAGTTTCTTTCTTATTGCCCAGGCTGGAATGCAGTGGCACGATCTTGGCTCACCACAACCTCTGCCTCCCAGGTTGAAGTGATTCTCCTGCCTCAGCCTCCTGTGTAGCTGGGATTACAGGCTTGCGCCATTTTTAGTAGAGATGGAATTTCTCCATGTTGGTCAGGCTGGTCTTGAACTCCCGACCTCAGGTGATCCACCTGCCTCGGCCTCCCAAAGTGCTGGGATTACAGGCATCAGCCACCACGTCTGGCCTGAGAATTCACATTTTAACAATTTCCCAGGGGATGTTAGTGCAGCCCATCTGGGGACCATGGTTTGAGAACCATAGCTCTAGATTTTTCTAAGAGCATTTCTGTCTCCATGCCAGACCTGTTTTCCTCCATGAGGTATACTATTTCATTATTTCATTGCTAGACTTAGTGTTTATGTTTTACTCTTTCTACTGTTTTTACGATCTTAATCCAGCCTATAAATTCCTCTGGGCAGAAATTATACCTCCCATAGTCTCTCATTTTCTGTTTTGTAAAATAATGAGTACATTTTCAGCATGATTAATAATAGAATGGGGAAGGGGGAAAAACCTCAGACTGTCAACCCCAGTAAACAACATCTCCAAATGGATATCAGCCCTGGAATTATCTTACAAATTTACATTTATAACAAGTTCCCAGATGAGGTCGATGCTGTGGATTCAGGGACCACTCTGTGAGAAGAACTTTGACAGGGACTTTAAGAGGATCAAGTGAACAGTCTGTCATGGAAGCCGTTAACACAGTGGCTGGCACAGAGTCAGCCTTCAAAACTGTTAATGTGACTTCTACTTGATAAACACTCAGATAAATCCTGTGTAGTTGAACGAAACATTGATCAAACTCAGCTATGGAGTGCTTTATTCATGTGAGATGGAGTGACATTTCATAGGAAGCAGTGCTTAATTACAGTTGTGCTCACACCTGGTGTTGCCAGTGTTCTACTGAGGTCAGTTCCCAGCCCCATGTGTGAAAAAAAAAAAAAAAAAACAAGCAGATTTAGAAACAGACTGCCAGAAAATCTCAAGGCAGTAGCTCATTCGATTTCAGGAAACCCAATGTATAATTTACCGTAGGAGAAGACAGAGACAGGAGAGTGCCAAGCGGAATACATGCTTTTAGTGTCCTGGACAGATCCCCTTTTCAAGCAAGTGCCCTCAACCCTAGAGCAGTGGGCATGTCGGCTGCTAAAGCCTCACAGCTTCCTTTTCCCAGAGAGCTGCCCTTGATCAAGTAAGAAGCTTCCTCTCTCTGCCTCGCGATCCCTGACCCTGAACTACTGATGGACACAGTAGTTCAACCACAGGGTACTATTAACTCTGGGATATGCTTCATGCTCCATGGCTCCTTGTGAAACCAGGCTGGAGCTTGAGTCCAGTTGTGATCCCATCCTTGCTTAGCCCCTTTTTCCACTCTGTCCTTTACATCCTTTCTCCTGAAAGCACTTGAAAAATCTCCATGTGTCAAAGTCTGCTTCCAGTGAGCCCAGTGAGAGACACCACCTATTGGGGCCCACTGGGACATCTGTTGAGTTGACTCATGGAATCAGAAGGTCAGATGATGATTCCACTTTAGAACAACACACATAATGACTTGAAAATCTTGCCGCAGAAGGAAAAGAAGCATGTCCTGAAATTTCAGTGGAAGGATATACTTACATCTGAAAAACTACTGCAGGAATCAGAAGAAAATTTCCAACAAGCTAAGTGGTAGATAAGGGCCTGATCTGATGGAATTTTTCCTGGGCTTCTGTGGGCACTCATCCTTGCTATGCTTCCTTGTGGCATTTCCCAGGACTTTGGGCTTTCCTTCAGTGTCCTGCTCCCTCTTCCTGACACCGTAACATTTGCGTCTCTGTGCATTTTTATGCTACCTCGTGTCTGGGTTGGAGTCTTTACTCTCTCACCCTGGCTCTGGGTTATGGTCTTCTTCAGGCTCTTGGCACTCCCTCCCTGCTCCACTTCTCCCTATACCCTCTCAAACCTGCTCTGTTGCAGGTGGACCTGGATTTCTGAGCCCTTGTATATTTAACAAAACTTCCTCTTGTTTTTTCCCTTTGCATTTTTCTCTTCTGCCTGTGTCTGGAGCTGAAATGGCAGGTGGGACCTGTGCTTCTAACACATTCATTCTGCATAAATCCCTTCTCCATGTTGCCGTAGCTTTCTGACATCTGAGCCTTTCGCCATTTGATAATCTACTCCCTGGTCTTCTAGGATCACCCTGATTTCTGTTCCTGGGTTCCTGCCAGTCTTCTTTGACTAGCATCTGCCTGCCCTTCCCTGCCTTGTCTTGAACAGTCACATTCGTAGGCCCTTCTCATCTGGGCTCACCTCTCTGAACTTGACCTTCGTTTCTTCTTGCCACTGGTGCATCCAGCGCTATTTCCTATCATGACTCTAGGCCCTCCTGCTCGTCCCTGTCCTGCTGTCGCCTGCTCCCAATATGACAAGTGTGATTATCAAAAGGCCTATTTTCCAGACATTTTATAAGACAACCTGCAATTTCCTATCTTTCAGTAGGATAAAGCCTGTTGGTTCAGGAGCTAACAGAAAAATGTGAATCGTTCAGATGGACACCCTTAATCTTCCCTGGCCCTACTAGAATCTGACATCATTAAGAAGAAAAGTAAATAATCCTGGAGGTGACATGAAAATAAAATTTCAATTAAATGTGAAAAATGAATGTTTTGCATGTAACCAGTCTTTTTCTCTTTATATAAGTTTCTTATTGCTACTGTAACAAATTCCACAAGTGTAATAGCTTATAACAAAACAAATTTATTTATTTATAGTTGTGGAGATAAGTCAGAAGTGGATTTCACTGGGCTAACAGGGGGGTGTTGGCAGGCTTTTGGCAGGCTGCATTCTTATTAGAGCATCTAGTGGAGAATCCGTCCCCTTACCTTCCCCTGTATCTAGAGGCTGCCTGCATTCCTTGGCTCCTGGCCCCTTCCTCCATCTTCAAGCCAGTGATGGCATCACTCTGACCTCTCCTGTCTCACAGCTTCTTCTCTGCCTCTGGTTCTCCTGCCTCCCTCTTTCAAATATAGGGACTCTTTTGATGACATTGGGCTCAGATGGCTAATCCAAAATAACCTCCCCATCTCAGGATCCTTGACCTAATCACATCTTCACAGTCCCTTTTGCCATATAAGGTCACATATTCCCAGGTTCTGGGGACTAGGATATTGTCATCTTTGGGGGGCTGTCAGCCTGTCTACCCCACTTTTTATGGCTAATTTCACAGCTCTGGTAACACTAGAGCTCTGCAAACAGTAGAAAACAGCTTCATGTGCTCTTTTCCATGCCTTCTTGTTTATTCCTCACAATAACTTTGTATAGTGGGCACCATTTTCAAATCTTTTGTGTAGATGAGGAAACTGAAGCTCAGAGAAATGAAATCACCCACCCAAGGCCGCACAAACTAAGCATTTGCTGTGATTAGTTTTATTAGCAGTCCCTATCCTGTCTTTCTCTAGCTCCCTCTCTGTTTTCTTACAGGCATCTAAGAAACAGGAATCTCCTGGGAGCTCACCTGTGACCACTGGTGGGCCAGTCACATCCAGGAGAGGTCACCTTGGATTTAGAAACAATTGCATATGAGGAGTTTTATACCAGATGGGCTTGTATTTTTGTACATTATTTTCTTCTGCTGGATTTCTATGTATCTCTTTATTCTTAATATTTTTATAAACAATTATTTTTGTTTTTGTAAATTTTATCAAATAGATGGTGGGCCATTCAGTCTGAAAAGTCAGGTCTTAGTTTAGTCCAGGAAAGTGAGCTCTTGTATCTTGGGATAGGATTTCATTCCATTCATTGCACTCTCTGCTGTGGGAGCTCCAGTTACTTACAGGGTACTATAGTTGTCTGTTGTCCATTTTCTTGATCAGTTTGCCTCTCACTGATTTCCTTTATCTTTGCTTTCTTTGCCACCTGGGTTATTTTTCCAGGCCTGTCCTCCAGGTCGCTGGTTTTCTGCAATGTTGATCCTGCTCTTCTAATGCCATGTTGAAATCTGCAAATGGCATTGTTTGTTTTCCTCAATTATTCCCTTGGCTTCCCGAGCTGTATCTTCTTTCTTAGTACCTGTCCTTGTCACCTCATCTCTTAGCTCATGTTCTGTGGAGACCATGTGTTTATATCATTCTCAGTCTCGCTTTTTTAATCTCCCATATTTCTTGGCTGTTCGGAAGATGGACGTCCAAGGCAAAGCTCTGTGTTTCATGAGCTTAGGTTGGGCATGTGCATTTTGCTTATTTCTCGCCACCCCTTATGCAACATTACTACATCCCCCACCCTTTTTTATTGTTCTCAGCTAATAAATTGGTGGCAAATAGGTGGATCCTGGTGTCATACTTGCTGCTCATACCCTCCCACTCTGAGAAATGAGGGTGCTTGAAGAGGTGACTGATGGGGCAGTGGTGAGTCCACACTGGAGTAACATGCATGGCGTTGTAAGAATAGGATCTGAAGCCAGATGCCAGCTCTCCAGCTTCCAAGCTGGGCAGCCTTGGGGAGGCAATTTCACTTCCCTGAGCTTCAGTTTCCTCTTATATATGAGAGCGATAAGAAGTGCGCCTACCTTATTTTTCATGGGGAATAAATGAGAAAGCATGTAAAACACTTAGCACATAATAGTGTTTAGCTGTTGTTAGCTTAATAAAGAAAAAATGAAAATGCTTATAATGTTATAAATAACTCAGGTTAGAAAATACTGATCCAAAGCCTCACCACTCACTCATCCTTATCCACCATGGTGGCCCCGAAGTGCCTTGCTCAGCAGTGGGGAAGATGGGCTCCTTTTGATGACCCCCCTTCTTCCAAGGCCCTTCTTTTCATGTAGTGACCTCTTTTCTAAATCAGGATACATTCTTGGTGTTTGCCAGAATTTTTCCTCCTTCCTCCCTGCACTACTTTGGGAAGGGGCATTACATGTGGTGTCTCATACGTTCTTATAGTGGGGTCCAAGTTGTGCCATCTCCTGCAAAGATGCCTCAAGGCATGAGGTAACTGGTTGGCAGTTTCAGCCCTGGTGACTTTTCTCCCCTTCCATTACCTTGTACTGGTTTTTATTTGGGCAGGTGAATAGAAACTTTCCAGCTCAGAGAAGTGAAATTGCCTGCTCGAGTCTGCACAGCTTGGAAGCTGCAGAGCTGGCACTTGGCTTCAGATTCTCCTCTTCCAGCCCCATGCTTGTTGCTCTGATGTGTACTAACTATTCCACATGTTGGTTAGTTTCTGGCATGGGAGGCAGTTATGGTTACCTCTCATTCTGCCATGGCTTTTGGGCAGTACCGTTCATTTTTTTATGTACAAGTGTAAAGGAAATACATGTTTGAGACAAAGTCCGAAGAATGTCGAAAAGTAAAAAGCAGCAGCAAAATATTGCCTACAATTTCCCTGTCTGATCTGTAGCAAGTCTCTTTTAGCTGCCCTTTGATGGGGGCCTGGGTTACCCTGGGTTTCTGGCCTTCATGATCACTGCCTTCCCCTGGTATTGGTCTCCCCTCATGTGCTGCCATAGAGCTGAGCAGTGTGGCTCTACCTGTACCTGCACCCTCCTCTTGACAGGTCGCTGTAGAGGGTGAGGGAAGATGACATAGATGAAAGTAGGATGTGCACATGGGGAAACTGTTTACTTCGTGCAGGAAACTATGAAGATCGCATCTTGGAAGACTGGGAGACTCAGGGCATGAGAATCATGAGTCATAAGGTTTCCCTAAGTCCAGATAATTAAAGTAGTCAATTTCACTTTTTGGGGAAAAACATTTTTAAATTAAAGCAGGCACTGAGAATACGGTCTTAGTAAAAAGAGTGCTTGACTTGAAGTTGGAAAACCTGGATAAGGGGCTCATGTACTCTACGCATTTAGCTAAACTGTTGGACATTTGGAATTTTCTTCTGAGAAGAACAACAGTTGTACAAACCCCAGACAAGGCTGTGAAGATACAATGAAGACTTATACAAAAATGCCCAGCCCAGGGGCTGGCACATACTAGATAAACATCCAGTTAATAACATTAATAAACATCCACTCCAACTGCATTGACATGCATGTTCCTTACCAGTTCTCATAACTTGCAGCTGTGAAAGAGGTTTGTTCAAACTCAGGATATCCCTCCTAAAACTCGGGATGCTGAAGACAAAAGCCCATGTGTATTCACCTTGATTCTGGAAATGCCTACCAACTTGGGAGGCTTTCAGACAAGCTTCTAAAGATGAGCAGAGGAAAGTCCTTCATTGTAAAATGAGCAACACTTGTAAGCAAACGTGTGGGGAAAATTTGTATCATACTTCAGGGCAGGATAAGCTTCTAGAGACGGTGTGACAGTTGTGAGAACTGACTAGCGATGGCTGTGAGCTGCACGTGGGTTTTTATGGAACGGGGTGTCCTCAGGGAGACTGGACCCTCCAGGCAAAGGAAAGAGCATGTGCGGAGGAAGACGGGTGTTGGAAAGCTACCATCCCCTCCCTACCTGTGGTGATAGCCTAGGGCAGGTGGGGCTCAGAGCCTGTGGGGTGGGGTAGCAGGGCACCAGCCATAGGGCCTGGGAGCCGGGCTGTTTTTATTCCATGTGGGCTGGGTTTTCACTAAGTCTACTGAAGTTTGTCTGAAAGAATGCTGTGGGTTCTGCTTCAGGGAAAAAGGAAAAGAGGAAGGAAAGTGAAGGGGCTGCATGCCAGCCCCAAATGCAGGCTGAGCCAGGGTGTTTAGAAGGAGCCTTTTTCCTCTCTTCTTACCACCAGGCCTCTGTCCTCGAAATCAGCTCACTAGCAAAGTTTATTATTGTATCAGATCATTAGCACAAACCAGCAATGAAAACGCCCACCTTTTTTTTTTTTTTTTTTTTTTAAAAAAAAAAAAGAGGCAGGGCCTTGCTCTGTTACCCAGGTTGGAGTGTAGTGGCTTGATCATGGCTCACTGCAATCTTGGGTTTGTGGGCTCAGGAGATCCTCCCTCCTCACCCTCCAGAGTATCTGGGACTGAAGGTGAGTGCCACCATGCCTGGCTAATTTTTAAAATTTCTTGTAGATGCAGGGTCTTGCTTGCTGCCCAGGCTGGTCTCACACCCTGGCCTCAAATGATCCTCCTGCCTCAGCCCTTGCAGAGCACTGGGATTACGGGCATGAGCCACTGTGCCTGGCTGGAAATCCCTTCTTATAGTTGAAAGTCCTGAGCCCCTGGGTGTGAGGACGGGTGGACATCCGTGCTGGGAGTCGCCTGGAAGTCTAAGATGCTATGATTCCTCCTCTCCCTCTTTTCCTCTGTTCTACAGCAATGGAATGGCAGGGACACGGCCCTGATGGTCACCCGTGTGGTCAACCACAGGCGCTTCTCAGCCACGGTCAGCGTGGCAGACACTGCCCAGCGGAGCGTCAGCAAGTACCGCTGTGTGATCCGCTCTGACGGTGGTTCTGGTGTGTCCAACTACGCGGAGCTGATTGTGAAAGGTGAGTGCCTCCAGCCTACGCCTCTACTCCCATGGAAGGCCGGCGCTAATGGGCCTTAAAGCCCCTTTTCTTGTCTGCTGTTCCTCCCCCACATTCAGTAAAAGAGGAGATTAATTTCTAGTCACTCTGGCCTCCCTCCCCAACACAAACTCCCCAAACAGGAGAAATTATTGTAAAATCATGCAACATTGCATTGCTATTCCAAGTTGAGTTTCACATACAGGAGCCATACGTGAAAGACTGTGGAATATATAACACAGAAGGCATCTTCAAATTTGGCTTTATTTTGTATTTAAAGTTAGAATGAACAAATGTCCTTGTATTTGGGTGGCACGCTATGGCAGTGTTCTTGTACTATTGTTTCTGAGGAATTTTTTAAAAAATGAAAACTCAGTACAATGACAATATTTTGGAAGGACTTTTGAAATAAATAATTCCTCACCCCACTGGCCTTGATTCAATTCTTTTCAATTTTCTTGTTCTTATTCACCTTGAGATATTGTTTACATGCTTTCCATTAAAATATGCACATTGGTTTCTGCTTCTCTCACAAAGCTGGATATCCCATGTCTTTCTGAAACTTTGTCATCATTGTTATGATGCTTAATGATCGTATGCTATCTCATCAAATGAATTATCCTATTTTGTTAAAACTCCCCATTTGCCGTCATTTGGATAATTCCAGGTGTTTTGTTTTTTCTTTCCTTTGTGTATGTAACAATTAGCACCTCCATGGAGTTCTTCTGGAGAGAACATTTTATTCTATTGAACCAGATTATTTCCTTAGGATAAATTCCCTCGGGGTAGAGTTGGGAGGCCAAGAATATGATTTATGGATTTTTCTTTGTGTTGCAATATTGCTTTTGCAAAAAAATGGTTTGACAGTTTACACTGGCAACAGCAGCCTGTGGATGTACTCGTTTTACCAATGTTATGTTCGCCAATTAAAATTTTAATATAGCATAATTTAGTGAATGAAATAATGAAGCTGTTCTTATTATGCTAGCTGTAGAATGAGACCTGATGTGTTTGAAGGGAAAAAACAAAAAACAAGCATAAAAAACCACTGATCCAGCCTTTGAGGGCTCCTGAATTAGTTTCCTTTGTCAAAGTATGGGTGGGTGTGGAAACTTTGACCTCATTTTGCTGATCCAGTGTGACTGGTAGCCTTGGGCTGACCAGACTGGGGGTTGCAGACTGGGATTCTCTATCCTGGCTGTCTTGACTTTATACAGACATTCACATGGCTGATCATGTGCCATCATTCAGGTCTCAGCTGAAATGTCATTATGTCGTCTTCTTCCAGGGAACGTCCCTGACGCCCTGCCCACGCCTCCCTTCCTGGTGGTCACAATTCCTTCTCATTGCCTGGTCTCCTTTTCGACATAGTTCTTATCACACTTTAAAATGCTGGTTTGCCTTTATTTATTTACTTGGTGACTTTTTGTTCCGCTTTTAGGATCTAAGCTCTGTGAGAGGAGGGCTGTCTGCTGGGTTGGAAGTCCCTGCACTCAGCACAGTGCCTGGCCCTGGTTCTCAGTTTGCTGAAGCATATGAAGTTGTTAGTGTTTGCCTGTTTTGACTTGCACAGTCAGTCATTTCATAAGGCTCAACTTGAAAAAAATTGTAGAATGATAGATGAGTGAATGAATTATTGACCTCAGCAGGAGTTGATTTCCTCACCATAGTACCATGAACACTTAAGCCAAAGATCAACACATTAGGCAGTCATGAAAAAACAACTAAAAAAATCTTTACATTTGTTTACATTAAAGGTTAACATAGAAAAGAAGCTACCACTTTGATGGCATTAAGCTCCTGTCTTTGCTTTGTTGGTGCCATAAGATTAGCTTGTTTGACCCGGTATGGTGGCTCACGCCTGTCATCCCAACACTTTGGGAGGCCTAAGCGGACAGATCACCTGAGGCCAGGAGTTCGAGACCAGCCTGACCAACATGGTGAAACCCCATATCTACTAAAAATATTAAAAAATAGCCAGGTGTGGTGGCAGGTGCCTGTAGTCTCAGCTACTTGGGAGGCTGAGGCAGGAGAATTGCTTAAACCCAGGAGACAGAGGTTGCAGTGAGCCAAGATCATGCCACTGCACTCCAGCCTGGGCTACAGAGTGAAACTCTGTCTCAAAAAAAAGATTTATTATTATTATATATGTATTATGTGACACGGGGCTTATTGCAGGCCTTTCAGGTACTCAGTGAATGTGTAATTTCAGCTCTCCTGCTGGAATATGTCTTATACCTTCTATGGCTGGTCTCCCATACCAGAATGAGAGTCCCAGGAGAGAGTGCACTGCATTTGCTCCTGCTCCTCACAGTCTTGCTAGCACCTTGCATGTACATGGGGCAAAGTTGGTGGCAAGAGAATGTGACCAGTGGCTACGGGAGTTAGTGTAGCACTCTGAAATTTCCATGCACAGACAAATGGAACCAGAAAACGCTTGGTTTATTTTTTCCTTATTTGCCCCCATTCAGGGGCAGGATGGGGAGATATGGGGAGAGAAACCAAGAGGCTACTGGGACAGAGGATGTGGTAGAGCATCCTTGCTTTATTCGGAGAAGTGGCCAGGGCTTTACAGGGACGCTGATTTGTTCTCTGCTGGCTGTGCATCCTGGGCCGCAGTCGAGAGGAGGGGCCAGTGCTAGCCCGGGTGCAGTAGCCAGGCCTGGCAATATGTGTCTGCAGCTGCCACTGCTCACCTGCAGCTCCTGCCACTCCAGCTTAGGGAGGGTGGGGTGGTGGGTGGCACTCGGTCTCCTTCACATTGAACAGTGGGGGATTGGCACTCCCTGTAATCTGGTCAATCAAGGTGTAATTTTATTACACATTGATGAAATTCATCCATGTTTTTGGCATGGGTTATCACTTTTTAGTGCCCATTTTTCCTCCATGTAAGTATTATAATGGTGGTAAGCTAGGAGCTTGGTCCCTTGCATGTAAAGAAGTCCCTTCACATGTGTGACCTGATTTTATCCTAATTGCAGCTCTGTACATTGGTTTTATTTTAACTCACTTCAGGGGTGGGAGAATTAGCGCAGCCAGGTTGAAAAACAGGGCCATCCCAAGGGGTAGAGCTGGAGTCCGACCTACATCTGACTCAGGCTATATGGCCACACCTGGAGTGCTGGTGGGTTGTGGCCTTTCTGGCACCTGGTGCCACAACGTCATGAGCAGTGCTGAAGAGGCTCAGGTACCAGGCAAGCAGGAGTCCCTGGGTCCGTCTAGCTAACTTGCCATTTTGACACATGACCTTCCCTTCCTGACCCTCAGCTAGCTTCCAGATTGCTGGAGAAATACATTTAACCTACACTCACCCCCTCCCCCGACCCCACACACACTGCTAAAGAGTTAGTGGCATCCAAGCAAAACAAGAAAATAAAAGGCAGGGACCTCCTCAGGAGCAGAAGCAACCAGAGGAAACCTGTCACCCTGGAGTGGGTACCCAGGGACCCATTTGAAGGCAGCAAACCCGAGCGTTTGGAAGAAACCGTGTGATGAAGAATGACTCACTTACCTCTCAAGAGCCCTTTGCCTTTGCAGAGCCAGGATGCTTAAGTACTTTAATACTGAAGTATTTGTACTTATTTAAAAAAATATGAGGGAAAAGCATTAATCCTCCCCCTTTCAGAGAAGGGAGAAAATCTGAAAAACAGACCAAAAAAGAAAAAGGATTCTCAAGGGCCAAGCACTGTGTTATGCGGTGGGATCTGGATTCCTTCCTCTTGGACTGACGTCACCCACGACCCTGGGATATCACAGAAGGAAAACCACATCTTCAAGGTCTTCCTCCTCACAGGTTCCCACCCTTTGGTTCCAGTTCAGGGCAGGAGATAACCCTGCAGCCAGGATGCTTGCGTCTGAATTCTGGCCCCACCTTGTCCCAACTCTGTGACCTTGAACATAATCAAACCTCTTGGGGCCTCAGCTGGCTCATCTGGGAACAGGAATGTAGAATTACCTCCCTCAGAAGGTGTCATGAGGATTACATGTGATAATGGATGTAGGAGTTCTTAGAACACTGCCCTGCATAGGCACTCTAAGGTATTTGTTAAATAAAATAAAGAAATTGCCCACGGGGGTGGGATTTCTCAGACAAAGAGGTAAGAGAGATGAAGGGCTCTGTGGGTGGGGAACAGGATACTGGACCCAGGTGCCGATCTGATGACTGTCTCTGTGGCTTTGGGGAAATCATGTCGGGCCTATTGTGTAAAGTGTGCCCAGTTCTCTCTTCGTACACAGTGATGTGCCGAGCATAAGAAGAGGGAGGGAGGAAATATGAAAGTGTGGATTTGGGGACATTTGGGTCATGGGGTCTTTTATTAGGGTTCTCTAAAGGGACAGAAGTAACAGGATATATGTATATATGAAAGGAGAACTTTCATATAAGGAGAACTGATTCACATGATCACAGGATGAAGACTCAGATGGGCCGTCTGCAAGTTGAGGAGCAACGAAGACAGTAGTGGCTCAGTTAGAGTTCCAAAACCTCAAAAGTAGGAAAATTCGACAGTGTAGCCTTTAGTCTGTGGCCAAAGGCCCGAGAGCCCCTGGCAAACCACTGGTGTAAGTCCAAGACTCCAAAAACCAAAGAACTTGGGGTCTGATTTTCCAGGGCAGGAAGAATCCAGCGTAGGAGAAAGATGAAGGCCGGAAAAGTCAGCAGATCTACTTCTGTCGCCTTCTTCTGCTGGCTTTTTCTAGTTGCACTGGCAGCTGATGGGGTGGTGTCCACCCACATTGTGGTTGGGTCTGGCTCTCCCAGTCTGCTGACTCAAATGTGAATCTTTTCTGGCAACACCTAGAAACACCCAGATACACCCAGAAACAATACTTTGCATCCTTCAATTCAATCAGGTTGACACTTAATATTAACCATCACAAGTCCCTGTAGGTCAGAATTCTCTGGTCCCTTCCTGTGTTCACCCTACTGGATCAGGAAAGCTCATTCCCGGGTCTGGGGACAAAGCAAAAGTAGCTAGTTTTGTTTGTCCTCAGCCATCTAGCTACATGGACCACCCCTCTCCTGGCATTGTTCATGCAAAACCCTAACCACTCCACAGTTGGGAGGTCACTGGGCCCCTCAGCACCTGAGGGTTCTCGGAGCCATAAACCCCTGTGCTGGCTTCCACAGCAGGTACTCATGCTGAGAGGAATAGCGGAGGCCCAGGATGGTCTCTCTTTCTCCCCAAACAGGTGTATTCACGGCTGGCTGGTTCACAGCTAGTGTGTGATCCTGAGATGGTAAAGATTAGCACGTCAGAAGATGCTGCCTAATGTGAGGGTAGGTGATATCAAATTCTCAGGGCGACACACAGAGCGAAATGAAAGCAAATTGGAATTACTTAAATTCTGGAGAGCTGTTTATTGCGTTGTGATAATGTACCTGGGTATACATTAAATTACTCTGTAATTGAGGTTTCACTCAATTGAGAATTTGGCCCTTCAACCTACCTGTTTGAGACCAGTGCTCAGAAATGTGCTCATTCATTTCCTTTGCTTCTGATTTTCTGAGAGTCTTCAATTTCAAGGTGTCTTAGCTGGCCTCAAGGACTTGAGTGTCTTCAACCAAAGTTATGAAGATGTATCTTGATGAAAATTTCTTAATTCCTAAAAAGTTTCTTGTCGGCGGAGATTTTTAAACCAGTCTTTCAACTCCATTTAGCAACCTATTATGCACTCAGAACAGTCATCAGTATGAGAATTAGTGCTCAGAAGAAATGTGATGCTCGTGCTGTTAGAGGTTCCGATTTAAACACTGGTGTGACTTCCTACCAAGGGAGCTTGTTAGGATCAAGAGCAGGGCTTGTTGTTCTAAACACACTTGAATTTCCATCTTAGTCCTGTTCCCAGGTACCTGTGTGATTCAGCAAATTGCGTATTTACTCTGGGACTCATTTTCCTTATCTGAATAATGGAGGTGAATATATATATATAATGAGATCCTGTGAGAGGGAGGAAATACAATATATAAAACACATATGTATAGCATAATATATATGTAACATATGTAAACAGATACATCCTAGTACTAGAAAGCATAAAATTATGTCTTTAGTAGTAATCATATTTTTTACATTACTATTAAGGAATGCTTCCTAAAGACATTGTCCATTGTTCGCTTTCCTGGCTTAAAGGAATGATATTCTGTATATACTGTGAAAATTTAAATTTAGATCATCTTAAGGTCTCCCTCTTCTGAATTGGGATTGAGGTCATCCAATTCAATCCATTGGTGGAAGTCAGTTGCAAAAATGCTTTACTTACATTGTACTGTCTTCTCTTTCCTTTTTAAATTTTTTTTTCAGCATTTACAAGTTTCTTGAGACTGTATCAGGCATAGCTATATGGAGCCTGCATTCTAGGATGGCAACAGTGGGCTCCTCAGCTTCCCCGTTTTGGAAGCACACGTTCCACAGTTGACTGATGTCCTGACTGGTCCCATTTTGCTCACTCACTAGTCTGGTGCCAGCAGTGATTTGCGTTTATAGCCTCCACTTTAAAGATGGAATGGCTGGAGTAGCTGACTCATTCCTGTATTCATTTGCTTAATAAAGTTTTATGGAGCCCAACTGTGTGTTAGGTTCTGTAAAAAGCTCATCGTCTAGCAGGAAGGATCATGCAAATCTGTGCTGCATGGTCAGTTAATGTTAGCCACCTGCCACACCACCTCCCTAATCCTAACAATGGCCCTATGATGTAGGTGCTGCTAGCAAGCACCTTTTACCAATGAGAGCATGGAAGCCCAGAGAGGCTCTGAACCTTTCCAAGATCACGCTACTCATAAGTGGCAGAGCTAGGCCTGCCTTGCCTTGGCCATGTTCTCTCTTTTATACCACATTTCTTGCAAAATCCAGTATGGTATAGCCTGCATTCAGGTGTGAGCTAAAGGTATACAGAGGGTGGGACAATGAGTGTAGTCTGGAAGAGTCTGGGAGAGCCTCTCAGACTGGCCCCATCTGAGCTGGGTCCTGTGGCCTGGTAGGCTCATGAGCAGGGCAGCCTGGGTTGGTTTTGAGACACTGAGTGAGTGACATGTTTGAGGCTGGTTAGGTAGGCAAGGGGACATTTGCAGAGTCTTTGTACCAGAATAGGAGCCTGGGCTTCATTCTGTAGGAGTCGAGGGGCTCTGATGGACCCTGTCCGTGACCATGGATAATAGTGTACACACTCATAAGGCGGGATCTCTGCATCCAGTTGTTCTTCCTTTCCCTGGTCCTGCAGGGAAAAACCATGGTCAGACAGCTGGCTATGGTCACTGGCACAGACTGTGTTGGAAAAGAAGAGTGAAGATAAAAGGTATATGGCATTGAGACCCCTGGAAGCAGACTCGGGCCAGGAGTTCTGAGTGCAAGGTGCTTATTTGACTTTTAGGGACATGAGACAGAGAATCAAGGGCAGCTAATAAAGGGGGCATTCTCAAGTGAGTAACCACTGGGAACATCTGGAGCTCTATCCTACTAGGTAATTCTGGAATTTAGTGTAGAACTCCCGGGGTGGGAGGAGGAGTGGGTTATTTGTACCTTAACCCCCTCCAGTCATGGGTTGAGAGCTGCTCCTGGGGGTCTTAATTTTCTGTCTTTACTGTCTTGTCATACAGGATATAGCCTCTGCGCCACAGGGCTTTGGCAAAAGCCCATGGCTATTAGCTATGTGACGGTTGGCAGAGGCAGTTGGAGGCTGGGCTGCACTCTGTGCAATAATAAGGCCCGAGGTGGCGGCGGGACACAACAGCTTCTGCTACAGGGATCCTACAGCCTCTGTGGCTTTCCCGAGGTGACCGAGGCTGCTGGCTCCTGCCTCATCAGTGGCGGCAGCCATGGAGGAAAAGTTCACGCTAGGAGGAGAGGCAAAGCCACCTTGAGCTCTCTGCTTGTATAGGGAATGGCACAAAGCAAAGGCTGGCCTCAGACCAGACTCCAGAGTTTCCATTCGTGTTCTCTGCCAGTCTTCAGAAGTAGAGAGGAGCTGGAGGGCTGTATCACCCAGTGATCAGAGAGCAGACATGGTATCAGAGAGCCTGGGCTAACATCTGGCCTCTGCCCTGGAAACTCTGCCTCCTAAGTTTATCTGGAGGCTGTCACCCTCCACCATTGTCAACATCCTCAACAAGGTTGGCAGACTTTTTCTGCCCAGGGCATTAGACTCAATAGTTTCAGCTTTCCAGGTCATGTGATCTCTATAACAAAGACTCAACTCTGCTGTTGTAGCAAAAACAGCCATAAAAATTATGTAAATGAATGAGCATGGTTATGTGCCAATAAAACTTTATTTACAGAAGCAGGCAGAGGGTTGGATTTGGCCCACAGGCCACAGTTTGCTGATCAGTGCATGAGTCAAAACCCTATTCTGTTCTCAACTGCATGACTATTCCAGCTTCCTCCCTGCTCCACTCTTGTCCCGTTGATGTCTATTCTCAATGCAGCAGCCTGAGTGATCGTTTGAAAAAGTTAAATAATGGCTTTTTTCCTGTTCAAAACCCTCCAGTGTTTCCTGTCACACTCAGAATAAAATCCAAACTTCTTAACATGGTCTCTAGATCTAGTCCTTGATTTGTAATGCCCCACCCCCATATTTGCCCTCTTATTCTCTTCTCTAGCCACGCTGATCCATTTCCTCTTCCTTGAACCACACCAAGCTAGTTCTGACCTTTGCACTTGCTGTCCTTGCTTTGCCTGACCTGCTTTTTCTTCCAGATAATTATGTAGCTCACTTGTTTTGTGGATCTGGTCTCTGCTCAGCCTTCAGCTTCTCAGAGAGGCCCCCTCTGATGACCTTATCCGAAGTAACACCATCCCCCACCTCCCACCCCTTCCCTTTGTAACTGTGTTCCTTTGCACGGTGCTTTGGTTTTCCTCCTAGATCTTGTCACTATCTGACATTGTGATTTACACCTATTTGTGGATTACCTATCTTTCCTATTAGAACTTGAGCTCCTGGAGGAAGAAGCTTTGTAAACCTTGTTTCCTGATGGACCAACAGCACCTGAGACAGTACCTGGCCTATAGAAGGGGCTTAAACATCTGCTGTATCCAGGGAAGAGTGCTCAGGTCCTTACTTCACAAGCATGTGACCAGACCCCTCACCATCCCTTCTTTTTTAAGGTTCTCATTATTGATTGAGCTCCTGGTTTTCCTTCTACCTCTGAGAAAGTTCTGTCTCCTTTACAGGTATCTGTTTCTTTACCTTTTCCTTTAAGTATTATACTTCCTTCATTCTTTTCTACCTTCTTAATGGGAGCTGTGAGCTTTGTAATTCTCTGTGCTCCTCTTACGGTCTTTCTTTGCTGTGCTTTGGCTACAAATTTAGGGGGCTCAGTCGACCTGCCAGAGCCATGCTACTTACCCACCCCACCATGTGCTCCTTAGGGTGGTCATTTAAAAAACTCCTGGACCTTCTTCAATGCCTTTTCAAGGAAGGCTTGCCTCAATGTGAGTTCTACCCATTCCCCCAAGAGTCTTGCATATGGATCATATATGCTCCAACTTAGGTCGGGAAGTTTAACAACTTTTTATGGTAGGCTTAGCTTACCTCCTCCTCTCCTCTCATGCCTGATCTTGACTTTCCTGGTACCCTATTTCAAAGCAAAGAAACCTCAACATGCTCACTTTCTGTGTGAGTTGCATTCTTTGTAGGAAAATATGGTGGTACTTGGGTTCTTATTTTTTAATCTTTTTTTGGTCTTAACTTTTATTAATAATGGTTGCATCACTTTTTAACCATGACTGCTATTGTCAAGGATGCATAGATAGCAAATCAGAGGTCTTGGGTTCAAATCCTGGTTCTGCCTTGTGTTAGCTACGTGGATTAGGAACATCATTTCCTGACTGCCTAATTGGAATAATAATGCCGGCTCCCCTAGATTTGGGTGAGGGGCCATGACTATGAAGATCGTTCGTAAACAAAGTGCCGTGCCTATGTTTGTGCTTGTCCTCATCAGTCCCCGTCCTCCTCATGGGTGCCCGGTTCCCCACCCTTAACCCTCTGACTCCTTCACTCCTTGGTAACGTCACCATTAGCTTTTTATGGAAAGGGAAAAATGACAGATGGGAGAAAAGTGGGAAACTTGAACATATGTGTGGGGGGAGGCTAACCGGGAGATATTATGTATATTGTATTCTATATGGGCACAAAGACCAGCTTATTTTTAAAAAAGCGTAAATGTGGATAAATAAAACCTGACAAGTATTGGTTTCCTTGAATTATTTTGACTACTTTATCAGCTGCATGCTGATGTGTTGCATTCACACTTTTAACGCATTTGGAAATTAAATCAAATGGCAATTGCATTAAATCCTCATTCACTTGGAACATTACCCTCCTGTGTTCAAATGGAAAAATGATCTGAGGTATGGAATAAGCTGCAAAGCCTGTAGTTAGCTACCATTCGTGGACCATTTATTGCATGCCAGACACTTCACCGACTGTCTTCTCATGACGTTGTATTCAGTCTTCACCATGGTCCCCTGTTGCCACTGAGAATGTTGAAGTTCGATTACCCAGTCTCATCGGAGTCACACAGTCCAAGGCCTGCCCTCTTCCTACAATGAGCCTGTAAATGAGACTATTTTCTGACCCTCCTTATGCTAATTTTCCCTAATGTATTATTCTGTGGCAGATATACATGTAATATTTCTTCTGAGAACCCAAGTTCCAGCGTAGGCTAAACTCAGTTAATCCATGGGCTCCAGATTTGTAAGAATGCTCTAGATGGTTGCTTTTGTCCAGTCACTGGAGCCTAATTTACCTCTGAAACACTGCAGCCTCTGCCTGGACCAGTGATTCTTAATTGAGGGTGATTTTCCTTCCAGGGGACATCTGGCAATGTCTGGAGACACTTTTGATTGTCACGATGGGAGGGGGGGTACTGGCATCTAGTGGGTGGAGCCCCCAGAGATGCTTTTAAACACCCTGTGATACACAGCATGGTCCCCTCACAACAAAGAATGATCCAGCCCCAAAGGCCAGTTGTACTGGCCCAGATCCTGCCCCATGGGAAGGCTTCTGTACTTGATGCCCTAGTGTTCATCTAGGACACCACGTACAGAAACCAGATGGGAAGATACTTCCTCTGTGGGCCTCTGGCCAATGCAGATGTGTGGAGGGGAAGGCAGAGCTGGTAACATGGCTGTGAAGAAGTGGTTCCACTTATTTGAGCCCCAGAATCCCTTTCTGGAAAATTGACGTTTGTCTTCTGGTTTACTCTGACTAGTGATGCTTGGCCTTCCCTCTGCCATTTCCCCACTAACTATCCAGGGAAATACAGCAAAAGGTACGTGCAGACTGACTCCCCATTTCTGAGATCTGGGAGAAATTTCTGCTAACTTTCAGGCCAATAAAGTTGGCCTGATGTGCTCACTAAGCACATGTGCTTCCCTTCCATAAGATAAAGTGGTGAAGCAGCTGCCTAGCCACGGACTACATTCCCAGCCTGCTCTGCAATCAGTAGGGTCCTATGATAATAGTTCCAGTCAAAGGAGTGTGAGCAGAACTACTGCATGTCCTTTCAGAGTCAAAGAACTAAAAAGCATGTAGTCATTCCTCATCTTCTCACCCCCACCCTTTGGTTGGCTGGATGCAGACAATTTCAAGGTGAGGGGAGAGTCAAAATATTGAACATGCCTGGGCCCCTGAATCACCATGTGGAGGAAAATTGTCTGCTAAGCAGGCCTATTATTAATATTGAAGTGATAATGAACTATTATTGTGTTAAGCTACAAAGCCTTGGGGTTTATTTGTTACAGCAATTAGTATTTTCCTAATTAATGCAATTTGAATCAAAAAAAAGCCATTAGCAACCCCCACAGGCTTAATGTCTTGAATGAAAACTTTCTGGCCTACCTGAAAACAGATGGGAAGATGCTTCTTCCTTTCCCACTGATACTGGGCTTAAACGTCCAAATTCTGTACGATCTGAAAGCTGAGCAATTATCTTTTTCTTGTCAGGTATTGATTGTTTTCGAAGATTTTTTAAAAAGTCTCTTCCCAACTGTTATTTCTTGATGTAGACTTTACCAATTCCAGAATCCATGAGGGCAGAAATTGTGTGTTCTATGTTATGGGAAGGGGTTAGAGACAGACTTGGCTATGGCCATGAAACTCAAGAACTACATGAACTCAGGTAAAGTCTGGCCAGATGTGGCAGCTTGGAATTTTGATCCTAAAGGATGGGTCTTGCACTAGGAGTTGGAGGACTGGTGATCCTCCTGTCAGGCAGGGCCTGGTACATGAGGTAGGGTGTCCAGGTGAACGGTCCAAGCCAGCCCAGCTGGTCATGGGAGCTGTCCTTGTACCTGACCTCACCCAGCATCCAACCCAAGCCAGTTAGTCCACCTACTGGCAGCCCAGTGACTCCAACTGCAGGTGGGTGGGGTGGAGAAAAGGAGGTAGAGTAAAACATTTTGCATTTCAAAAACAAGCACCGCCAATCATTTAGAAATGGTTCTCATGAAGAAATCGTGGCAACACATTCAAACATTGAAAAAACAAAACAGTAGCAATTCGCTGGAAGCATATGCCAAAAAAAAAAAAAAAGCCATATCTCAGCAGCTGGGGCAGCTGTGGGTTCGCCGTGTAATCAATGAGGTTCGGTGTGCCCACATTGCATTGTTTTTAAACTTCACACATGTCCCCTGCACAAGATGTGCTCATTTTGATCCAGGGAGCTCAGAAGCAGTGCTTAGGTGACATTTATCTAAGAAGAGATGTGGCCTTCATTCTCCTGCTAATTAGACTTAAGTGACCATTGCTCAGGGCCTTGACTCGACTATTTGTCAAAATAATGGGTTGTATTCTAAGGCCAGGCTTCACACTTATTCCCTCCTTAAACAATGGACTGCCTTTCTAAAATAGTATAAAAAACAAATGATGCAGCTCCTTAGAATCACAAGGTTCCTAGAATAGTATAAAATCTCTGCTTTCCCACCTCCTGAGCAGGTGGATTTCTCTGCTTCTCTAAAGTTTCTTTTTCCCCACCTAACCCATATGATCATTCTCCTTTTTCATGCTTTCCTAAACCTGGTAGAAAAGGAGGCTAGGATTTGGCCTCTTCTCTTTTAAAATGATATGTACTTGCACCAGCTTTTCATTATTAATCAGAGTAGCATGCCTGTTGCTTTATATGTCTATCCAGGGGCAGATGTGACTCGCTTTCAACCCAGTAAATGGAAACTGTGCCTTTTTGATGGAATGTGGCCTGGTGGTACGGAGCAGGCAGTTATTGGCAGAGCGGCTGATCGTCTGTTCTCAGTGAGGGAAAGCCTCCTGTTTGAGTTAATCAGCGGCAAAATGTGCTCTGTGGTTTGTTCTTTTAATCTCTTCCATACGTGAGTGAGGAACTGCTGGGACCCCAGCAAGACAGGGCTGCAATTTGCTGTGCCTGAGCAAGCAGTCGGAAAGGGCTTTCGTAAGGGGAGGTGGGTGAGAAAGCTGCACTTTAGAAGCAGGCAGGGCTGGGGTTTGTTCTTGGCCCTATTCATTTTTGTTGCTGAGTGCAACTCTGCACGTGACTGACCCTCAGTTTCTCCATCTGTAGAAAGGGACAGAAGGATGTTTCTTGCCTCATGTTTTCTGAGGATCAGTAAAATAAAGTATGGAAATCGCAGAGTGTAGGACCTGCTTCATACCAGCAAGAAAGTTCAAAGACTTGTGTGATAATGTTACTTGTTCTCTGTACCATTTATTTTTCCTTCTGGGCACACAAACTTCCTCCATTCAGGTGGGGCCAGAGGAGCGTGTTCAGAAGTGATATACACTCCTTTTGGGCCAGACCTATTAAAAAAAACTCCCCTATGCAAGCCCCCTCTCTTTTTCCCCTCCTACTGTGACATTTGAGACCACATGTTAAGTCCGACAGCAGCTCCAGATCGAAGCCTGGGTCCCTGAATGACTGTGTGGAGTCCAGCACCACTTCTCCTCACCCAGTAACCTCATTGGGCTGTGATGGGAATGAGAAAAAGCTGAGCCAACTGTGACTTGTCCAACCCATTAGGGCGGGACAGGCGGTGCTACTGCAGGGAGACTCTGTCTGTTATCCTGGCCCTTCTCGCCTTGATGGCTTAGAAACCTTATTCTGGCCACCTATGCAGTGGACAGATACCCACAGCATCCAGACAATGCCATAGTTTCCAGTTAGCATTTTGTGGGAGTCGAACAGTGATCAGAAGCAGGTTTGCTGAGTCTGGTCTCATAGCAGGAGGAGTTAGCTGATTCTATCTACCCACAATACTATGGGGATTAAATTGTCTGAAAGGTGCTCCTTCTCCCTGGGCACATCTGCACTCATCTCTGTGGCTTTTCTTCTATGACTCATCTCTGTGAGCTGACCACCACCTTTTATTCTTCACTGTTTGTCCCAAGTTAGGGTAATATAGTTCATTAAGTGACCAGCCAACTTTTTCAGATACGTTTGCATGCATGTGCTGAATTCCAGGCTCTGTTGACTTTATTTCTTCACTTCTGAGATAAGGAGAGATGAAGGAAACTACAGGGTACCTTCCTCCCAGGTCTTAACCCATGTCTAGCAGTTATTGACCCGTATCTAGTACATCTAGGTATTGCCTGTGCCTGTGGGCTTTACCTTTACCACCCCGACTCCAAGCTACTACTACCTTTCTCACCGCCTCTTATCCAACACGACCATAAGACGCTTTGTTGACTAGTAGTCCCTGATGTCATCAAGGAACTGCCCTACTGTCTTCAGAAATCACAGAAAAGACCGGGTGCAGTGGCTCATGCCTGTAATCCCAGCACTTTGGGAGGCCGAGTCGGGTAGATCACTTGAGGTGAGGAGTTCGAGACCAGCCTAGCCAACATGGTGAAACCCCATCTCTACTAAAAATACAAGATATTAGCCGAGTGTGGTGATGGGCACCTGTAATCCCAGCTACTCAGGATACTGAGGCAGGAGAATTGCTTGAACCCAGGACCTGGGGATTGCAGTGAGCCACTGCACTCCAGTCTGGGTGACAAGAGCAAGACTCCGTCTCAAAAAATAAAAAATAAATAAATAGCAGAAAAGACTGCTCATGGATATAACAGTAGTGATTGCTTTTGCACAAAAGGGCTCATGCCAGGCATTCCTGGGGCTGTATCTGAGAAGAGTTTACCCAGTCCCAAATTTATCAACCGTGGTGCCAACAGAAGTTACCCTGACCTTTGAGATTACAGTATCATTAGCTCTCTTTTGGCTTTGTGCCTATTCCTAGGGGTTTCTACCCTTATGGTCACTTGTGACATACCTGTTTTCCATTCCTTCTGACTTTCATCCACAATTACCTCTCACTCTTTACACCTTCTGTCCTCTCTAAACCTTCCAAATTTGGAACTTGGCTCCCGTTAGTATTTCTTTATCCTTTCTCTAGCATGCACCAGCACACACACACACACACACACACACACACACACACACACACACATTCTCAAGTTCTTTGGGGTATGATAGACTTCTGAGGATTTAGGGTACTGGAGGGGGTTTGTAGTACAGAAATACAAATGTCCTCAATGGGATCTGGTGAATTTCTGCTCTTACAAGTGCCCTTCCCATCCCAGGAAGAAGTTCTTGGTGGCAGCTCCAGCCTGCTACCATGTTGCCCTGGCTCCACCCCTCTCTCTCCTTCCTCGGAGGCTCTTAGGCAGAGCAGTCTGACGGCAGACAGTTGCCTCAGGACCTGTTTGCACAGCTCATTTCTGCCAGCCCCACTTGCCAGTTCTTCCCCCACTGGCTCTGGATTAATTCCCTCTGGCAGATGCATGACTTTTCCCTGCCTTTCTTTTGCATCTCAGAAGCAGGGCTCCATTTCACTGCCAGGATGGATTTTACCATTGCCTCAGTCCTTGACACCTACCTGGGCTGGGACATCACTGCCTGTAGTCCTGCTTTTGTCCTGCCAAAACTGTGTGGTCATTGCCATAGTCAAGGGCAGGAGAACTCGGCAGGGGCTGCACAGAGCAGGAGGATGGAGGTGAGGAGCCATTCTCAGCCTGGACCCTGACAGTGGTAAGTGGCAGCCACCCAACTCTAACTGGATAAAGCCCCAGAGGAAGGTTTTTGGCCCATGTCCCTGGAATGCTCTGGTATGGAGCTGTCTCTGTGCAGAGTTTCATCCTAGGGCTCAAATGAGGACCCAGGGCTTTGTCTGCTTTGTCATTTTCTGTTTTGTTTGTTCCTCATTGACACTGTTATCCTACATGCTCATGGGATAAGTTGGGGGCCAGTCGGGGGCTGGCATCTCCAGATCCACACCTTCTAGTTTAGCAACCTCAAGAGCAAAAGGATTATGTCTCCCCGTGTTTGAAGGCCAATCCCAGGGAAGGATTCTCCCCATCCCTGCCAGGGTTGAGCATCCAATGCTAGACCCACCATCTGCCTAGTGGCAGATGGAAGGACCCAGTCTAAGTCATGTGCCCAATTCTTTAGCCAGAGTGTGTGAACCCAGGCCCTCCAGGAGGATGCAAAGTGGGACAAGAGCCCTTCCCCTCAATGGGAATGCTGGGCATACCAGAATAGGACATGCATAGGTATGTCCCCATACCTCCCACTGGTATGTGCCTCCCCCTTTTCTGTAGTAGAGCAGGAAGCGAGTTGGCTGCATGAAGAGTTAGGGCTGATTGGTAGGTTGTGGTCTGCAGTTTGTGTCTCCTGGTTTCAGGCTTAAATAACAATGAGAATGATCTATTAATACCTTACATTTTTGTTGTAATGAATTTCACACTGATGGAAACCCATTTTAGAACCAAATGTGTTCAGAAATAAGTTATGTTATCTACGTCTGTTTCAGAGTCTCAGTCCCTCCAGCTTCTCTTTCTGCCTGTCCCTCTGCTTCCCTGACTTCCTGTCTCACACCTCCCTATCCTTCTCTCCTCTCCTCAGTGTCCACCAGCCTCTGCCCCTTCCCTCTCTCTTGCCACCATTCCTATGCATTCAAAAGGTCACAAACAGGTAACTTGGCTCACCACCGCCATGCTTGTCAGTGTCTGCTGCTACTGATAGTCCCTCCTGAAAAACAGTTCCTCTTCCTCCTCTCTTCCCCCTACCATGTCCTCCTCTTTTCCCCGTTCTCCTTCTCATTCCCCATAAATCCTGCTTTTTTCATCTCTCCCTTTCATTTCTTATTAATGCATTGTTACACGTCAACATTTTGGGTGACACCTGTCTTGTCCACTGCTGTGGAGCTGTTAGCCATGGCTTCTGCAGACTCTGAGGTGCAGGGGTGGAGCCTGCACAAATGTGTGACATTAACATTTTCCTTTGAGTATTCTTTGATTGAGGACAGCAAGCAGTTAGCACCATTTGCCATTTTTTTTTTTTTATTGTTGTTGTTTTGTGACAGGGTCTCACTCTGTCACCTAGACTGTGGCACAATCGTGGCTCACTGCAGCTTCAACCTCTCAGGCTCAGTGATCCTCCCACCTCAGCCTCCTTGAGTAGCTGGGACTACAGGTGCCATCACACCCAGCTAATTTTTGTATTCTTTGGAGAGACAATGTTTCACCATGTTGCCCAGGCTGGTCTCGAACTCCTGAGCTCAAGCAATATGGCCACCTCATCCTCCCAAAGTGCTGGGATTACAGGTGTGCGCCACTGTGCCCAGCCCCATTTGCCACTTTGTTAAATTAGTATAGAAATATACACCTGGACGGTCCTGTCTTAGTCTCCAAATGCCCCCTATTAGTTGACTGATTAATGTGACAAATATTTATTAAATACCTGTTATGCCCCAGTAATCTTCTAGACACAGGGATACACCAAACAGCCATATGGATCAAGGCTTCTACTATTTTGAAGCAGACATTCTAGTGGAGGGGAGAAGAAAAATGAGCTCTTAAGTGAGACCATTTAGAGAGTGGTAAGAACGTCATTCTTTTTTTTTTATACCGAGTCTCACTCTGTTGCCCAGGTTAAAGTGCAGTGGTACAATCTTGACTCACTGCAACCTCCGCTTCCCAGGTTCAAGCAATTCTCCTCCCTCCGCTTCCCAAGTGACTGGGATTACAGGCATGGGCCTGGCTAATTTTTGTATTTTTAGTAGAGACCTGATTTCTCTGTGTTGGCCGGGTTAGTCTGAAACTCCTGCCCTTAAGTGATCCACCAGCCTCGGCCTCCCAAGTGCTAGGATTATACGCATAATCTACCATGCCCGGCCAAAATGTCATTCTTAATTCTGTGAATAGTGAATACTTTGTGGACAGGAACTGCTTGTTTGTAATCTTATGGCACGAAAGCAAGCCACAGAATGACTTGTATTCAGATCGCAGCTCTGGCACTTGCCATGTTGGCCCGGGGCATGCACCTACACTTCTGCAAGCCTGTTGTACCCTCTACAAAGCGAGCACAGTGAGGTGGACCCTTCAGGTTGGTTGTGAGGTATGAGTGAGACAGATGTGGCCAGAACAGGAGCTAGCAGCTCCCTACCCCTAGGGCTAACGCCAGCTACTTCCTGGCCCTGTCCTGCAAGGTAGGGCTAAGTATATCTGAATGCAATTATTGGGTTACTTCAGCTTGCCACCCCTAAGGCTGTTGACCCATCCAAATTCAATCTGCACAATTGTGTAGTACAATTTGCCATTGTATTAGTTTGACAGAGCTGCCATAATGAAGTACTGTACACTGGGTGGCTTTAAACAATAGTTTAATCTCTCACAGTTCTAGAGTCCTTAAGTCCAAGGTCCAAGTGTCAGTAGGGTTGGTTCCTTCTGGTGGCTCTGAGGGAGAATCTGTTTCATGCTTTTTTTTTGAGACGGAATCTTGCTCTATCGCCCAGGCTGGAGTACAATGGTGTGATCTTGGCTCACTGCAACCTCCACCTCCCTGGTTCAAGTGATTCTCCCTGCCTCAACCTCCCAAGTAGCTGGGATTACAGACTCCCACCACCGCGCCCAGCTAATTTTTCTATTTTTAGTAGAGATAGAGTTTCGCCATGTTGACCAGGCTGGTCTTGAACTCCTGACCTCAGGTGATCTGCCCGCCTTGGCCTCCCAAAATGCTGGAATTACAGGTGTGAGTCACCATGCCCAGCCCATGCCTCTTCTAACTTCTGCTGGTTGCCAGTGATCTTTGGGTATTCCTTGCCCTATAAATGCATCCTTCCTTTCTCTGCCTCTGTTATCACAGGGCCGCCTTCTCTCTGTGTGTTTCTGTGTCCAAATGTCCCTTGTCTTATAAGGATGCCAGTCTTTGATTTCGTGCCCACCTTCTTCCAGTATGATTTCACCTTGGCTTGATTACATCTACAAAGACCCTATTTCCAAATAAGGCCACATTCTCAGGTACCAGGAGTTAGGTGTTGAACATGTATTTCTGGCTGACACAATTCAATCCACAGCACCCATGCATATTGGCTTTTATGAATTTGAAATCTCCCTCCCAACTCCTTTTGGATTATTCTTGTATGTTTTTGCTTCTGAAGAATTCAGACACCTCCTTTTATGCTCATACATAGGTCTGCACCTTCCTAGGTGTAAGAAGTAACCACAGACTCACAGCAGACAAGAGGGTGATGAGGTCTGGCTGAGAGGCTGGGGGCTAGTCCTTTCCTTCCCTCCTTCCACCTCTCTTTGTCTTTTAGTTTCTTTATCTTACTGTCAGGTCAGAATCTGCCCCCTTCCCCTGCCAAGGCCCTATTGCCCACAGAAGGGCGTAAATTGGACCCTGTGTCTCTCTCCAGCCTTAGTTCTCAGGAACCCCTTCCATGAACCCCCTTTCTTGACCACACAGATTCTAATTCCCCAGTGTAACCACCCTTGCTATCCAAGGTGACTTCTTGAAACTACACATGTATAGCAAACAGGCCAGGTTCATTAGGTTATGGCTTCCACAAGGACAGGCACTGGGTCTGTGCTTGCTCGACCTGTGTCCCTGTTGCTTGGCACATTGTGGGCCCTCAGTGGACATCTGTTCCATAAATGAAGCAACTGCAGGGCTTGGATACTTCTGTATTACTTGCTGCCTCTTTGCAGCAAGGGTGGACAAAGCCCTTCACAATATCTTTTCCTTCAGACCTTTTCACTGCACACCAGGCTGGAAGCCAGCCCAGATAGTTCTAGTTAGCCTGAGAGCCTTTGCACATGCTGTTCCTTTTCTTTGGAATACCCTTCCCTACTTCATTAACCCTTTTATAGTTCAGCCCATGCATTTTCCCTGCAGGGAAGTCTTGCCTGGAACTTTCCGCACCATTGTAAACTATATTACATGCCCCGAATCAACAGCAGGAACCTCTGCTAGCCTGTAATTTTTTGAAGGCAAGGGCTATGTACAACTATCTATTTATTCTCAGGATGTCTATATATAGGAGGAGCTCAGTTGGTGGCCACTCCCATGAAATCAAACAGTTCTTTGATGTGTACAAAATGATGAGGATGCCTCAAATATCCCAAAATTATTATGATTCTTATTTTCTAGGTGAGGAATCAGAGACTTAGAGAGGCTTAGTGACCTCTCTAAGTTAAGACCTCTTTAAGGTTAAGGACAGACAGCTAGAGTGAAGTTGAGGGCCTAGGGGCCGCAAGTTCTTCTGGAGTTAGCACAGAGTCAGGCATAAAACAGAGCTGATGCTAGGGTGTGGGCAGCCCACAGAGAGGCACGAGAAGTCCCAGGGCAGGGCTGGCTCCCAGCCATGTCCCTGGGAGACTGTAGGCATCGGGAGCTGCAGCCACTGCCTTCCCTGCGATTCTCGGGAGACTTCTGTTCTAATTGCTCTTTTCAAGTGTCGTGCATGCTGTTCAACGTGTGGGGGACATAGTGTTTGTAGCAACTGCTAATGACAGGGCTACTGAAAAAGACTATTTTTGGAGTTAAGCTTCAGCCTAAAAGAAATAAAAATAAACACTGAGTTGTTTTTTTTTTTTAAAGAAAAATATGTAGAAAGGAATCAATTCCATTTCAAAATGTTCTCTCTCCTAGTGAGGGTGGAGTAGGGATTTAATCTAGAATTAGAGTAAGGGAAGCTGGGTTTAAGTCCTGGTTCTGCCATGAACTCCGCTTTCCGTGGGATTCCACTTCCTCCCATTCTTCTTGGTTCTAAGGACAGCTCTGGGGTCAAGCCTGGCCTGGCTGAAGCCGTTTCCCTCTCCTCTAGTCGCATTTGGCTCCATCACAGTTCTTACAGTCAGTCTTGACCTTGACCAAGCAATAGAGGTTAAGCTTTCCCAGGGCCACTCCCAAGTAGCAGCCCTCCAAACTGTGTCTCATCCAGCCCAACCTTATCTGAGCTTCAATGAATCATCAGCAAAGCCTGTTACTAATAGTGATAGTAATACTCATGTTGATAATAACTAACATTTTCTGAGAGATGACTGTATCCCAGTTCCTTGTTGAGCACTTCTGGAACATTGTGTGGGTTTTCTGCAAAGATTCAGTCTTCCCGATCCCTCCCCATGGGCAGAGTACACTTCCTGACTGGCTTTGACGAAGCCCCATTGACCTTGAGCTTGGCCATGTGATTTGGTTTGAACCGTAGAATATAGACGCAGTTCCCAAGAGAGATTGCAGGAGGCATCATGTGTCCCTGCTTCCTCTCTTGCCTGCTGCCGTCCGTCTCTGGAAGAACCTGCTCCTGGAAGCAACAGCTCCTTCAGACTAGTTCCTGGAATGAGAGGCATAGGGAACAGATTCAGACACAACCTGGAGCAAAGTGATCTACAGACCTGAGAACAAGAAACAAGTGTCTGTGTACGTCAAGATTTGGGGTTGTTTGTTACTGAAGAAAAAGCTAAGTACAGCGCTTTGAAGAGATGATCTTAGATAATTTTCACAGCAGATTTTCTGAGGTAGGTGTATTATTACCCCATTTTGTATGAGGTTGTGCTAATTCTTTTCTCCTGAGATCCTGCCAAACTCTGCCCTTCTACAATGCTAAGTCTTGGTATGTGGCAGCCTCAGCTCTCCATTAGGTTGTGGTCAGTGGACCTTGAAGAACAGCATTGCTTTACCGGGTTTGGATAAGAAGGGTGATGCTGTTGGAGACTCTCAGGGCTGGAGGGACTCTGTCTCTTGGGTTCCTGCTGGTGATTGGAAGGGTTAAGAGTGGTCCTTTATATGCCTTTATTTTACAAAGAGGAACCGGCTTCTGGAAAGCTACACCTGCAGGGTTGGAGTCAGTGTCACTCCCCAGAACCTACCGTCCCAGAGGTCCATGAGGATCCCAGTCCCAGGATCTTGTGGCTCAGCTGTAGTGATGACCTCCCAGAGGGGTGGGGCCAACCAGGCCACATGTAGAACTCAAATTCTCCTGGTCCCTAGTGGCCATATGCATGACAACTATAAGCTGGCTCAGGCAGTGCAGGAATCATTAAGGGAAAAGCATCTCAGACACAGTGTTTCAGGGCCCCTAGGTCTGAGTTGAGAGACATAGCTTCAGGGTCTGCTTCCCAGTTGAGACTACTGGGCCATCCCTTGAGCTGACCATAGGACCTCCTCATGCAACACCCGTTGCCACCAAAGCCTTTTCCTGCCCACATTGCCAGAGCACCTGGCCAAGGCCTTCATCCCTACTCCCAATACATCCCTGGAGCCTGCTTCTCCCCAGACCTGGACCCTGCTGTGTTATGAGCCTAGAGGACCAATGTGCAAAGGATGGAATGCTGCTTCCTGTGAAGTGAAGATGTATGTGTTGATAAACCCAAACGGTTCTTCTTAGAAGCCTGTAGCCTCTGATGGCTGCAAGGGCAGTGGATGGAGCAACTGCAAAAGCAGCATATTGATTGCAAGGAAGTAACTGAAGGGAGAGTTCAAAATGCCTCCTGGAAGGCAGGCAGCGCTCGGCTCTGGCGAGGTACTAATGAGCTCCCCAGCCAGCTCCAGCTCGACCTGCCTTTTCCCAGCAAAAGACCCAGGGCCTATGTCGAGAAGGGCAGCAGGAAGTGGGAGCGATGGAGATGATTAATGCAGAGCAGCTTCATGGCTCATACCAGCTCTGCTCTCTAAGTCTTTTGTTTCTTCCTCCTTTTATCTTCACAAGGCAAAGCAAAGAGCAGCGCATGCCGTGGGAATTCCTTCCTGTAATGTGTTCTGATCTGTTTGCTTGTATAAATGAGCCCATGTTTCAGAACAGAGTGAACCCTCCTCCTCTAAAGGGACATAAACCCAAGGATTTGCTCCGTCCTCCTGCTGTGATCTTGGCCACCCTCCTGGCTTTCTAAGACTGAGTCACCTTGTTTCCATGCAGATGTCAGAATGTACACATCATATGCAGGGCAGGTGGTTAAACCCCGTGTCTGGAGATGGGAGTTGCTTGAAAGCAAGCATGTGCCAGCATATTGAAGTAAGTGAGGGTGGAAGTAAAGCACCTTTATTTCCACATGAGGTTGCATCATTGTGTTTCCATGCTGAGAAGGCTTCTCAAGATATCAGCGTTCCCATTTATCCATCCTAAAATTGGTACTTTGTCTTCTATACAACCTGTGTATGGTAAAGTATGTCTGTAGCACAAAAACAAGGAAGATGTAGGCCAGGAGATAAGTATCCAGGAATCTTTTATAGAGTATTAAAATATGAACATCTGCATTCCCTTTTCCCCTTGTATTTTAAAAATCAGTACATTTTTTCCTTCTTTTCAAAAATATGCTTTACTACCACGATTACGTTCTGGGCCCTGAGGCAAATATTTCAGCTGTTGAGCCCCCAAGCATCGGACTTTCAATGAAAGGAAACCTGAGTTCTAATCAACTTTGCAGCAAGAAACTTGCCAAACCTGTAAGCATGAAACAGCATGATCTTTCATCCTTTGATGCTTTTACCTCTGTGGTTTTCTTTGTTCTGTACCTGCCCCTTCACCTTCTTCTCACAGTCATCCTTCAAAGCTCATGTTAGATGTCATCCTTTCTATGAGGACTTCTTCAACTTCCCCAAGCAGAAATGAACATTCCTTCTTCTTGGCTCTGCCAAACACGTCTCTATTTAAAATATGCATTGTTTGCTTGTTAATTCATTTACTCACGTATTTATTGAGTGAGTACTATATACCCAGGCACTATGGTAGGTACCCAGAGATTCAAGGGTTAATGAAACTGATCAAGCATATACTGTAGACCAGAGCTGCCTAATAGAGCTTTCTGCTGTGATTGGGATGTTCTGTATCTGTGCAGTCTGGTATCTCTGGCTCAGTAGTCACTTACGGCTATCAAACACTTTAAATGTGGTTTCCATGGCTGAGGAATGGAATTTTAAATTTTATTTTTTTTTAAGAAAAGTTTAAATAGCCACACATGAACATGGCTGGTGGCTACCATATTGGGCACCACCATTCTACAGGGAGAGACGGACTTTGAAAGAGTTAGTGGAACAATATAGAGTTACAAATTGTGATTGAGACTATGTTGGGATCAAATAGAGTATCATGACGGAGAGTAAGTAGGGGGCTCCCTTTGGTAAGTGGACAAGATAAGCTTCTTGGAGGAAGAGACGTTTTTGTTTAAAACCTGGAGAATGAGAAGATGTCAGCCATTTAAAGAGTAGGAAGAAGACCTTTCTGGGGAAAGGGATCAGTGAATGGGAAACTCTAGAGGTAGGAATGAGTGTGGCATGTTGAAAGGACTGAGGGTGGTCGATGTGACTGGGATAGATGGGTGAGTAGTGGGAGTGGAGGCTGGATAGTCAGGGATCAAATCACTTAAGGCCTTAGAGGCCACAGGGGAGGGAAAGGGGCTTGCTGGACATCCCAGCACCCACCAAAGAAAGAGCAGAGCACAGGGTGCATGTCTCCTAGCTGTTAGCTCCATAGTTTTTCTGCTGTACCATGCTGCCCTAGCAATGTGGATGCACAGCCTTCACACAGTGCTGGGCCTGGTGGTGAGCCTCATCTGCATTCTGTTTCCATCCCTGTCTCTAGCCTGACTTATTTAGGCCTGTCTAATTTATGTAGCGGCTGTACACGGGTAGTGCATGTCAGACTCGGGGGCCTGCCTGTGTTTGTCTCTGTGAAAGAGAAATACTACCGTCTCCACTGGAGCCATCTTTCTGATCTTGCCTGCTTGGTAGTTAAGATTCTGGAAGCATTTAGCACAAGGAGGAATTGCTGTAATGACAAGTGGATCCTTCTGTAACCTCCACTTAATTGGATGAAGTGACAGCCTCTGTGAAGACTCAAATAAAATTTGGTGCAATTAGACTGCGCTGAACGTCTGGTGCCAGAACCAGGGTGGAAATCTTGCAGCTGGCTCGTGGAACCATAGAGGAATCTGGCTGCACAAGGGGAGCCTATGCTTTCAGGCTGGGTGAAGATGTTCTTGCTTCACCTGTTACCTCCACCCCTCCCTTCCATTCTATGGGTCTTCTCTGAAAATTACTTGAAGGGTAGCGGGAGCCACAGAGGTACAGGGAGTATCTTAGGTTGGGTTCCCTAGAAACAAAATCTGAGACAGAGATTGGGTGCAGAAGGTCTATTTGGGAAAGATCTACGGACACCCACCTGTAAAGAAGTGGGGAAGACAGGGCTGGGCAGAGGGAGACGCTGACTCATGATGCAGTTACAACCGAGGGCTTAGTCAATCCTGTGGGAGAACCCAGGAGCTGGGATGCTCCTTTAGAATTGCCCACAAACTGAGGTGAGAGGACCAGACTTTTTTATTCTCACACCAATCAACCATCAGCCATGTCCTCTCACCTCCAAGAAAGCAAACGTGATCTTGGCTGAGAGCGTTCCCAGGGAAGGATGAAGCTGTGAGCATTCAGCATTGATAGGGTAGGGGTGCTTCCAGCAGCAGAACTACACAGTGTTTACCACAAAATGAACCAGAAATGACAGCATTTGGTTCCCTGGGAATTTCTGATCTTCCTCAGACACTGACCTACCCTGAACTCCTCTGTTCTTCTTCCAGTTCCCTTTGCTCTATCCTCTATCTGTTAAGGGTGAAAGTGAGAAAGTCTCTTGGCTACCTCAACTCCAATTTGCCCTCTATTCTTTATCCTTCTTGCTTCTAACACTTCCCCAGGCCTCCAGTGCCCCCTCTCTTATTGCTTTCTGCTTTTGTGTCCTGTGGCTGATCAGCTATGTCTGAAGTCAGCTGTTCAATTCACTTCCCACTCATGCCATGATTCTTCCCTTTTGGTGGTCTTATTTCTAGCAGTGACTCTGGAAGCCCAACTTCTACCATCTATCAGAGCACCCTGCTGGAAAATACGGAATGTGTGGGCTCCAGGTCAGACAGACCAGAATAAGGTTCTGTGTTCTGCCACTTTCTAGAAGAATGACGCTGGGTAGTAAGTCAGGTTTTCTCTTTGTCAACATTAAGGACACAGACATGGATTCATGTGTTTGGTGTCATACTTTCATTTTGAGCCTTTCTCGTTTGCCAAATTAGGGCAAATCTACCTGTATTATAGAGCTTTTGGGAAGACTAGGTATTGTATGACGGGTTCATAGCACAGTGCCTGGCATATGGCAGAGGTTGTCATCCTTGTTGGCTTCATTGGAAGCTGTGGTCAACTCAGCCTGGCAAAGGGAAGTCCAGGCCAAATCTCAGCTTAGAACCCAGATGCTGGAATCCTGAGTGTAGCACAAAATCTTGAGAAGAGAGGAGGTAGCCATGGGGAAATCAGGTTATCTATGATTTCATTGGAGAGCCTCCGATCAAGTCCAAGCCTACTCCCCAAGAGATCTGAATGGATGGATACCTTGAAGGGTACATCTGAATGCAATCCTGTGTCTCACAGCCAGGGGCCAAGCAGCATTCATTCCCGGATCACTCCTTTCCTCTACCTGTACTGTCTTCCCAACTCTCTCATTACATAGCGATAGCCTCACCTTTCACGTGGGAGAAGGGGGTTGTGAGAGTCATGTCTCCCCATTCCCATAACTCTGGCTTGTTGTAGGTGTCTTTCTGTCCTTGCATGCAACGGGAACTGACGGAATCCCACATCTCAGTCCTGTTCTTCCCCTATTGTTGGACACACAGCAGGACTCCACAGGCAAGTGGAAAAGAAAAGGCTTGATCACTGTTTATTTTCCTTAATTTTCATTGTGCTTCTTTATTTTTACCCTTGATTACAAGCAACAGAAAAGTTCCTCTGTTTTTTTCTCCCCTTTTGCAGCTGTGGGTTTTAATAGCATCCGCTAGACCGACCCCCCTGGTAGACTCAGAAAGGAGAGAAATTAGCTAACAGGGAAACAAGAGAAGCATTTTTAGTTCAGGGTGGGAGCCTCATTTTGCCAAACCTGCAGTCTTTTGCCTGGTTCCAGAGCCTTCTTTCATTGTCAGCCTACAGCTTCTGGAGATCAAGTGTTTTTTTGTTGTTATTATTATTGTTTTGCTCCTTTTTTTTTTTTGAAGACAAACTCACCTCCTGGAAGCCCCTCTATGGATTGTTCTGAGTCAAGTCACATCATTTATAGAGAGAAGGCCAGTCTACTTCTCAAGTAGCTAAGAATTTGGTTATGTTCTTTATTTACTTATTCTGTTCTTTCTTTACTCATTTACTCTTTCAGTCTTGCATATTCATTCATTAAACATATGTGGGTACCTGCCAATTGCTTGCATTTTGCCAGTGGCTAGGATGTGAAGTTAAATGAGATGATTTCCCCCAACCTCAAAGGTGTTCATAGCCTGGCCAGGAAGACTTGGTGTGTAAACCAAGAATTGCAATGAAGGGCGAGCAACATCACATTTAGAAAATGGTCATTTGTTAGCACATGGGCTTGTGGTCATTGTCCCTTCACTCAGTTCCATGTGACTTTGGCTACGTTACCTTTTCTGCCCGTTTCCTCATCAGTTGTCATGTAGGAACAATGGCTTCACCTTAGAAGACTCGGAGGATTAAATGAGATACTGTGTATTTGTGCTTGGTGGAATGAACTAGAGTTAACTGCTAGTCAGTGTTGGATGCTGTCAGTGCTGTTGCTGAGTAAAAGAGCCAGGCTGTGTCTTCAGAGACTGGGTTTCAAAACTTAGCCTCAGCACTGGATCATTTAACTTATGGCAAGTCCTTACCTCTCCTCCCTTGCAAGATGATAATGTAATTTTGTGCACAAGTGAGACAGTGCTACTCAAAGTGTGATCCTGGAGCAGCAGCAGCAGTGATAGAAACTTATCAGAAACATGAATTCTCAGGCCCCACCCCAGACCTATTGAAGCAAAATCTGGGGGTGGGGTTTAGGAATCTGTCTTTAGAGTCCTTCAGGGCATTAGGATGCCTGGTAAAAGTTTGAGAAGCACTGGCTGAGAGACAAGGTATGACAGTCATCGGGCACAGAATCTGCCCAAATACTGATGCGTGGTAAAGGTATTTACAGCTGTTAGTGTAGTGAGAGCAAAAATAATGTGCATTAATTCTTTTCAAGGGTGCTGCAGGTTGCACTGAAAGGTCATCTGGAGCCAGCTCTAGAGAGTTGATTGTGGGTTTTTAGAAGGAAGAGAGCCTCTGGATAGAGGCACAATGTGAGGAAAGGTACAGTGGTACTTGGAGGATGGTGCCAAGTTTGGTGCTGCTCAGGCACAAAATTCAAGGAGAAGGGTGGTTGGAGATGCAGCAAGAGAGATACAATCCAGTAGAGCCAGATCAGGAGGGTCTGATTTGACCAAGCTAAGGACTTTGCACTTGCACCTAGAGACCATGAAAAGATTTTAAGCACAAAAGTAACAAGGTCAAATGTGTCGTTAGTAAGATCAGTCACTGAGGCCGCAGTATGGTAGCAGGAGGACCTAGCAGACCAGGGAAAATAACAGTCTCTGGAGTCTCCAGAAGAAAACTTTCTACCAAAATTGAACATTGATGGGCATACCAGTTGTCCTTTTCTTACTTGTTCTTCCATGGGCTTTCCTGCAAGCATTCACTGGATACCTACAATGCTCTAGGCACTCAGGGACATACACACATACACATAAGTGACACATCTGTACCCTCCCATGGTCCACAGTCTCCTGAGAAAGATGTCAGTTATTAGACAGTGTGATAAAGAAGGGCATGCAACACCTGGCACACTGTAAGTGTTATTGTTAATGAAATCTCTGCTAGCTGTTGTATCCTGGCAGTGTTCTTGGTGTGTTCCAACTGCAATCTGACCTGGCCTCGCAATGACCCGTTTTACAACTGAAGAAGCTTCACTGAAAGATGTCATGTAACAGGTCTTACATAGGATTAGATATCTAAGAAGGTATCAAATTTGGGGAATCCCCCTTTTTTGGCTTGCATTGGAACGGGGGGATGGAAGGCCAAATGAGAAGAGTAATCGGGAGACAGGCACAAGGCCATCTGAGGTTCCCCACAATGGAGGCCTCTCTCTGTCCTGTCAGCAGCAGGGCAGTCTTAAAAGGTGTTAAAAAGATGGGCATCATGATCAGAGATACTCTGGTACCCCAGAGTATTTGCAGGCAAAAAGTGAGCCCTTGGGAGGTAACCTTTTGTGAGGGGTACTGACATTTATTCATAGCATGTCTGCTGCTTTGCCTAATTCTCTTAAGACCTGTGTCTGTGTCAAAATCTCAGCAGGATGAATGAGGCACTGAAGCTCTTCTGTTCTCCAACTGCCTCTCCCCGCTCACACACGAAAATCCCATTAGTAACAGCTCATCAGTCTCTGAAGTACAGTGATGGCATCTGCTGAGGGACTGAACGTGGGCTGCACGTGTGTGTCTAGAGAATGGAAGGCGGGAGGGGGCCAAGAGAGATGGAAGAGCTGAGAGCCCTACTGTACGGTGAGTTCTTGACACACCAGCTCATGTCATCCTCTCGGTATGGGGACCAGATAGTGTTCCCATTTTGCAAATGGTAAAGTGAAGCTTACAAAGGTTATGTGTCTCACTCAGGATCACAAAGCTGATAGTAGGCTGGACTACTTTTGCCAAAGGCCATCTGGCCTTGGAATCCTGGTTTTGTTTGTGGCTATCTATAGGCAACATTGCTGCAGGTAACACCTCAGCAATAGGACCTAGTCTTTATGATGGGCAAGTTTCCATCCACTGCATGGCCTTAGACCCCTGTAGTAGCAGAATAATGGACCCCTAAAGATGTCCACATCCGGGTTGGGTGTGCTAGCTCACAACTGTAATCCCAGCAGTTTGGGAGGCCGAGGCGGGCAGATCACCTGAGGTCAGGAGTTTAAGACCACTCTGGCCAACATGGTGAAACCCCATCTCTACAAAAAATAGAAAATTAGCTGGGCGTGGTGGCATGCGAAGATCCCAGCTACTCTGGAGGCTAAGGCATGAGAATCTCTCGAACCTGAGAGGCAGAGGTTGTGGTGAGCCAAGATCATGCCATTGCACTCCAGCCTAGGCAAAAAGAGCAAAACTCAGTGTCTAATAATAATAATAATAAAGATGTCCACATCCTACTGTCCAGAATCTATGAATGTATTCTCTCACATAGCAGAAGGGATTTTGCTGGTATGATGGAGCTAAGGATTTTGAGGTGGACAAATTATACTGATTTATCTGGGCCCACTGTAATCACAACGGGCATAAAAGAGGAAGGGAGGATGGTCAGAGTTGGAGAAGGAGGGGTGGCAATGGAAAGAGAGGGAGAGAGAAAGAAAAAGAGATTGGAAAATGCTATGCTGGTGGTGAAGATGGAGGAAGGGGCCGTGAACCAAGGAATGCAAGTAGCCTCTAGAATCTTTCCTCTAGAAAGGGAACAGATTTTTACCTCATCTCTAGGAATGTGGTCCTGCCCACTCCCTGACTGTCTAACTTCTTACTTCCAGTGCTGGAAGATAATACGTTCATTATTTTTTTCATTTTAATTTTTATTTTAATTTCTGGGGTACATGTGCAGGACGTGCAGGTTTGTTACATAGGTAAACATGTGCCATGGTGGTTTGCTGCACCTATCAACCTGTCACCTAGGTATTAAGCTCTGCATGAGTTAGCTATTTTTCCTGATGCTCTCCCTCCCCCCACCGACCCCCCCAGCAGGCCCCAGTGTGTGTTGCTCCCTTCCCTGTGTCTATGTGTTCTCATTGTTCAGCTCCCAATTATAAGAGAGAACATGCGGTATTTGATTTTCTGTTCCTGCATTAGTTTGCTGAGGATAATGGCTTCCAGTTCCATCCATGTCCCTGCAAAGACATGATCTCATTCCTTTTTATGGCTGCGTAGTATTCCATGGTGTATATGTACCACATTTTCTTTATCCAGTCTATCATTGATAGGTATTTGGGTTGACTACATATCTTTGCTGTTGTGAATAGTGCTGCAGTGAACACACACATGCATGTATCTCTGTAATAGAATGATTTATATTAATATGGGTATATACGCAATAGTGGGATTGCTGGGTCAAATGATATTTCTGGTTCTAGATCGTTGAGGAATCGCCTTACTGTCTTCCATGATGGTTGAACTAATTTACATTCCCACCAACAGTGTAAAAGTGTTTATATTTCTCCACAACCTCGCCTGCATCTGTTGTTTCTTGACTTTTAAAATCACCAAGTTTGTGGAACTTTGCTACTGCAGCAATTGGAAAGTAATAAAAGTCCCTAGCACTTGGAAGGCAAATGTCACAGTGCACTGCTTTGCATACACAAACAAGACGGGATTTGCATAGCCTTGGCCACCCTTCCCTTCTCTGAACCTCTCTTTTCTCATCTGTAAAATGGAGGATTTTAATACCATTGTGCAAGTGTTTGGCCACCTCATATACATTCTTCCAATCCCACCTGAGATGGTAAATCTCCCTTCTCAGGTGAAATGAGCCTCTCATTAAACATTCTCAAGGCACCTGCTCTTTCCTTTACAGCGTGTTTGTTTCTAGTGAGAGTTTAATGAGGAAGGTTTTTTTTCTTTCTTGTTTTGAGAGAGTCTTGCTCTGTCACCTAGGAGTTCAGGACCAGCCTGGCCAACATGGTGAAACCCTGTCTCTACTAAAAGTACAAAATTAGCTGGGCATGGTAGTGTACACCTGTGATCCCTGCTACTTGGGAGGCTGAGGCAGGAGAATCGCTTGAACCAGGGAGGTGGAGGCTATGGTAAGCCAAGATCATGCCATTGAACTCCAGCCTGGGCAAAAAGAGCAAAACTCCGTCTCAAAGAAAAAAAATATCCACATCCTACTGTCCAGAATCTATGAATGTATTCTCTCACATAGCAGAAGGGATTTTGCTGGTATGATGGAGCTAAGGATTTTGAGGTGGGCAAATTACACTGATTTATCTGGGCCCACTGTAATCACAACGGGCATAAAAGAGGGAGTCAGGGATGGTCAGAGTCAAAGGAGGAGAGGTGGCAATGGAGAGAGAGAGAGAAAGAAGAAGAGATTGGAAGATGCTATGCTAGGCTGGAGTGTAATGGCAGGATAATAGCTCACTGCAGCCTTGAGCTCCTGGCCTCAAGTGATGCTCCTGCTTTGGCCTCCTAAAGTGCTGGGATTACAAGAATGAGCTACCATGTCTATGCATAAAGAGATTATTTACAGGGATATGAGCAGAAGTGAGGAAACAAATGAGGAATGGGGAGGCACCCAGGGACAAACAATAGCAGGGAGCTCTTACTTCCCAGGTCTCAAGGGGCAGGGGAGGGAGTGGTAGAAACTAAGTATGAAAACTGAGAATTTTGGGGTAGGGGATGGTGGAGTGAAACAAGAAAGAAATGCCCTGAGCTCTGTTTTTGTTTTTGTTTTGTATTTACCTTCTACCTCCTGCTGTAGCCTCTCACTGGCTGACCCCTACTGGCAGCCAGAGGGTAAGGGGGCTGAGAGATGCAGTGAATAGGTTTGGGCCTCCAGGTGCATGAGGGAGGACCGAGAGTGAATTAGGGGGGCAAACAGAATAATTGAAACAACCACACAGATGATGTTGATGCATTTTCAGTGCTATGTAATATTTCTTCATAAGATTGATCTCAGTGGTTAATATTACACTTAGCTGATTAGATTAAAAAGTGAGCTTTCTGAAGGCAGGGATTTATTGCTTTGCCTACCATTGTCTCTCCAGGGACAGAACACACAGTGGGTGTTCAGTGAATGTTTGCTGAATAAATAAATGACTGAGTACACACTTGTGGAAATACTTTAAAAGTCATGCATCGCAACATACAAGTTTATTTTCACTCATCAGGACCGCCTCGGAGAGGCAATATGAACTTACTAAGGTCAAACAGGAAGCAGCAAAGCGAAGATTTGAGTCCCAGTCTTCTGGATCCAAGCCCAGTGATAATTCCACTCCAGTCCAGCTGCCTACCTTGTACAGATAGGAGAGCAAGGATTCTGCCTTTGGCTTTCAAATCACAGCCTTCTGATCCCCTCATCCCGTGTGGGCTCCTTGGGTGGCTGGCGCCCCATGACTGCTTCTTGGGGTAGGGTACCTTCTGCAAGGAAGGACAGTGAGGGTATCTCAAAAGCATGTGGCATCTTGCTGGGGTCTCCTCTGAATTTAGAAACACACGATTGGCTACATTGAGTAGAAAGAGAGGTGTATCATGTCCCTGCAGGGTGGAGTGGAAGAGGGTATTACGCAGGCCCTGAGGATCTGGGAAGGGGAGCTACAAGTCCTTGTCAGGCCCCTGAGGGTAGACCACAGGCCACAACTGCACTGAACATGGCAGGTGCCCCCATTGCTACATCTGAACCACCAGCCTCTTCTGGGGGTACGGAGATAGTGAGCTCTGTGAGAGTGCCCCACAACCCAGCTCACAGGGAAGGCTGCCCTGGAGGCAGTCACTGCAGCTTCTAACGGGACATACAGCCCCTGGTTGACCTGCCAGCTGCTTTCAAGCTGGGCAGGACCATATTCAAGCCCTTATTTTCTGTGTGTTCTTGGTATGGCCCCTTTTTCTCTAATGATGGCAAAATGAAGACGGTAAGACAATAATCCCTTCTCTGCAAAACCAGCATGGAGACTTAATCAAAATAGTAACAAGACAACACTGTTTGAACATTTATTATATGTCAGGCATTGACCTAAGCTCTCTGTATGTATTCAATTATGTAACACTCCCAGAGAGTCAGTGAGACAGGTACTACTCTTACCCCTAGAAAGACATTCTGAGGTTATATTCATATTATTGCCAGTGAAGACAACTGAGGTTGTGATTTGCTTAAAGTCGCTCATTCAGTATCAGAAGCAGGATTTGCACTCAAGTCATCTGAGTCTGGCAGGCATGCTTTCCATCCACTAATGTTTACCACTTTCCAGGATAGCTGCAAACTTGTTAAAGTTTGCCATAGTCCTGAGGAACATCTGGTGTGCGACGAGCCCATTTCTGGGGTGTTGTGCACATAGATCTGTGCTGTCCTGTGTGGCAGCTGTTGGCCATGTGTGGCCCTTTAAATTAATTAAGCTTAAGTAAAAATAAAAATTTCAGTTTCTTGGCCACGTGAGCTGCATGTGCCTAGTGTCAACCATGTGGGATAGTGTGGAAATAGAATATCTCCGGCATTGCAGAGAATTCTGGACGCTGCTGCTGTAGATGAAGACATTTTCCTGAGTTTGGAAGGAGAGCAGACAGGGTGATCCAGAGCACTTTGAGACTCTCAGAAGGGACAGAGAGGGGCAGTCAGCTCCCCGCGAGGATGCAGAAAGTGGAATTGACAGGCATGTCTTTTGGGAAGTTTCTAGCCAGCCCATTTATAGTAGAGGAAGATGTCTCATGGAGCTTCCATCCAATGTCAGAAGATGGGAGAAGAGACTGTTTCCAGGAGTGGGAGGGTCAGTTGCTAGTGTCCAGTGGATTTAGTCACATAGAGGCCATTAGTGAATTAAGCCAGAGATGTTCTGGTAAGGAGGTGGGCATTGTAGGTGGGTATGAGGCAGTGGAGACAGTGGGCATGGGTAAATCTTGTTGGAGACCAGCAGGATTGGCATCACCTTGGGGTTTGTTTGAAATGCAGAACTCTGGACACCCCCCACCCCACCTACTGAATCAGAATCTGCGTTTTAACAAGTTCATCAGGTGACTCATAGACCCAGTATGGTGAGAAGGAATGTGCAGAGAGGAAGGGAGGACAGCTTGGGAGGAAGCAAAGAGGCCAGCAGGCAGGATTTCCCATCGCAGCTGAGCAGAGTGCTAGATCCTGCAAGGAAGGGAAGGGGAACAGGTGCAGAGATCTCTGGCAACATGAGGGCATTGGCATCCTTCCAAAAAGTGGCCCTAGCACAGTATCAAGACAAACACAATTTCATGAGTCCCTGGGGGATGTGGCAGCAGCCACCAAAGGGTCAGGCATCATTGGGAGGTTATCACTAAATGGCATTTTACTGATGGTCTGAAATGGGTTGGCCTGATGAGTGGAGGGAGGTATCTGTGCAATTAGGAGATGGAGGTGAGGGATGCACCTGTGTGTGTGTACATGGATGCATACGGCAGCAGGGATCTCCTGGGAAAAGGCCAGAACCCTGACTATGAAACTGGCTCATGATGGGAATGACAAGGGAAACTTGGTGCTCTGCCAGCCCCAGGATGCTGCAGAGCCTGCAGGTCCTACAGTCCATTCATACCCCAAACTGCACTGACTGACCCTCTTCCCCCAACCTGCTTCTTTGTCTGTGTCCGCTTCTCAGCATGGCTGTGTATCCACTTGTCCAGCCAGAAGCCTGAGGGCCAGCCCAAATGTTCCCTCCCCAACCCTTGCCTGATCGGTCACCTGATTACAACAGCATTACAAATGTTCTCTGCCCACCCACCACGCTTCCATCCACCCACACCACCAAGACCTGAGTGACACTCACATCCTCCCATCACATGAGCCCTCCACAACTCTGCCCCCTGTGAATCCATCTTGTCTCCAGCTCACCATCACACACTTCCTTTGACATCCGCTTGTTCCTTGTCTTTCAGGGGCTCCCTGCTGCCTTTAAGATACGTTTTAACTTTTGAGTCCGACTTCAGCCACCCTTCATCTCCTCATTTCTAGGCATCCTGTCCCTGTGTTTGCCTTTTTTTTTAGGCCCAAGTAAATTTTGTTCATGAAATTACCCCAAACATGCAAACTCCGTGCTTTTTGTTCATGCTGCTCAAACCATGGTCCGACTTCCTTGGAGGAGTGCTGTCTGTGTAGAGATAACACTTAGTTCTGACCCACATTCCTCTTGTTTGACACTTGTTACACTTTGTCAGTTGCATGTTTGTCTTTTCGCATTGACAGGCTGTGAGCTCAGAGCATCCAGGACAGTGTGCAGGAAGACATGGATAAGCACAGGGCTGCATGCCAGGAGGCCTCTCAAGCTTCATAAGTTCATCAGGGTTACTGGACCCAACTCTCTAGTGAGACACAGCGATGCTCAAAGGGGTCCCTGAACCAGTGGGGTCAGCATCACCTGGAAGCTCATTAGGGATTCAAATTCCTGAAAACCCCCATGTCAAACTTACTGAATCAGAAAGTCTGGGATGGGCTCAGGAACTGCTTTCATAAGTCTTCCAGGAGATTCTGATATACGACCAATTTGGAGACCTATGGAGTTAGGGTAACTGCCGTTACAAATCCAACGGTGTGTAATGGTTTAGAAGAGTGAGAAGTTTACCTTTTATTCATGAAACATCTCAAATAGACAGCTCTCCTCCAAGTGGTGACTCAGGAATCCAGGCTCTGTCTTCTGTTAGCCCATCTTCGTCCTGCCCTTTTGCACCAAAAGTTTGAAGGAAAAAGTTTGTTTTCTGTTGTTATTGTTGGGTTTTGTTTGTTTTGATGGGTCAAGCCTGAGGATGGGACGTATTCTTACTTGTTTACTGGCTAGAACTCAGCCACATGGGCCATATTAACTGCAAGGGAGGCTGTGAGTGTCAGATGCCTGTGTCAAGGAAGAAAGAAAGGAACATAGGTTTGTGAACAGTGAGACCGTCTCTGTCAAGTGAGGTGGTCTTTACTCATTTATCAAACAATGACTGAGCCCTTACCTGGTGCCAGGCCCAGTGCTTGTCTGTGGTGATGTGACAGTGAAGACTCCTCAGTCATTGAGTTAAAATACTTACTTTAGATAGGATGGTCAGGTGAGTTCCCTATAAGACACAAGAAGGGACCAGACAGGTCTGTAGAAGCTCATCATTCATTTGAAGTATTTGTAATTTAGGAACCATATATAGTGGAGTTCAGAATGTAGAAGGTCTCTTTGTTATTGGTCCTTTTGTGCCAGATGCTCTACTGTGGTATTTCTAACACTGAATAAGAAAAGTTTCTGGATGAGGAAGGCAATGCTCAGAGAGGCTAAGTGGCTTGTCCAGGTTGTACAGCTAGTTAGTTGCAGAAGAGGGAGTTGAATCTAGAGCTTATGGCTGGCCCTCAAGGGCTTGGGTTTTTGTCTGTAACTCGGTATCCATATCAGAATGCATTCCTAGCACTGCCTGCAGACTGTAGAACCCACATCTGGAAGGAAACCCTGAGATGGTGTTACCCAAGCTTCCATCAAAAGCTTTGGGCATTCTGCTTCATAATTCTATTTCCACCTTCACAGTTTTTGCTTTACAGATGAATCCTGGGCATGGTGGCCTCTGAAGCATCTAGACATCAGCCTCCCTCCAGGATCCAATTTTGCCCAACTTTATCCTGAGTGCTGGGCCTTCTGTATCAATCATACCTGTTCCAAGGCCCTTTTCCATGATGCTCCAAGTGGGTGGAGATTTAGGCAGCAGGAGCTCTGGTCTACATAAACACTCATTCAATTCCAGCTGTGCCCAGTTCCCTGGTCAGTTGCAGTGTGTCTTTGAAGGCTCCTCAGATACCAGGTTAAACCACTCACAGCCGTTCTTCTCCTATTATCAGCATATCTGAGATCTAAGTGCTAAATCCATCCTGATCAAAGTCAAGTTGGGAGGAATGCTTTGGTTAAAATTGGATTAAAGGGATTTTTTTTTCCTTAAAGTTAGGCTGGATGTTACAAAGATGTCATTTTCCATGGAAAGCAGTTTGTTTCTAAATGGAAAAAAAAAATCAAAATAAATGAAATCTTTTAATTATTTTTGCTAAAAAAATCAGAGTCTTAAATATTTCTGCCATCTGTTCCCTATTATTTCTGAAACTTTGTGTTCAGTATGGTGGAGGGGGAATATGGGAGAGAGTCAAATGGCCGTCAGAATTGTTTTAAGTAATTAAAACTGATAAAATCTGTAAGTTTGTACTTCATCTCTGGATGATTTGATTGGAGTCAACCAGATGTAAAAATGCCTGGGACAAATTATTCTGTGCCTCTATGACAAGCAATTCTGACAAAATATCTTGAAAACAGCTGCTAAGTATGTGATCTGGGGATTTGACAGCGCAGAAGGACAATTCTGCATACTCAGGAAAGCTTGGAGAAAAATCTAATATAACTTCAGTCATAAGAATGAATTGTACTTATTCAAGAAGGGGCCACATTTTGATAATGGGGAGGCAAGCAGGACCTACAGACAACTTCTCTCTATGCAAGGAGTAAGCTGTGGACACATATATTCTGGTGACGATGGAACATTCATCAATTTTTTCTTGCCTTTGACCCTTTTTCTTTAACTCTTATTTCAGAATCTAACTCATACATCAGTTTCTTCATTGACCCCTCCATAATTCCCACAATGGTTTGCACCTCTGCAACACCTATCTCACCTTACTTCCCTGCAGTCACTTGCTTATATGCATTCTCTTATTACACTACCAGTCAGACACAACCACGTGACCTTGGGTTAATCAGTTAACTTTTCATGCCTCAGTATTCACATATGTAAAATGGGAATAGTGATTTTTACCTCCCATTCTGCTAAGAGATACACATGATATCATTTATCATGCATGGAAGCCCACAGTTTGGTACAAACGCAGTATTCAATATATATTAACTGCACTTTTCTTCCTTGTCCAACATCCCAGTGGAACAGTTATCTCTTCAAGGGTATGAAGGATTTCTTTTTTCCCCCATAAATCACTCAGTAGGCATTTAGTATGTGTTTGTCAAAGGTGAGGGGCTGAATGATGAATAAATGAGTTGAATGAAATTTGTTATTTCTTACAGTATCTCTAGTATCTGCCCAATTGTCCCACACCTAGGGGTCTTGCCCAAATGCATGTGAGTTCATGGTGGAGGCCTTTGGTAGGAATGACCCCTTTCATTGCTTCATCTACCACTTTTTTGTCAGATGTGTCTTCTCCACATCCGTTCTTACCCTGTGTCAGAATGGCAGGTGTTTCCATCCACCTGGAGATGTGGGCCTGCTCTTTCTGCAGCTTCTCTGGGTATCCAGTGGCATTCATCCACTGGCTCTTCTATTTGGCCTCTAAACATATCCCTCTCTCTCTCATCCTGAGAAAGAACACCTTGCTTGATTTGCTCATAGTTTCTATAGGTCACTGTGACCATAGACCTTTCACTATTTGCTGAACACTTTATATGCATTGTCTTATTTACTTCTCACAATAGCCTTTAACAATACTCTTTAGCTGTAACATTCCCATATTGGAGTTGAAAAAAAATGAGGCTCAGAGGTGAGAAATAACTTGCCCAAGGACCACAGCTGTAGAACTCACTTCTTGCCTTCCCGCCAAGCTGTTGGAAAGAGTTCACTTTATTGGCCACACTTTTTCAGGACTTACCCTCAGGACTTGGCTTCTATAACGGATAGCGCTTGGTTTCTTAACAATTTCTACAGCTGAATCTTTCCTGTCTTGGTCACAGCTTTCTGTTTCTTGGCCTTTCCCTTAAATATAATGTTCCCCGGAGTGCTGGCTACCACACCCCTTCATGTTCCATGTTCTCTGTGTGAGCGAGTGTATCCAATCTCATTATTTTAATTATGACCAGGGATGCTGATGACTCCCACACCCATATTTCTCGCTTGGACAGTTCCACTGAACTCACAATTAACTAGCTGCTGGAGTTATTCCTGTGGATTGCCACAGGCACTTCAGCTCAACATGTTCTTCACGAAGTTTTGATCTCCATCACTGGCTCAACCATTCATTTCTTCAGCGAAGCTAAAAAGAAACTTAAGATTAATTTCAGATTCCTGCCTTTCCCTCAATCCTCTCCCCACCCCATCCCTGCATATATTCAATTAAAACAGACCTGCCAACTTAGCTCCCGAATATTTCTTGACTGTATATCTTTCCTACCCTCAATAGTATCACTGCATTGGCTTTTGTCAGCTCTCAGCTGGACTCTTGCAGTTCCTTGTTTTTTGGTGTGTGTGTGTGGATAAACCTTTATTTTGAAGAATAATAAAAACGCAGGAAAAGATACACATTTTAACTGAATATAATAATGTAAACAATATCCTGATCAAGATATAGAATGTAACCAGCACCTCAGAAGCCCTCCTTGGTCTCACTCCAAGTCATTGATTCTCCTTTGCAAAGGTATTATGACTACTAGAATTATTTTCCCTGTTTTTGAATTTTATATAAATAGGAGCATAAATTATATATTTTTGGGGTAATTTCTTCCACTTGAAATTTTATTTGTGAGTCTTGTCCATGTTGTGTTAACTTTTTTATTCTTAAATCGTATGTCATGGAACACATATACCAAAATGTATCCATTCTACTGCTTATAGACGTCTGAGTTGTTTCTATTATTTAGACATAATGAACCACTTGACTGTAAATATTCTGTATGTGTTTTTGGTAGTATTGGACACCATTGCTCTTGGATATATAACTAGGAGTAGAGTTGTTCTTTGGCTTAAGCAGATACTGCCAAACAATTTTCTAATATGACAGATTGCATGTTGGTGGTGTCTGTGTTTTAATGTTAGCCATTCTGGTAGGTATGTGGTGATAGCTCATTGTGGTATTTTTCTGATGACTGGTGAAGTTGAGCAACCTTTATTTATGCGCACGTGCATGTGCATGTGTGCACACACACACACACACACACACACAGGTGATCTCGATGTCATGTTTTTGAATTGTGTAGTCCCGTCTTTTTTTTATATTGAATTGTGTCTTATTGATTTGTAGTTCTTTATATTTACTAGATATGAGTCCTTGTCTAGTACACGTATCATAAATATCCTTTTTCTTTCTGTAGCTTGTCTTTTCACTTAATTGATGGTATCTTTTGATGAATAACAGTTTTGATTTTAAAGATGTCCCATTATCAGTCTTTTATTTTTATTTTTACCACATTTAAGACATACTTGTGTTCCCCACAATAAAAAAAATCCTGTCTCATGTTATCTTTAGAAGTTCTATTACTCTACATTTCAAATATAGGTCTATGTAATCCATCTAAAATTGATTTTCACATAAAATGTTATATAGATACTATAAAAACTGTCATTTTTCATTTTGTCTATATGGATTATCAGTTGACCAAGGATTATTGTTAAATATATCATCTTTCCCCAACTAATTTCAGTTGAACCTTTATAATATATCAGGTGTCTATAAAGGTAAGTGTTTATTTCTGGGTCTTTTCTTTTTTCTGTCCATCTATTTTTTATTATTTTGATGTCTCATTGTCTTCATTGTTATAGCTTTATCATAAGTCTTGAAATCCATGTAAGACCTACACCTCTGCTTTTCTAAAAAAATAGCAATTATTTATTTGCTCAGATGTCTGTGGTTTAGTTAGGAGTCAGCTGATCCAAGCTGTTTAGTAGAGCATCTCTATTCAAGCTGTGGGTATGACCAGCTGAGATCTATGTTCTCTTTACATTCTGGGACCCAGAACCGTGGAAGCAGCCACCAAGAGTGGAAGATTCTTACAACAAGTGCAAGACAGCAAGTCGCACTACACAAGTACTTTTTAAACAATGTATTTTATTTTTTAGAGCAATGTTAGGTTCACAGCAAACGTGAGTAAACAGTATAAAGTTCCCATATATCTCTGGATTTGCACATGGAATCTTTTTTAAATCAAGATTGTTTTAACTTTTTTAGGTTCTTTACACTTCCATACAAGCTTTAGCACCAATATGTTGATTTATTTAAAAAGAAAAAAATACTTTTGGGATTTTGATCAATATTTACACTAAGTCTACAGAGCAATTTTGGGAGAATTTATCACTTAATAAAATGGAAGCTTTCAATCCATGAATATGGTATCTCTCTTGATTCCTTACTTTTTTTTGTTTTAATTCTCAGAAATGTGTTAAAGATATTTTTCTGCACTGTCACAGGTTGCAAAATCTCTTTATTTTTTAATATTTGTGAATATGTGTGCATTGTTCAGATTGGATTAGTTCTGTTGATCTGCTTTTACATTCAAGGACTCTTTCTTCTGCAGTGCCTGCACTGCTACTGACCCCAGAGTAAGCTTTTTATTTTAGATATGGTAGTTTTTAGTCATCAAATTTTTATTTTTATTTTCTTGCTTCTGATGTCTCTGCTGTGATTTCCTAGCTGTTCTCCCATTATATCCAATTTTCTTTAAATCTTTCAAAAATATTTATAATATATATTTTAAAGTTCTCATCTGCAAATTCTGACATCTGAATTATCTTGGGATCTGTTCCTTTTACTCCTTATTTATTTGCATGTCTACTTACTTATTTATGTCCTGTTTGTTACCTAAGAATGGTAGACAGTTTGCTGTAGGTGGTCTGGATTATATTGATTGGACTTAAATGGTATTGAATTTTATCCTGGTAAGCAGTTAAATTACTGGCATGTCCTTCGGAAACTGTCATTATTGTCTTATACTTTGTTAGGGGGGATCTATTTTGGCTTGTCAGTCATCTTTGTGTGTGTGCCTTACTTTGATTTAGATGTGGTACTCACTACTATAACTTGCTCTTTCTGAAGTCTCAACTGAATCTCCACTACAGGTGGGCCAGGATTCCAGAGGTTCCCAGCACTGAACAACCTCTGACATTTCTGTTCAGCTCTCAGCCCTGCATCAACCACTCTTTTCTAGACTTTACAGAGTTTTGCCTTGCAAATATGCAGGCCAGCCAGTATCCAAATTCTAACAGGTACTCTCCATATGAACTCTCTGGTACCCTTCCTCACAAATTCCAAACACATCAGCAGTCCAGAACTGTAATTCGGGTTCCTCAGTTCAACAAGACTACGATGCTCTGTTTGGCCTCCACCTCTCTGTGTCGGGTCTAGAAAATAACTGCCAGGCAGAAAGCCAAGACAAACCTGAGTCTCACTTCTGTATTTCTTCTCTATCGATGATCAAAATACTGTGCTGAAAAAAATCACTCCTGTGTTTTTGTAGTGTTATAATTGTTTTGCCAGGATACCAAGTTAAGTGCCAGTTACTCAGTTGTGGCCAGATGTGGACGTGTTTGTCATAAGATGCTGGAGACTGAAATCACCTTTTTGTTTGCTACATAGTATACTTTATACTATGATCTCTGTCTGGGCAGAATCGTATCCTGTTTATAGTTGTATTTCTGGCTTCTGATACTACACCTGGCACAGAATTTGTACATAAATAATAAGTGAGTGTGTGTTGATTTGACTCATAGTTTGGCCCCATCTGGACACTCATTGGTTCATTTAGGATGTTGCCAGGTGACAGTTAGTTAGTAAAGTGAGAAAATGCACGTCAGACAGCTGGTCCAAAGTTTCCTCCAAAATGTGGTCTTGCCTTTTCTCTATTCCACATGATTCTTAGAATCCCAGAAACATAAAGCTGAGAGGAAGTAGACCTGAGACCTCAGCTATCCCGTAGCTCTTTTTGAACCAGTGGGGAAACTGAGGCTCTGAGAGCTCACCTGACAGCTGCATGGGAAATTAGAGCCTTACCTAGAACCTGGTTCTGCTTACTTCTTTCCATGCTGTCTTAGTCCGTTCTTGCATTGCTATAAAGAAATACCTGACACTGGGTCATTTATAAAGAAAAGAGATTTAATTGGCTCATGGTTCTGAAGGTTATACAGGAAACGTAGTGCTAGCACCTGCTTGGCTTCTGGGAGGTCTCAGGACACTTATGGTCATGGCCGAAGGCAAAGGGGAAGCAGGCACGTCACATGGCCCAAACTGGAGGAAGAGAGAGTAGGGCGGTGCTATCCACTTTTAAATGACCAGCTCTTAAGAAAACTCACTCACTATGGTAAGGACAGTACCAAGAGGGATGGTGCTAAACTATTTGTGAGAAATCTGCTCCCATGATCCAGTAACCTCCCACTACATTCCACCTCCAACAATGGGGGTTACATTTAGTGTAATCTGGCAGGGACACACATCCAAATGTGTCTTCCTTCACTTATCCCTAAGATCTTTTTTTTCAAAATTGAAAAGAAAATATTACAAGTCTTACAGTTTCATTTAAGGTAGATGGTGAAATTTCTGAGGAGCAATGGATGATAGGAAGGTAGATAATACAATGTATATTGGAAATAGAGAAGAGAAAAATGTTGCCCATGAGAAACCTTTGGATAATGGGCTCCAGGAGGAAGATACTTGAGATTCGTCAGCATCTTCAGAATGTGCTTTTGGGAATTTTCTTGATTCTTATTCAACCCCTGGCTGGTGGCAGTTAAAAAAATTGCAGTGTTATTCATTTTTTTGGTGGTAATATATTTATATGGTTCAAAAAATCAAGACAGAAAAATGTACACTGAAAATTACTCTTTTTATTCCTTATCCTAGCCACACGTTTCTCTTCCCTGGAGATTACCAGTGTTACTCTGTGTGTGTGTGTGTGTGTGTGTGTGTGTGTGTGTGTGTGTGTGTGTATGTATCTGTATGTATGTGTGTTTATCTTTCCAAAGGTGTTTCATGAGTAGATTAACCAAAATTAAATTCCCATCATATTGTCTTCTTTTTCTTACATAAATTGTACCATATTTCAAAGACTCGTTTGGCTGTATTTTTTCCACTTAATGTATCTTGGGTATATTTCTGCATTCAGACATAAAGAGCTTCCTCCTTCTTTCTCATAGCTCTGGGATATTCCGTTGTATGGATGCACCATCATTTGTTTACCTGGGTCCTATAGATGGGCATTTGGATTGCTTTCAGTTTTTTCCTGTTACAGACAATATTGCAATGAATAACTTTGAGCAAATATCATTTCACTGTGCAAGCATATCTTTAGCATAATTTTCTAGGTCTGGGATTGCTAAACATTTTTAACTTTGATAGATATGGCCAAATTATTATCCATAGGGGATGTACCAATTTATAGGCCTATCAGCTATGTGTGAGAGTTGATCAGTTTTTATTATTACATTTTAACCTGGAAATCACGTTACATATCACTTTTCCATTTCTCTTGTGCTATGAACAGGGAGTCCAGGGTCCAGAAGTAGAACCAAGGTCACACTGATGATCTGTTGCTGAGGTGGTCGTGAATCTGGATATCATGTTTTGCGTGAGTGATCTTGCAGAACCTCTGGGTGCACACATGTGTACTGTCCCTGGCAAACATATCACCTCACTGTGTATCACCAACTGGGAGGAGTACACAGAACCTGTCTCTTAGTACCCAAAGTTCTCAGTAGAGACTTCTTTTTTGTGCTGCTACGTGATGTTTGCTTCTCTTAAAATAAGGGCTAATATACGCACTGCCAAGCCAGTTGTGGCCTGAGAAAATCTAAGCTGACATCCAGGCGGGGCAGAACCCACAATTAGATCCTGTGGGACTTGGGGAAAGGGACTACTTTGGCACCTGGACCTCTTCGGGAGCCTCTTGAGAGAAGAACAGTGTCATTGAGGATGATTTTCCTGATGAGGCACCTCTTTCTATCAGAATGCCCTCACACTTGGCATCTCCTGCATCTCCTCTGACTCGTTAGTCCAGGTAATGAATGGCACACTATACTGCTCATTTTAAAGTGGGATTCTTGTGACATTCCTGCTTCCACTTGAACACAATGTTGGGCTATCCAGGCATCAAGGGACAGAGGGAAGTTTCCACAGTGAATGAGAGTCATGGGCTGTGGAGTCAGGCCACGTGAACTTGAGTCTTGGTTCTATCAGTGGTAGCTATGTGCTTTTGAGCCAATGATTTCATCGGTCAGTCTCATGTTCTCTACTTGTTGAAAGGGGAGAGTAGCTTGAAGCTCTACTAGATAGGATGCAGGAGGTAATGCTGCAGTAACAAACAGCCCCATAAGTCAGATGCTAGAAAAAAAAAGTTCAGTTTGTTCACATTCCTTGGCATTTGGATAGGGCTCTGCTCTACACATGAGATCCAAGATGTATTAGTTCATTTTAAATGACTATAAAGAAGTACCTCAGGCTGGACAATTTATAAAGAAAAAATACCTGAGGCTGGAAAATTTAGAAAGAAAAGAGGTTTATTTGGCTCTGCATGGTTGTTTAGGCTGTACATGAAGCATAGTGCCGGCATCTGCTTGTGGTTAGGGCCTCAGGAGGCTTCCAGTCATGGTGGAAGGCGAAGGGGAACCAGTGTGTCACATGGAAAGAGAGGGAGCAAGAGACAGGTGGAGGTGCTGGGCTCTTTTAAACAACCGGATCTCATGTGAATGCATTACCACAGGGAGAGCCTTAAGCCATTCGTGAGGGATCTGCCCCTGTGACCCAAACACCTCCCACCAGGTCCCACCTCCAACACTGGGGAATACATTTCTTTTTTTTTTTTTTTTTGAGACTGAGTCTCGCTCTGTCACCCAGGCTGGAGTGCAGTGGCTGGATCTCAGCTCACTGCAAGCTCCGCCTCCCGGGTTTATGCCATTCTCCTGTCTTAGCCTCCCAAGTAGCTGGGACTACAGGCGCCCGCCACCTCGCCTGGCTAGTTTTTTGTAGTTTTTTAGTAGAGATGGGGTTTCACCGTGTTAGCCAGGATGGTCTTGATCTCCTGACCTCGTGATCCGCCCGTCTCGGCCTCCCAAAGTGCTGGGATTACCGGCTTGAGCCACTGTGACCAGCCTGGGGAATACATTTCAACAAGAGATTTTTAGAGGTGGCAAACATTCAAACTATATCATTCCACCCCTGGACCCCAAATATCATGTCCTTTTCACACTGCAAAATACCGTAATTTCTTCCCAATAGTTCTCCAAAGTCTTAACTTATTAGAGCATCTGCTCAGAAGTCCAAAGTTCATAGTCTTATCTGAGACTCAAGACAAGTTCCTTCCACCCATGAGCCTGCAATACCAAAAACAAGTTATTTATTTCCAAGATGCAATGGTGGTACAGGCATTAGGTAAACATTCCCATTCCAAAAGGGAGAAATCAGCCCAAAGAAAAGGGCAACAGGCCCCATGCAAGTCTGGAACCCAACAGGGCAGGCATTAAATCTTAAAGCTCTAAAACAACCTCCTTTGACTCTATGTCCCACATCCAAGGCACATTGGTGCAAGAAGTGGGCTCCCAAGGCCTTGGGCAGTCCTATTCCTATGGCTTTCTTGGACACAGATCACGTGACTCCTCTCATGGGTTGGAGTTGAGTACCTTCAGTTTTTTCAGGCTCAGAGTATAAGCTGCCAGTGGCTCTACCATTCTGGGGTCTAGAGGGCAGTGGCCCCCATTCCCACAATTCCACTGTGCAGTACCCTGCTGGGGAATCTGTGTGGGGGCTCCAGCGCCACATTTCCCCATGGCTCTGCTCTAGTAGAGCCTCTCTGCAGGGCTCTGCCCTTGTGGCAGGCTCCTCCCTGGGCACCCAGGCTTTCTGATACATCCTCTGAAATCTAGGTGGATGCTGGTAAGCATCCTTCACTCTTGCATTCTGTGCACTTGCAAACGTAACACCATGTGGAAGCTTCCAGGGTTTATGGATTGTGCCCTCTGGGCTGGCGGCCTGAGCTGTATCTGGGGCCCTTTGAGCCACAGTGGGAGCTGGAGCAGCCAGGATATAGGGAGCAGTGTCCTGAGGCTGGGCAGGGCAGAAGGGCCCCATGCCTGGCCCCTAAAACTATTCTTTCCTCCTGTGCCTCTGGGCCTGTGATGGGAGGGGCTGTATTGAAGATCTCTGACATGGATTTAAGGTCTTTTCCTCATTGTCTTGGCTATTAGCCCTTGTCTCCCTTTTAGTCATGCTAATCTCTCTAGCAAATGGTTGCTCCATAGCCCACTTGAATTCCTCTTCTGAAAAAGTTCTTTCCTTTTCTACCATATGGCCAGGCTACAGATTTTCCAAATGTTTACTTTCTGCTTTCCTTTAATTATAAGTTCCAAACTTAGTCACTCCTTTGTTCCCACATCTGATCATAGGCTGTTAGAAGCAGCCAGGCCATATCTTGAACACTTTGCTGCTTAGAAATTTATTCTGCCAGTTTCCCTAAGTCATCACTCTTAAGTTCAACCTTCCGCAGATTTTTAGGGCATGAACACAATGCAGCCAAGTTTTTTGCTAGGGTGTAACATGAGCGACCTTTATTCTAGTCCCTAATAAATCCTTCATTTCCATCTGAGACCTCATCAGCTTGGCCTTCACTGTCCATATTTCTATCAGCATTTTAATCACAACTGCTTCACAAGTCTCTGAGACGTTCCAAACTTTCCCTCATCTCCCTCTCTTTTTCTGACACCTCCAAACTCCTCTAACCTCTACCCATTACCAGTTCAAAAGCCAGTTTAACATCTTCAGATACCTTTATAGCAACACTCCATTCCTGGTACCAATTTTCTGTGTTAGTCCATTTTGCATTGCTATAGAGGAATATCGGAGGTTGGGTAATTTATAAAGAAAAGAGGTCTGTTTGGCTCATGGTTCTACAGGCTGTACACAAAGCATACTGCCAGCATCTACTTCTAGCAAGGGCCCTAGGAAGCTTCTAATCATGGTAAAAGGCAAAACGGAGCCAGCATATCACATGGCAAGAGAGGGAGCAAGGGAGAGAGAAGTAAAGTCCTAGGCTCTTTTAAACAACCATATCTTATGTGAACTTATTACTGCCGGGAGGCCATCAAGACATTCATGATGTATCCACCCCTATGACCCAAACACCTTCCACCAGGTCCCACCTCCAACACTGACGATTACATTTCAACATGAGATTTTGTGGAGGTGACAAACATCCATAACATACTGCAAGATGATAGAACAGCCACCATCTGTAACTTTGCTGGTGACTATGACAGAGGAAAAGAGGATGTGGGTAACTGAGCACTGGCTCTTTCTGTCCTGAAGGACCTTAGGTCCTTTCTACTCACATTTTAATAACCAAAGCAAGCTACAAGCTTGGCATGCCTCTGAGTTTACATTACACCATGTAGTATTTGGATTTTCAGTTTCCTGAGGCAGCAACCTCTCTGTACATCTCCACCTGCTGGCCTCCATTTGCAGCACTTGCTGACCATTCTCTCTGCTATGGATGGAATTTGGTGTCCTCTCTCTGGCTTGACCCTTGACAGTGTAATGCTGCTTGTTAATGCCAATGCTAGCAACATTCCTATGGAGGTAGGCATTGGTAGTCATTACCCATTTCAGGTGTTGTAAAACGAACTCCTAGAGACTATATTCCCTAAGATCACACAGTAAATATATGGCAAAAGAGGGAAGTACAATTTATTAAGTAATACATTCATAATGTCTTTATTCTGATAGGGCACAGAGGCCACAGGATATTAAGCAATTTGTTCAAGCCACTTAGGAGGTATCTATGGAAAGAGAAAGACCAAGACAGAGACCTACAGGAAATGCAAAGTGGTACGTGTAGAGCATGCCTGCTGTCTTGGGCCCTTAAGGCAAGCTGCGATTTTAGCCGCTAGTATATGGTGTCTGTGTTTCTTCCTCTTGGGCAGGGAGGAGAATGGCCACAGGGAGGGCCTGTGTGGAATTTCTAGAGTAATGAGTCACTTGTGATGTGATGATATATTAATCTAACTGAGAAACTCTCTCTCTCCAGTGGAATTTTATAGAATGTCAGTTCTCATGTGGTTCTCTGTTTTAAGTAGCTTGGCTCATGGGACACCATGCTTCTTATTAGTCTATCCTCTCTGTTCAGTGTGGGCTGGGGGCAAGAAAAATCTTGATTTTATAATATTTTAGTTTCTTAAAATGATAAAAGAAGACTAATGACAACTTTGAACTAGCAATCCTGTCACCCTAGTACATCCAAAGTCTCTTTGATTTTTTGTTTTATCCACATAAATATGTATTTGGCATAGATACCATCAGAAGTGAGTACCATTTTATTTCAGTTATTTTAAAGTTAATGCTATATTACACATTTTGTGTATTTCTTTATGACCTTTAGCATTTTTATAATGTAATAATTGCCTAACATTTTAACAGTGAATGTACCTACCAGTATTGGTTTTCTATTTTTTGCATAAGAAATTACCACAAACTTGGCAGCTTAAAATAAATTTAGGATCTCAGAATTATGTAGGTTAGAAACCTGGGCACAGCATGGTTGGAAGCTCTTCAATATAACACAAAGCTGAAGTTACGGTGTTAGCTGGGCTGAATTTTCATCTAGAGACGCTGGATAAAAATCTGCTTCAAGCTCATTGTGTTTTGATTTTAGAGATGGGGTATTGCTGTGTTGCTCAGGCTAGTCTCAAACTCCTGAGCTCAGGTGATCCTCTTGCCTCAACCTCCCCCAGTAGCTAGGACTAAAGGCATACATCACCATGCCTGGTTCTAGGCTCATCCTTGTTGCTGGTTGAATTCTGATCCTTGTGATGCTGGGACTGATGTCCCCATTTCTTTGCTGGCTATTAGCTGGTGGACATTCTCAGCTCCTAGAGGCCACACACATTCTTTGTCATGTGCTTCCTTCATCTCCAAAGCCAAAAATGGAGACTGTCTCTCAAATAAAAATGTTCTGACACTACAAATCTCTTTTGCCTGAAGGAATTTCCATCTTTTTTAAGGGTTCACCTTACTATGTCAGATCTACTCAGGATAATCTCCTTTTCTTAGTAGCCATGTAACATAACCTACTCATGGGAATGCTATCCCGGCATATGTATGGTCCCAAGGATTATACAGGGCATGTATAACAGGATGAGAATGTTAAGAGCTAACAGAATTCTACCAACTCATTATCCTTTCTTACCATTGTATTAATTTCCTAGGGCAGCTACAACAAAGTACCACAAACTGCGTGTGTCAAAACAAACAAAGAAACAAACAAAAAGAACAGATATGTATTCACTCACAGTTCTGGAGGCTAAGAGTCTGACATCAAGGTGTTAGCAGGGCCAGACTCATTTTGGAATCTGAAGGGTAATTCTTCCTTGCCTCTTCCAGGCCTTTGGAGGTTGCCTGGCAGTCTTTGGCATCCTCATCTTGTAGATTAATTACTCCAATCCTCTGTCTTCACACTGCATTCTGTCTGTGTCCCTGTCTGCGCCTCTTCTCCTATACAGACACCAGCCAAATTGGATTAAGCCCAACCCTACCCTGGTATAGTGCTTCATCTTGAACAGATTACATCTACAACAACCCTATTTCTAAATAAGGTGACATTCTGAGGTACTGAGTGTTAGGACTTCAACATATCCTTTTGGGTGGACACAATTATATGACAATATGCTGTAATTGTATTTTTAGATGTTTCAAGATTCTGTATGACGTGTAATTTTGTAATAATCATTGTTGATTATGTAATAGTTTCAGTCATTATTTCTTTATCTAGGGAGTCCCTAGAATGAGATCTTTGCACATAACGATTTTTTCTAATGTAGAAAGAAGAAACTAAATTTTTAAAATGACTGCTATGTGCCAGATGCTGAGATGCCTATGTGCCCATATGTTTTACTTTCTATGCTCAATACAAAATGTTGAAATATTAGCACGTTTTCACAGGATAAAAATACTTTTGTGAAGCAAGTAACTTGCTCAAATGGACATACCTAGTGTATCCACTAATCAAGGCCCAGCAGAAAAATACAAACTCCAGATGTTTCAAACAGAAGGAATTTAATGTAGGGAATTGGTTGCAAAGATGAGCCAATTCAGAGATTGACAACAAACAGAAGCTATGGTGGAAAGTCCAGCATTGGCCTGAGATGCCACAAGAGCATCTGCCTGAAGAAGAGAGAGTTAGTGGGGAGAGAGACAGATAGACACACACACACACACACACACACACACACACACACACAGAGAGAGACAGTTAGACAGACAGACAGACATATATACATGCCCTGGAGTCTCCCTTCTCCTAATCTCCTAAGAGTGCATCTAGCTGATCAAATCAGAAGCCAACTGAGAACTGAGGAGCTTGGGAAACTTGTTGCCCACCCCCTAATCTCCACTCCAACCTTTCCCCACTATAGAGAGCAGAACAGATCAAGGGAAAGGAATCTATCTAATGGTAAACAGGTCTAGGACCATCCTAGTCAATAATAGTAAGAGTAACGCTCATAACATACTCATATCAATAGCTAACGTGTACTAAATGCTTATTATGACTATGTGACAGACTGTATAAATTCTCAACTTACATTTTCTCATTTAATTTTCATCATAACTCATTGAAGTAGGCACTGTTTCAATCCCTACTTTACAGTTAGAGAAAACAAGGCTTGGAGAGGTTAAAACTTTTGCCTGAAGTTGTAGAGCTGCTAAGTGGAGAAGTTGGTTCTCATATTCAATTCTGTCTGACTTTTCAACCAGATTGAATTAACTTCAATCTAGCATTGAATTAAAAATATTTACATATTTATTCCAAAATATAACTGAAGAGAGGGAAGACATAGATAAGACTGTAAATGTCAGACTTGGTTCCCAGAGGACCTTTGCCGATGAACAGACTAGACCTCCAGTGAACTTGGAACAACGACCACATGACCCATTTATGACAGTTACAGTTATTCCCTGATTTCATTCCAGCCTTGAGTCCCCATGTGTCTAAGCATCTAGACATGATAGAAGTGAGTAGCCATGATAGAAGCCAAGGTTGCCATGAGGACTGCATTAAATGAGACAAGGTAGTAAGGAAGTACTTTGCAAATCACAGAGCACTGTGCGGATGACAAGAGACACTATTATAACAAACCAAAGCTGCATTTTCACAGCGGTCTTCATTTGCAAGTAATTATCATTATGATTTTGAGATGGAGCTTTGCTTTTGTTGCCCAGGCTGGAGTGCAATAGCATGATCTTGGCTCACCACACCCTCTGCCTCCTGGGTCCAGGAGATTCTCCTGTCTCCGCCTCTCAAGTAGCTGGGATTACAGGCATGCACTGCCATGCCTGGCCAATTTTATATTTTTAGTAGAGACAGGGTTTCTCCATGTTGGTCAGGCCAGTCTTGAACTCGTGACCTCAGGTGATCTGCCCGCCTCGGCCTCCCAAAATGCTGGGATTACAGGCATGAGACACCGTGCCCGGCTGCACATTATTATTTTTGATGCTTGTTTGGAATATGATTTGATGTATGACAGTAATCAAATAGGAGAGATATTCAGTTCAGTGTAGGAAGAAAGTAAATAGCCAATACGTGGAACTTTTATTCTGTGTCAGCCCCTACACGACTCTTTCCTTCAGAGAGCTTTGCAGTCTAGGTGGTTGGGTCACAAATGGTTATGCATAATTACAGTTTGGTGTGCTGTGTGCATAACAGTGTGTGTGCAGCATAGGGAAGTAGCAGAGAGGCATTGAGGGTTTATTTTGTCTACTTGGGGTCAGAGAAGACTTCCCAAACTCGTTCTCTCAGAGAATCAGAGAAGAGGAGCTTTCCAGTTAACAGGATCTGAATGTGGAAGGTAGAAAGGCCCAGGATAGTATTTAGTTTGCCATGGCACAAGGGATGCATGACATGGAGGTGGACTCAGTAGGAGAGCTTGATTATGGAAAGAATTCTGTATCAGGAAAGGAAGTGGAACTGTTTTGTTTTGTTTTGTTTTTTAAGATGTTAGCTAAAGACCATTAGGTGCACACCCATGGTTGAAAAAGTTGGGTTTATGACTCATTGCAGTGAGGGAGAATGTACTCCACAGAGAACCATTGGGTGTCTCAGCAAGACAGTGTAATGGGGTTTGGGCATTGGATGGATGATTTTGGGAGACTCCAAGGGGTTGGAGTTTTTTCTAGATTGAGCTGTTAGGAAGTGGGGACAATTCTATGATTGGATATCTGAGGAAACCTAATCTAGAAGGGAATAATAGAGCAAGACTAAAGCTATCATTGGTAGACTTGCAGCAGCCACTCATTTGAGCTGGACAAGGAGGATGTGCGGTATTTTGTGATTTGCACAGTGACCTTGGTTTTGTCTTGCTTAGAAAAAATAATACGAAGTAATCTTGTTCTGTGTCACTTCATTGTGGCTACAGAGTACCCTGACCTGATCTTGGTGTTGTGTAAGATTGTTTAGGTCCAACAGGAGAACAAAATGGCCTGGCTAAGAAAGTTCGGCCAGCTTCCAACAACGTCAAGTTTTAGCTGACAGGGGCCGCTTTTCTATTTCTTAGAGCACAGTAGGAAGCCACAGAGAGCTCATGTGCAGGGGCAAGTAGAAGTGGCAGCTGGTTTTACAAAGCTTTCTAAGGCACACGTGTTTCTATAAGTGACTCTTCCTTGGATTCTTGTATGACCTTGGATAAGTTCCTTCCCTCTTTGAGATAAACTTTTCTCTGTAGTAAATGGAAGGAGTGAGGCTAGATGGTCTCTAAGCTGCTTCTTCCAAGATCTGAGGTTTAATGAATGAATCCTGGGTTGCAGTAAAAGGAGCAGAAAGAGGAGCATCAATTGGATCATGAGAACTCTCTGTTGCTGGGCCCACTGCATATAGTTCTGCCTTCCACAGCCAAGACCACTTCTGGGTTGGGGCTCAACTTCCATTCACCCCACTGCTGGTAACAATGTTATTTCTTTACTTTGCTCTTATTTCCTTTTCTCTCTCTTTCTTTCTTTTCTCTTCTTTTTTTCCTTTCTTTCTTTTCTACTGTCTTTGTTTTTGTTACACAACAAGGGATTTTACTGTTTCATGGAAGTAGTTAATGAATAGGTTTTACTGGCTTCCAATGTGAGCTAATTAAAGGTTCAAACAGTGCTTCCATAGAATTCTGGTGTTCCTTCCTCTCTCCCTCTCCCCTCGGCCTCTCTCTCCCTCTCTCTGCCTTTCTTTCCCCCGCTCTCTCTCCCTCCTCCCTCCTTCCCTCCCTCCCTCCATATGGGCTGGCTATGGGACAGGGGTCTTTAAGATAAATTTGTGAAGGTGCTTAACCAGAAGAATTGTGAGTTGAATTTGAGAGACAAAAACAAAACTAAGAGATATTCTACTCAGGGATGCTCAAGGAAATATTAATTGTGTTAGGTAGAGCCTTTGAATCAAGAATATCTGACCCTAGCTCTGCTGCTGACTTTCTAAGGGAACTTGACAGACACCACCTTGCTATGTCTTGGCCTCTATTTCCCACTGTAGGTTAATGGTGATAGAACAGTGCCCTCAAAGTTCTGTAGGGCTGTGGGTCTCTACGATACTTTCCAAGGGCCTGTGTTCATTAAAGGACACAGGGCAGCCCTCCCAGGGGTGCTGGACAGCCATTTTTATGGAGATGCACTGAAGTAGATAGTTTAGAGTTTTGCCACCTTTACTAGGGGGAAAAGGATCCATGGGGGTTCAGTGTATCAGGGGAGCTTTGACAGATGCAGTACAGGGAATGCATTCAGGACTGGAAACATTTAAACAACTTTTCACCCCAGCCTTTTAAAGCCTCTGCATCAAGGTTGTGGTTTGCCTTCCTTGCAAACTTGGGCTCTCTGCTTCCTCTTTATTATCCATGTTGATCCCTGGAGATGTTAATGATAATTACACACTGAGAAGATGAGGAGAATACCTTCTGGGTCCAGCAACATGAAGACACCCCAGACAGCTCACAGAATAGCTGTCAGAATAAGTCCATCACAATACAAGCACCAATAGTGGAGGACGAAGAACACCCTATTCAAAGTTCAGCAACACCCGCACAGGAGGTGGGAGGATACTCATGAGGGTGGAACAGGATGTGATTGGCGGCTGCAGACTGTGATTGGCAGCTGTGGGAGATTTGAAGTTAAGCAAATGTGACAAGTGGGAAGTGGGTAAACAGAGAGGGAGGGGCTGGGATTAGAGTAGGGTTAGGATAGGGTTAACCTTGGTGATGCGGGGCTGCACATACTCTTACCTGTTTTGCCACTTGATACCTCTATGGTCTTGGATATATCTCTCTGAATCTCAGTGCTCATATCTGTAAAATGGGCAGAAAGAAGAACCCTAGACCTAGCTGTTCCAGTACCTTTGGGGACGCAAATACCTCCAAGGTATGGAGGTGCCTGGAGCACTGTAGCAGCCTACTTAGTGTAAGGATTATGAAAACGATGACAGCAGAGCTTGTGATCCAAGTGTCTCCTTGGTGGGACCCTTCTAAATCCTTCCCTGGGACACCACATTCTCTAATTTTGGACATTCAGTCTCTACAGGATTGCCCACTTCTTGCTCTGCCTTGGTATTTGTGCATACTATTTCAAGTCCTGAATTCACCCTGAACATGCCTGGGAGAGACGATGGGATTTGCAATTTTCAATCTAAACCCCAGGTCCACTTGTCCCTTTTTGGGGAATTTCTTCTCTCCGCTGGCTTTCTTTTCTGAGCTTTGTGAGGTTGAGCATATGCTAAAGCGTCAATGAAGGGAAGAGTCTCTGAGCCTGAAATTTGAAAAGGGGGCCCTCTAATTACATGGCACCATGACATTTTCTCAGTAACATCATTTAAGCATCCCACGGTAGCACCTATCATTACTGACTAATCTACTGTTGTGTGGGTTACTAATGCCTACTGTTACATCAGTAACCTTCCCTGCCTCTCTCCAATTCTGGTTTGGATAATTTACCTTGCAGTTCCAGGATCTTCTCCAGAATGAACAGGAATGACTCACGTTGCTGCCTTAAAATCCCGTGGAAATGTATCCCCACTCTCTTCCTTCCCAGTGTGATAAATTTGATTATGACATATGGATGGCCACTCATGACTCTGCAGTGGTTTAAAATGCACTGAAAGATTCGTTCGGCTAAACTGAAGTTGTCAGGTGGAGAGCCAGAGGGAATTCTTGTTGCAGACACAAGTTGTGTTAATGTCTGCTGTAGCCTTGTGGCGGCTTTCAAATTGCTGTTAGGAAATAAATCCATTAATCAGTGTGGACCGCCCCTACTGGCTCTGCCTGGCTATAGGCTCCTTGGAGGCAGAATGTCCATCTTAGTTCCTCACCTGTCTTACTGTGTCTGATAATATGCCCCTGATAATTGATTTTTATTTTACTTTAACATTACGCTCCTAAAAAATAAGATCTCCTGTTATAGCAGGTGGAAATGGCCTCAGAGACCTCCTTGTCCAGCCCCTAGATGAGGGTTCTGAGAGCCAGAGATGGATGGTGACTTATCCCAAGCCACACAGAAAGTGAGCAAAAAGCTGGACCAGACGGTGGTTTCTGACTCCCAGCCCAGGGCTCTGACATCCTTTTGTGCTTTTCTTGGCTGCTTCTGTTAACGAGGGATGCGAGGAATTCTATTTGAGCTTTATTCTACTGTTTTACAGTCTCTTCTGAGTAATAAGGTCGGCTTGTTTAATAAGTTCAGCTTCAAAGTAGGTCAGGGATTTTATTTCTGTGCATGGGCCATTAGCATTCTTAAGTGAGAACACATTTTTTTAACCGAGAAAATATCCGCTGTGTAGTCGAGGCGCTCTGCGTCTGTTTCCTAAGCCATGTCAGATCCTTTTATACCACACAGCTTGTGTGAGGGGGGCCTGCCAGCCTCCAGGCTTCTTGATGGGGGCTGAGGCTCAGTGGGAGGGACAGGAGAGAACTGCGCGCTGTGAAGAGACCCCAGGAGCTGCATTACACAGAGCTCAGGCGAGAAGGGCAAGGTGACTTCCACGGGCTTCTCAAGCTCATGGTCACATCGAAATGAGGTTTGTGTTTTGTTTTGTCAGATATAATTTTCTGAAAATCCCCAAATGCTAGGTTAGAGAGGTTCGAGTGCTATGTCAAGAAATCTCTCAAATCTCTTGTGACGTAAGTGCTTTCCTGGATTCATTGCCCAGTGGCCAAGCTGGTAGAGAAGGAATAAGGGGTCAGGGTCTCACTGCTGTTGTCAGGGAGAGGGATCAAGACCTGGAAAGATGGCAAGGTAGGAAAGGGGCACATGACATGTCATCTATTTAGAGCTGCTTCTGAGAGTAATATCAATTTTATATTTTTAGCAATGACCCAAATTAGTTTGTGGGCTTGCTTTTTTTGTCAATTGCTTTTAACCTAAATGGGACTGGTAACACAATCACAGAAAAATTTTTTCTATTCAAAATTCCTGTGTAAGGCACTGTGCTTGGCTTAGTGAGGAGTGCAAGCATGATTGGCCATAATCCCTGCCCTGCAATGACTTTCTTGTAGGGGAAAAAGACACAGACATGATACTGATACCATGCAGAGGGTAACGGGACTATATGAACTACAAAGGCTTCTAGCTGAGTTTCCCACCCTTCAGTCTTTTCTGTGCCCCTTTCTTGAGTTTTTCCAATCTATTCTCTTATGTATTTTGTATTATTGCTTTTTAAAAATGACACATGGTTTCCTTGATCTTTCAAACGAGAGTGCATATCACTATGATAGAAGGAAGTCTGTCTTCTATTACAAGTTAATGTACATTTTTGACTATTAAAATAATTTATAAGTAAATATCCATGAGTGTGCACCTGATTTAATCTCATATACCATACTTTGGAACATGTCAGGGGGGCTGGTGGTCTCCTAGAAGGCTTTCCCAAACAGGCACAATATTAACAGGGCCTTAAGGGAAGAAACTATTTCAGCAGGTGCAAAGTGATCACATATACTTAAGATATGATTTGGTGTGTGTGATCATGTATATTTCAGATGTGATTCGTGTAAATATGTGAGGTGTTTTAATGCCTGAGGATTCTGTGGGAGTGTAGAGTAAGAGGTGATGCACTGGTCCCTTGAGACTGTGCTTTTTGCTCCTCTTAGGTTGTTTGCCAAGAAAACATCATGAGACTAGATTTATTCTCCATCATCACTCCTCTTCATTGCCAAGTTTTTCAGGCAGTATTACTACATTGTTGTTAGTTCTTTGTTAGGTTAATCTACGCAGAGCTATCTGTAAGTATTAGAACTCCTTCCTGTATCCCAAGTCAGGGAGAGGCAGATAAGAAGGGCCATTTATTTGTTCATTCATTCATTCATTCGTTCATTTATGCATTCATTGTTGCCTCTGATGCTAGAGTTAGACACACAGAGATACATAAGACATGACCACCTAAAGACCCAGGCGGTTGGGGAATCACCCAGAGGCCAAGCATATAATGAGTGTTCAGGAAATCTTTGGATGAATGAATGAATGATGCATCCCAGTGTTTCTCCAACTTGTCTGCATATATATTGGAAACAACTAGGGAATTTTTAATGATTTTAACTTGCCCCATAGATTCTGATTTCATTGGTAGGGGTTGAGACCTAAGCATCAGGAACTTTGAAACTTCTCTGCATGATTCTAATGTGCAGCCAAGTTTGAGGCCACTGATGCAACCCCTAAAGACGTTTTTTTTAGTGTGATAGCTTAATACAAAGGACTTTTAGGAAAAGCAGTACTTGGCCCTTAGTTGGAAATGGACGTGGAGGGACCCAGGCGTTTGCCATTTAGGTGTGGGTACAATTCAGTCCTTTCAGAGGGGTCCTGTAAGTATTAAGCCCTGCAGTTTTCATAATGATACCCCTCATTTCTTAGAGAGGCCCAGTTTATGCTTCTTGTCTGTAAAGGAACTGGTTACTTTAGTTTTTGAATTGACCTTAAAACCCCCAAATGTGCCCACATCAGCCTTCTGGGCAGAACATCGATAGTACAGGGTCAATCATGAGTACACACTAGCTGTTGGGAAGCTTTGTTGGGTTTCCAACTAGGAACATATAATCAAAGTTACATTTCCTTTCCTTTAGGGGAATCAAAGGTAGGAGAGGAAATTCATGGGACAATTTGAAGAGTCCATAAATGCCTCCAAGCTGTGAAGAGCTCTATAGGAATGATACTATGAGATCAATTCTTCTTTTTTCGAAAAAGTTAATACTTGGAGAAAATTGCTACATTAAACCTGTGTGTTCTTTGGTATATGTGGCTTTAAGCATATTGCTTTACTGATTAAGATCTAGATGAGGCTTTAGGCAAGATTTTTAAGGTAACTTTGTTATTACTTATATGTGTTCTTCCTCAATGAAGAATGATAGCAATTTCACTGAGACCATCAATGTGCCCCATTGAATAGGCCAAGGTATATCTTTGAAGCAGAGCAAGCTTTCAAATTCACTTCTTGTTTTATTGTGCACCTGACCACAAAGGCAAATTTTTTCCATTTGTTCCTTCTTTTTTACCACCCCATTGATGAAATAAAGAGGTAGATTTTAGGACGAACTTTATTATTAAGTGATGCTTCACCTGCTGGAACATTTGAATTAGCCATCCTTGCTGTGTGTGTGAAGACGCTATGTCTGCCCCATGGCCGTGTCTGTTTTGTATTGAGTTCCATGTGTGCAAACATCCATCCATATCTTGTTGACCATTTCCTTACCGGTTATATTCCTTTCAAGTAATTTGCAAGTTAATGTCCTCCTTGATATTAGGATCATAGAATATACAGAGGAAATATATAAAATGGCCAGGTGCTGCTCAAGTTTATTTACTATTGTAAAATAAAACACTCTGTTAGCTACATGTTTGGGCACATTTGAAGTGCATTACAATGTCTCCTTTGACAGTGTCTTCAATAACAGTAACCCGTATCCTTTTATGTTTATCTGAAACAGATTCAGCCACATCTTCCCCAGGCTTTTACCTATTTTGTAAGCTTCACCTTCAATGGTGATTCTGAAACTGGTGTTAAAGGAAGTGTCAAGCTTTTTCTGTATCTTTTTTTGTTTATTTGTTTTTTTTTCCTCTGGTGCATCTGCTTCTACCTTTTTATTATATTTACTTCTAGCTAAGACTTTTTTAAGATACAAAAAATGTCTGCTAATATTAAGCTAAGTTATTAGCTATTTATGGAGCATGTATGATGTATTAGTCGTCTATGACTACATTACAAAATAAAGTGTCTTAAGAAACATTTATTATCTCACAGGAATGTGTTGGGAGCTTTAGTGCAGCTTGATAACTAGTTCTGGCTGGGGTCACTCAGAAGGCTGCAAGCAGGGTGTCTACTGTGGCTACAGTCCTCTCAGGGCCTGACTAGGATAGGACCTGCTCCCAAGCCCACAGTGCTCCTGGCTGTCTTCAGAAGACTCACTTCAAAGATCATTCATGGCCGGGCGCGGTGGCTCATGCCTGTCATCCCAGCACTTTGGGAGGCTGAGGTGGGTGAATCACGAGGTCAGGAGATCCAGACCATCCTGGCAAACACGGTGAAACCCTGTCTCTACTAAAAATACAAAAAATTAGCCGGGCATGGTGGTGGATGCCTGTAGTCCCAGCTACTTGGGAGGCTGAGGCAAGAGAATGGTGTGAACCTGGGAGGTGGAGCTTGCAGTGAGCTGAGGTTGCACCACTGCACTCCAGCCTGGGTGACAGAGTCAGACTCCGTCTCAAAAAAAAAAAAAAAAAAAAATTCATGTGGCTATTGGAAGGCTTTGGAACCTTGTCAGTTGTTGGCTGAAGTATGTGTTTCTTTATGAAACCACTCACAACATGGCAGAGAGAGGAAACAGAGAAAGGAGAATGGGAGAGAGGGGGAGGGAGAGAAGGAAGGGAGGAAGGGAAACAGAAAGATGAAAAGGGAGAGAGAGAAGAGGGAGGAGGAAGGGGGACAGGAAGAGAGAAAGAGAGGGAAAAAGAGATCCGGGAAAGTGAGAAGAGGAAGGAGAAAGAGATGATTGGGAGATAGAAAAAGAGGGTTGAGGGGAGAGGGGAGAAAAGGGAGGGAAGAGCAGAGGAAAAGGGGAGAGAAGGAAGGGGAAGAGAGAAGAAGAGAAGACAGGCAAGTAAAATGGTAGACTTCGTGTAACAGAATCTCAGAAATACTATCATATCGCTTTTGCTGTACTCTGCTAGAAGCGAGTCACGAGGTCCAGCCTACTCTCAAAGTGACAGGGTTACCCAAGGCCATGAATGACAGGAGGAGGGAATCACTGCGGGTCATTGTAGAAGCTGGAGGCTGCCAATAATTGGTCTTCAAATATCACCACAGAGGTGATGGTCTTCTGAAGGTGTTGCCAGATTTTCTTGCACAAGAGATATCAAGTTTTAGCCCTTTGAAGATTTACAGTAGTATAAGTCACATATTAAATACATATCTAAGTCTATCTTACATTTTCCAGATTGACAGCCACTTACTAATGAATCATTAATCGAACTTGGGGTAGTGATCCCATCTTCTTCCTTGTTAGTGAAGAGACTCTGAAGGACAGTGCCATGTTGGATACATGCCTCCCAGTTTGTAGGTTGTTCCAAATTGTATGGTCTTACATCTTTTTAACAATTTTGAGTATTTTCTTTAATTTTCTTATTTTAAATTAACTATTAATCATCCTCATCGAAAACATAATTTTTAAAATATCAAACTTCTAAAAAATAAATACCACTAAAACTTTCAAAACAATCCAGACACGTTTTTCAGCATATCTGTTATTCAGAAACTCTATGGTAGGAAATAGAACCAAGTGTAGTTGTGTGTTTGTCAACTGAATATTTGAGCACAATTTCATCAGGAATCTGAATGGATTTGTGAGCTCTGATAAATTAGAGTATAATTAAAAGTAAAAAGTTAATATAGACCTGACATCAAAAGCATGATTTCTAACTGAAAAATTGATAAATTGAACCTTATTAAAGTTAAAATTTTTGCTCTGTGAAAGCTCAGGCAAAGAGGATGAAAAGACAAGCTACAGAGTGAGAGAAAATATTTGCCAACCGTATATATGACGAAGGACTAGTGTCTAGAATATATCAAGAATTCTTAAAACTCAATGACAAAACAATTAGAGAATGGGCAAAAGATATGATGAGACATTTCACCCTCCTTCCTCATACTCCCAAAGTGCTGGGATTACAGGCATGAGCCACCGCGCCCGGCCATGAATGATCTTTGAAGTGAGTCTTCTGAGGACAGCCAGGAGCGTTGTGAGCTTGGGAGCAGATCCTATCCTAGTCAGACCCTGAGAGGACTGTAGCCACAGTAGACACCCTGCTTGCAGCCTTCTGAGTGACCCCATCCAGAACCGGCTATCAAGCTTCACTAAGGCTGTACAAATGGCAGATAAACACTTGAAAAGATGTTCCATACTATTAGCCATTAAGGTAGTATAAATTAAAACCACAATGAGACATCACTACATACTTATCAGAATGACTAAAAAGAAATAATGACCATACCAGTACAGGTGAGGAACTGGACCACTCATACATCGATGGTAGTAATGTAAAATGCTGTAGACACTGTGGAAACCAGTTTGATAGTTCTGAATTCCGTATGACCCAGAGATTGAATTCCAAGGAATTTACCCCAGAAAAATGAAAACTTATGTTTACACAAAAATCTATATATAACTGTTCGTGACAGTTTTATTTTAGTAACAAAAACCTGAAAACAGCCTAGATGACCCTTAACAGGAGAATAGTTAAACAGCATTCACCACAACAATGGACCCATATGTATATCACATGAAAACTACACAGCAACAAAAATAAATGAATTATCCACGCACACAAAAACCTGGACTAGGCTGGGCGCGGTGGCTCATGCCTGTAATCCCAGTACTTTGGGAGGCCGAGGCAGGTGGATCATGAGGTCGGGAGACTCAGTGTGTTTCGCTGTGGCTAACGAAGTGAAACCGCGTCTCTACTAAAAATACAAAAAATTAGGCGGGCGTGGTGGCGGGCGCCTGTAATCCCAGCACTTTGGGAGGCCGAGGCGGGCGGATCATGAGGTCAGGAGATCGAGACCATCCTGGCTAACACGGTGAAACCCTGTCTCTACTAAATATACAAAAAATTAGCCGAGCGTGGTGGCGGGCACCTGTCGTGCCAGCTATTCAGGAGGCTGAGGCAGGAGAACGGCATGGACCCGGGCGGTGGAGCTTGCAAGGTGCTGAGATCGCGCCACTGCACTTCAGCTTAGGGGACAGAAAAAGACTCCGTCTCAAAAACAAACAAAAACAAACAAACAAATCTGGACTAATTTCCAGGGTGTGATGGCAGGTGATAAAAACAATCCCAAGAGATTACATATTGTCTTTTTTGAAATGACAAAATTTTGGAAGTGGAAAACAGACTGGTGGTTCCCAGGGGTGAACAATGAGGTAGGGAAGTGGGGAGGGAGGTGGATGTGGTTATACGGAGTAGCATGGGAAACGCCTGTGGTCCGCCTCACTTTCCTTATGGATTATGGTTTTTTTTTTTTTTTTTTTTTTGAGATGGAGTCTCGCTCTGTCACCCAAACTGGAGTGCAGTGGCTGGATCTCAGCTCACTGCAAGCTCCGTCTTTCGGGTTCACGCCATCCTCCTGCCTCAGCCTCCCAAGTAGCTGGGACTATAGGCGCCTGCCACCTCGCCCGGCTAGTTTTTTTGTATTGTTTAGTAGAGACGGGGTTTCGCCCGGTTAGCCAGGATGGTCTCAATCTCGTGACCTTGTGATCCGCCCGTCTCGGCCTCCCAACGTGCTGGGATTACAGGCTTGAGCCACCGCGCCCGGCCGGATTATGGTTTTATGCTTGTCGAAAAATGCTTGCCTACCCCAAGGTCAGAAACATTCTGTTTTATATAAATCTTATTGTTTACCTTTTATATATAGTTCTATAGTACCCTGGAATTGATTTTTTTAATAATATAAAGTAGGACTCAATGTTCACGTTCTTTTCTTTAATATGGATGCCTAAATAATCCTAATTTTTTTGTTGAGAATGCACTTCTACCACAGTGAAGTGTCAACTGTATCACAAATCAAGTGATTATCTTTATGTGGATTTGTTTCTTGACTCCATTGTTTCTTGAACTGTTTTTCAATTTCTTAATTACTGTAGCTTAATACCTCATTTTCTTAATTACTGTAGCTTAATAATAAATCTTTGTTTCCTAAAAGGTAAGCTCTCTTTCTTTTCCTTTTTAAATATTGCTTTAAGTATTCCTGGCCTTTTGCATTTTTATATAAACTTCAGAATAAGTTTGTCAGATTATCTAGAAAGCCTGACAGACATTTTATTAGGATAGCATATAATTCAACATAAGCAGAACATATAACTTTACAATATTGATTCTTCTAATTCATGAGCATGGAATATCTCTCCATTTATTTGGATCTTTAAAAATGTATCCCAGTAATGTTTGACAGTTTTCAGTGAAGAAGAAGAATACATGTATATACACATACACATATGCACATATAAGTATATATACATCCTGAGATATTTTAATACTTTGCTAGTGCTTTTGTAAGTAAGTATTCAATTTGTTTGTTATTGAAGTAGAAAAGAATACAGTAAAGGGCATAAAGTGCATTAACCTTATGTGGATAGCTCATTGACTTTCACATCCATATAACCATCTTCCAAATCAAGGTGTAAATTATTGTGGTACCTAGTTTCATCATGTTTCTTCCCAGTCAACTACTCCTTCCCTTAGAGGTCATTATTATGATGTCTGTTACCACTGGTTGGGTAAATAGCACCTTTTAAATATGATTTTATAATTGTTTATATTTAATCTATGGAACGTCTCTAAATTAACTTGTTAATTTTTGTCATAATTTGAGATTTTTAAAGAATTTTTTACACACAATTATGTAGTCTATGAATAATGAAAGCTTTATTACTTCCTTTCCAACATTTATATCTTTTATGTCTTTTTCTTGCCTCATTGTATTGGCTAAAATTACCAGTACAATTGGGGAAATCAGGGAAAGTGTAATATTTTACCATTGATTATGATGTTAGAGTAATGTTTTGTCACATTATAGGACTTTGCTTCTATTTCTAGTTTGCTAAGAGTTTTATCATGAATGACTGTTGATTTCCATCAAGTGCTTCCTCAGCATCTCTTGAGACAATTATATGATTTTTATCTTTCAGTTTGTTAATATGATGAATTATACTGATGGATTTTCTTGTATTAAACCAACCTTGTAGTCCCAGAATAAACCCAATGTGGTTATAATCTGTTATTCATTTTATATATCACAGGATTGGCTTGATAATACAGTATGTAGGATTTTAGTTTACATGTTTATGAGGGAGATTGGCCTAAAAGTTTCATGTGATATCTTTGTGAAGTCTTGGAACGAAAGTTATCCTGGGCTTGTAAAATAAGTTTGGAAGTAATTCTTCTCTTTGGAGTCTCTGAAAGAATTTGTGTAAAGGTGGTATTTCATTGAAATCTTTTATGTGTGTAAAAATTCAAACTTACCCAACATCTTCAAGCAGGATTTTGTTCCAAGATTTTCTATCTAAAGACTCTTGCTTTCTGTGGACCCTTGGAAATCACTATATATGTCGTTGAGTTCCCTGGGCCTATGCTTGAGAAATATATGAATAAGATGTTAGACATACCTAGAACAGTGCCTGCAATGTCATAAGCAATACATTTACTTTTTCCTTCCTGTTTCCTCATGTTCTCTTCCTCCACAGAAGCACCTAGAGGCAGTGACCTGTGGTGGACAACAGCATGAAGCCACTAATTCTGTTCTTGGAGCCCAGTGTCCATCTGGCGTAGTCAGAATCATGGCTTTTGGAGACAGAGACCGAGGTCTATGGGATCTTGCAGGATTTTGTTGTTTCGAAGTCCTTTCCCAAAGAGCAGTGAGTTAGGCTGTGCTTAGTCTCTCTTCAGGCAAGATATGGCAGAGGCAGAGGCAGCCCTAGGGGAACGAGGGGGGATTTGGAAGAAGCTAATTTTCCAGTTCCTTTGCATAAGGGGGGCCGTCATCTCTTAAACTCTTCCCACAAACTGAGTAGGCTCTATGGATAAGCCTCTTAATCCATCTGGACCCCCCTTCCTGACACTTCAGAGCAGTCAATACTTCTAGTCATTTCTAGCCATTTCAGCAGCTTAGAGACTAATTATGCATCTTCCCCTTGCACATAGGGATAGGCCAAGGAGAAGAATTTGCAAAATAACAGTATCTCTAAAGCCACAGACACCGTCTGCGTAAGCCTTTCTTGCTGTGGCTGGTAGCGTAGCAACTGACGAAGCTGCCTGGACTCAGGTTGCCCGGAGTTGCATGTTTCTTCCCTCACTCCCTACCACCCCCTTTCTCTCTACTTTGTCTTCTTGTCATATTTGTTCTCTTATGGCAGCTACTGTGTTTTTCCTCCGGTGCTTTCTGAAAGTGAGTTGCCTGTCCTGGTGGGAGATTAGTGGCTTTCACATGCATAAAGCTGACATTGATTTTGTCGTATGTGATGCATGAACCCAAGATGCCCTGAGAGCTCAGATGCTCAGAGTGGGCATCTTAGGAGGCTACAGGTGCTGTTGCTGAATGGCCTATTACAGGAGAAGGCTGTGGAATGGGGGGAAAGACCAGTGCAGGGGTCCACAGCAAATAGCCATGGGAAGAAAGGAATAATTCACGTTTATGTAGGGCCTGTCATTTTTCAGGCACTTACTTGATCTTCACAAGGACCCAGTGAGGTATAATCCATGACCCTGATTTTACGTGGGAAGAAACTGAGCCACAAGGGAGTTGTATCACTTTCTTAATGTCACATCATTAAGTAATAGAGGTTGCAAGGCAACCTGTTTCTGACCCAGTGATCTTTTACTTTCTAGTACACCACACTTCCTTTTGTAAGTGGAAGTGAATATGAAAATGCAAAGGGATGAGTGTATTGGGCATAATTTGGAGAAGCTAGCATAGAGCACTGGGGTACTGCACAGGGAAATTGAGGTAGACTTCCACTTATATGGGCTGGGCAGGCATTGTGGAGGTCAAGGGGAGACTCACCCAGCATGTTGAACGGTAGCCTTGTACTGGTCCATATGCCTTGCTCCTTACATTCAATCCATGACATGACCAAGTCCTGTCCTTTCAGTCTCCCAACCTTCTGCCTAGTTCCTTTGCCTCTGCCTCTCCAGCCCCATGGCCGTTACTTGGGTTATGCCTCCATCATTTCTTTCCTCAGTGTAATTGACACAACTTCCTTATTGGTCCTCCTGTGTTTCTCTCCCTTAGACCCATTCTTCACCTTGTACTCAGAGGAGTTGTCCCTAAAACTCTTGTGCCTGCATGACACCACTGCTTACACAGCTTCAGGAGGAAGACCATTCCTGACTGGGTCCCTTTTGACCTCTCTGATTGCCTTTTTGCTCCCCATCACCTGTGTTTCAGGAGGACATACCATCCCTGCATGACCCAGTCTTGTCTTTGTGAATAACCCCACCCTTGTGCCTATTAGACTCTCCCTTTCCTTCAAGACCAAGGTCATGATTTGCTTGCTCTAGGAAGCCTTCCCTAACATCCTCCATCTAATTTAGGTATCTCCCCTTGTATTAGTTTTCTAATGCTGCTGTACCTAATCACAAAGTTAGTGGTCTAAGACAACACATATTTATGATCTTATAGCATTGGAGGTCAGAACTCTAAAATGGGTTAGCAGGGCTGTGTTCCTTTGACTCTAGGGGAGAGTCCATTCCCTTGCCTTTTGTAGATTCCAGATGTCACCAGTTTTCCCTGCCTAGTGGTCCCTTTCTCCATCTTCACAGGCAGAAGATAACATCTTCCAATTGCTCTCTCTGACTCTCCCGCCTCCCTTCTTCACTTATCCAGGATACTGCATATCCAGGATACTCTCCCTATTCAAGATCCTTAACTTAATCACAGCTTCAGAGTCTATATAAGTTTTGGAGTCTATATAAGTTTTGGGGATTAGGACTCGAGCATCTTTTGGGGCCACTATTCTGTGTATGATATTGAAATGGGAGAGTTTCCTTATCTCCCTTGCAGGACGTGAAACGGGAGTGTGGCTCGCTCCTTCAGTTGCCCACTATACCAGAAGAATTGGATCACATGTGGGCTCAAATGATGAATGCAAGGTTTTATCGGTGGAGGTGGCTCTCAGTGAGATGGATGGGGAGCCAGAAGGGGAGGATGGATTGGGAAGGTGGTCTTTCCCAGAAGTCGGGCTGCCCAGTGGCAGATTCTTGTCTGACTGCCCCCAGCTGAACTCCCCTCAGTGTCCAGACATCCTTTCTCTTCTGTGTTTTTCTGCCACATTGTTCCGTTGTCACTGGTCTGCTGGTTCCAATGTTCAGCCACTTGTGTGTGTGCCCACTAAGGTCTTGGGTTTATATGGGAGCAGGACTGGAGGTGTGGTGGGCCAAAAGGCAACTTTTTGGATGCAAAAACAGAAATGTCTGTCCTGACTTAGGGCCGTGGGTCTTCAGGTTTGAGGGTGGGGCCTTTACTGGGGAACCACCCTCTTCTACCCAGTACTTCCCTGTCTCCTGTCTGTATCAATACCACACACCTGTATGAGTCCACAGGACTCTGGCCCTGCCACTTCTCAGCCTGTATCACTTTCTTCTGTAGCTCATTGGTTTCCGCATCCTTCCCTAGTCTCTTGGTCTCCTCTAGGGTAGAGACAGTTACTTGCTTTGACTTCACATCCCCAAAACATAGCAGAGTCAGCCCTCATTACTTGTTTGTTAGGCAAAGTATGGTATCCCCCAGCCTTCATGTACCTGCCTCACTGTGTTGCTGAGCAGGGTTCTGGGAACAGTGGGGCATCAGCTCAGTGTGTGAGTTAAAATCATGGCCTCTAGAGCGAGACAGCCTGAGTATCCCAGCACACTCACTAACTAGCCACATGACCTTGGGCAATTTGTACCTTAGTCTCCTCATGTGAAAAATGAAAATAATTATAATATCTATTGATATAAATCAGGGTCTAGGAAAGAAGCCCTAAATCACAACAGGTATTTCAAACAGAGGGTTTTTATTGAAGGAAATCTGTTACACAGTGATGAAAGGCTGTTAGTGCAAAAATGGGATGCTAAGGTAGCCAAAAATGGCAGGAAGTGGCGACCACACCTGGGACTGGGGTAACAAAAAATGGAATAGGAGGGGTTATGGTACCTAGAAGTCTGTAGGAGGAGCACAGCGGGGCTGATTCTGAGACTTCTGAGGAAGGGGACCCCACAGATTGTACTGCAGCTGTAAGGGGCATGGCCTAGGTTCTGTTAGTTCCTTCAAAAAGAGACTGTACCATAGGTGCTGGGAAGACCAGAAGAGATTCAGGCCTGGAGTGTAGCAGCCCCTGTTGCTGGAGTGATGCTACAAGGACCTTGAAACAGAAAGAGAGCATCTTCTTCCTTCTTCCAGCATCCCAGTCTCCATCTGAAATCTCCCATCACTAGGACTGGACCAAAGCCAGCTGGCAAGGTAGTTTAGAGGTGTCGTTAGTGGGGTCCCAGCTCCAGAATTACATAACTGATGTAACAGGGTGGGCTTGAAGCAAAAAGACCAGAGCTGAATACTAGCACACTCCTTTAGTTTCCTCATCTGTAAATGCATACTAGAATAGTACTTACTTTCCAGTGTGATATGAGGAATAAACGAGTTTGTATGTAAATCGGAAATAGAGCCATGCACACAGTGAATGTTATGAGAATGTTATTTGTCCTTGCCACATGATAGTAATAATAACAGTTCTCACCATCCTGTGGGTGTACAGACGTGGTTGTCTCTGGAACTCAAAGATCCAAACTGGATAAGGCAGGAGTTTTTTTCACCCATGCTTCATAGCAGAGCTGCTTGGCCGAGGTGGGGGAGGGGAGAGAAGAGTGCCCATTTGTGAACCCATGCTGCCCTGGAACAAGGTGCTCCTGAAGCATGGCCTTTGATTCCAAAGCTTTAGAATCCAGCTTCTCCTAGCCCCGTGTTTGGAGGTGACAGACTCTTGATTCATGCTTTTTGAGGTCTCCTGATTAGCAGGCAAGGAAAGGAAGGTTCTTCTAGAATGATTACTCTGCTCTTAATTTCGGGAAGTGGCCCAGCAAAGAGTAATCTTGAAAATGTTGAGGTGTTGTGGGATAAATGGGAGCCGGGGCAGACAGAGTGTTGCGGATCATAAAACCTCATCTGGTGCTAAGTCGTTATTGAATTACGCGTTTCTGAATAACTTCACTGGTTGCGACATGATGGTGTTAAGTAGACTAAGGCTGAGCTCTTAAATTGATTTGCTGGTGGGAGGTTTGGCAGGAGTACACACTGACATTACTGTAGACTCTCTTTATCCTGACACAGGAAGGGGAATGCATTTGATGGGATCTTTGTGTCTCTCTGTGGGGGGCACAAAATGAGAGTATCAGTTAAGGTTCTCACTGACAGCTGAATGGCTCATCGGTGGCTGGTTGGGAGGAGGATGATATTAGTAGCGAAGACAGTTTACTTGTTATGTGTAGGAACTTTTCTAAAGTGTCGACTCTAATACTTTATATAATCTTTATGGCAACTCAAATGAGAAGGATGTTGCTATATCCCCATTTTACCGATGAGGCATTTGAGACACAAAGAGGTTAAGTAACTTTCCCTGGTTTTCATAGTATCTCAGGCTGGATTTCCCCTAAAAACAGATCCTTTAGCGTGGATTTGCAAATAGTTTCTCTAAGTTGTAGGGGAACATTGGTAAGGAGGAGAGGAAGGGAGATTGAGAAGAAAGAAAGCCCCATAAAGAGTGCACTGTGGGCCTAGCATGGCGGCTCACGCCTGGAATCCCAGCACTGTGGACTGGGTGCGGCGGCTCATGCCTGGAATCCCAGAAATACCTCTTAATCCTGTGCCCTGGACGGGGCATGGTGTCTCATGCCTGGAATCCCAGCACTTTGAGAGGCCAAGGCGAGCAGATCACATGATCAGGAGATCCAGACCATCCTGGCCAACATGGTGAAACCCTATCTGTACCAAAAATACAAAAAAATTAGCTGGGCATGGTGGCACGTGCCTGTAGCACCTATAGTTCTAGCTACTCAAGAGGCTGAGGCAGGAGAATCGCTTGAACCCGGGAGGCGGAGGCTGCAGTGAGCTGAGATCGTGCCACAGCACTCCAGCCTGGGTGACACAGTAAGGCTCTGTCTCAACAACAACAAAAAAAGGAGTACACTAGGAACTGGTAGTGCTAGAGAGGATATCTGGTGCTTAGTCCCACCAAGGGCCATCTAAAAGACTGAATAAAGCCACCCCATTGTCCCACTAGGGGTCAAGGAAACCTGGATGTTTATCCGCCATCTTCTATCCTTCATTGGGTAAGGGCTGCTCCTGGGAGTGGTAACACTGGGGCTTGTGGGTGGGTGGGAAGTGCAATGCCTGTAGCCACAGAGCAGGCAGTGTTGACACAGCTGCTTTCTAGGTAACTTTGGTGTTCTCATCTGTAATATGGGAGTAGTACTGTCTGCTTTGTGTGGTCACTATAGAGAGAAAGATGAGGAAACAGGTAAAGTACTGTTTGTTTGCAATGGTTAGAGGATTATCTGAAAGTCAAGTGTCAACTCACCATGGAAGCCTTCGAGGGGCTCCCAGAGGTAGCCAGGATGTCTCCTTGCTAGTGAGCTGTTGGTGAGGAACTTGCTGGGAAAATGGATGTAGTTGTGGTTCTTGACTCCTGCTACCTGGGCAGATAGGAGAGGAGACTGACTGCTAAACACTCCAAGTGATTGGGAGCATAGAACTGCAAGAGAGGTCGCATCCAGATGTGAAAGCTTGAAATATATAAAAACCTGACCTATTTCAAATGCTTATATTTATAATAAGCAACTGATGCAGGTTTACTAGGCATTTGTAAAAACATCAAAGAAGAAACAGAATAAAGAAAAAATAGTATTTATATTCTCACAACCGTAAGAAAAACGTCAACATTTTCATGTATTTAAATCTAGATGTTTTCAGCTTAGGTAGATGAGATTTGTTTGTTGAATTTAGTTCAGCAAAGTGAAGGAGAGATTCCTTTTTTCATAGGAATTTATGATGTCCCTTTTCAGGATGATGGCCAAAGCTAAAGTTAACCATTCATAATGAAATTGCTTGTTTTTAAGCATTCCTAAAATGCTGTGTGGATGAAAGCATGCCATTCTGCCCCTTCTTACAGATTGGGCTATGTATTCAGTTCAGCCTGGCACAAGATCACGCTCCTCTACTGGACTCACATCTGAGGAAGGAGGGTCTTGTGGTAGCTAACCATCTCATAGGACTGATCCTTCTTATATCACAATTCCCCCATGCTAGAGGTTGTGATTTTGATCCATCACAAGGTGGACTAGGGTATATCTTCAAGCAGTTTTTCTCCGAGGGAAGGCAAGTACATTGCATTTTATTTTCTGTGTTCTTCAGAAACTGAGAGCATTTTTCTGCTGGCTTTGAAAATGTACCACAACTAACCTCCTATAAAACTCTTGGGACTGAAAACATCCCCCTTAAGACCTTGTGTGTGTACCATTGTCTTTATCATAATGTACCATTGTCTTTATCATAATGGTTAGGAGTGCAGACCCCGGGCAGGTTGCCTTGGCCTCAGTGTTGGATTTTTGAATGACTAATTGTTTGACTCTGGATGGGTATCTACCCATCCATAAAGTTGCTGTGAGGACTAAATGAATCAATACGGTAGAGCACTGAGGGCAGTCACAGGTGTCTGAAAGTGTGCAGTACACGGGAGCGGCCCCATGATGTTATTTGTGATTATTCTCATCATCTTCCTCATCACATCCCTGTGTTTGAAATTGTAATGATAAAGCATGGAACCAGAGTTTTTAGTCTTTTTATTTTGTTTTGATGGATATCTGGTTTTTTTTTTCTGAAGGCTTATGGGAATTTTTCTTTAGTTTTGTATTTCAAAAATATTGCCAGTATGTACTTAAGCTCAAGTCTCATCATTGATTTTGCCTGGAACCCACTGAGCTCTTCAGAGTCTGCAAACTCGAGCCTTTGGGTATTTCAGAGAAGTTTTCTTTACGTATGTCTTTGATTGTTGCTGTCTGTCAGTTGTTTGATGTCTTCTCCCTAAATACTTCCAATCCTTTGCTTAGAGGTGCATTCAGTATTCTCTACAACATCCTACTTCTTGTCCTTTTTCATCTCTTTGTTGCCACCCTCAACCTCTTACTTTGGGAAAACGTATCAAATATTTTTTCTACCCATTCAAATAAGACATCAGATGTTTATTGACCATTGGCTGTATGTTTGGTTAGGGCACAAAGACTAATTTTTTTTTTTTTTTTTTTGAGACAGAGTCTCTCACTCTGTTGCCCAGGTTGGAGTACAATGGCATGATCCTGGCTCACTGCAACCTCTGCCTCCCAGGTCCAAGCAATTCTCCTGCTTTAGCCTCCTGAGTAGCTGGGATTACAAGTGACCACCACCGTGCCCAGCTAATTTTTGTGTTTTTAGTAGAGACAGGCTTTCACCATGTTGGTCAGGCTGGTCTCAAACTCCTGACCTCAAGTGATCCTCCCGCCTTGGCCTCCCAAAGTGCTGGGATTACAGGAATGAGTCACTGTGCCCGGCCAACAAAGACTTATTCTAGTTGGCACCTACTGGAGGATTTGATGCTATATTTACTTATGTTGTGTCCGAGGACCCTGAGCCCAAGCCAGGGAGGAATGAGAAGCCTGGGCTACTGCCGATTGCTCACTGTTAGGGTAGTCAGTGTGTACACGTAGAATCCCTGTGGCCCTTGGTAGAGAATTTAGGGACTTTTATGACTTGAATCTTTCATTGTCAAGGTAAAATAAATTTGAGGACCATGAAGATTGAGTAGAGTCACACATCTGGTAAGCCAAGGTCAAGGAAAGCTTGGAGCCTGGCCCCAAGGTAGTCCTTTTTGATCCTCAGTCCATTATTGTATGAAAACAGCGTTGCACATAAATCGTAGAAGTCTAATCAGCATCGAACATCTACTCTGTGCCTAGCCCTGTGCTACATGAGAGTAAGTCATGATGAAGCAGTTTTGAAAAGAAAAATCAGCATGGTTTAGTTAAAAATAATTGAAGGCTGGGCACGGTGGCTCACACCTGTAATCCCAGCACTTTGGGAGGCTGAGGCGGGTGGATCACCTTAGATAAGGAGTTTGAGACCACCCTGGCAAACATGGCGAAACCACATCTCTACTAAAAATGCAAAAATTAGCTGTACATGGTGACAGGTGCCTGTAATCCCAGCTACTTGGGAGACTGAGGCAGGAGAATCACTTGAACCCAAGAGGTGGAGGTTGCAGTGAGCTGAGATGGCACCACTGCACTCCAACCTGGGTGACAGGGCAAGACTCTGTCTCAAAACAAAACAACAAACAAACAAAAAAGTAAAAGGAAAGCCATTCTAGTTGGGAAAAATGGCACAGACAAAAGAAGTCTGGAAATGAGAATGGCACAATTGTGTTTCTGTCTGTGTATGAACGGGTTTGTGTTGGTGGCTAGGGTTGGGTGGGTGGAGGCATTCCCACAGACCTAGAGGGTCAGTAAATAGAAATACAATTAAAACGGTGATCAGGTAGGGTGAGGCATGTGGTGGAAAGTGTTGGAGGCCAGGTTATGCTCACCTTAATCATATCAAGGCTCACTTCACATCTCAGTAACATTTGGTTTTTCTCAAAATGTTTGATTTCTGTCTGGAGCAGACAATACATGCGCACAGCTCTGTCTCTAGCTATTTGAAACACTTTTGCTCTCTGTGGGAACTTCTGGGGAGTCAAACTGTTACAAGTGCTCACAGCAGGGAAAAGAAAGACAGAATTGTTCTGGAGATTGCTGCCTGAGGATGAGGCAGAATTACATGAAGGGGTCACTTCACCATCTACATGTTGAAGGAGAGCCTTGGAAGCTCAGGGCTGCTGCTGCCCAGCCCTCATGGATGGCTCCTGGCATCCTTGTCCTCGCAGTGCTTTGATGCCTGGCTGGAAGGCACTGATGTCATTACCCAGCTCAGGCCTCAGCTCCCTGAAGGCAAGACTTCCTCCTCCTTAGTCTGGTTGCAAACTTCATGAGCAGAGGGTGCCATCAGATGTTAAATACTTACTCCTGGCTTTGCACAGATGATGCTGTGGAGTCTGGTAAGGAGAGGGCGTTGGTTGTGTTAGATGTGAAAAGGCTCATGGATAAGAAACTGGTGTGTGCCTGAACAACCTCTTATTAGGAAAACTATTAGGAATTCAAGCATCTGATGGTGCTGATAGGAGGGAATGGTATAGAAGTAAAGGCTAATTTTCTCCCAATTTTCTGGGGCTCAGTTTCAAGTAATTAGTGGCATTCTCTTCACCTAGTGAGTCACATATCCATATTTTTGTGATTTTTTTTTAACTTTTAAGGTATCACTTATATACATAAAAATACTTTTTTTTTTTTTTTTTTTTGAGACGGAGTCTCGCTCTGTCGCCCAGGCTGGAGTGCAGTGGCCGGATCTCAGCTCACTGCAAGCTCCGCCTCCCGGGTTTACGCCATTCTCCTGCCTCAGCCTCCCGAGTAGCTGGGGCTACAGGCGCCCGCCAACTCGCCTGGCTAGTTTTTTGTATTTTTTAGTAGAGACGGGGTTTCGCTGTGTTAGCCAGGATGGTCTCGATCTCCTGACCTCGCGATCCACCCGTCTTGGCCTCCCAAAGTGCTGGGATTACAGGCCTGAGCCACCGCGCCCGGCCCAAAATACTTATGTTTTAAGTTCACAGTTTGATGAGTCTTACATAACCCTGGTTAAGATACAGAAATGGTTATAACCACCCACATTTTTCTCATGCCTTCTTTCAGGTAGTCATGTCCCTTATAGTAACACTGTTTTGATTTCTGTTATTTAATTACCCAAATCAACATATAGAGAACATTCTAACTTCCCAGGCTCTGTCCCAGTCAGTACCTGTCTGCTAGGTAACTATGCTTCTGGTTTTTATCACCATAGAGCAGTTTTGCTTGTTCTTGAACTTTTCACATAAGTGGGGTCATCATGCATTCTTCTTTTATTTTTCTTTTGCATGAATTTTTTTTTGAGATTTACTCATGTTGCTGTGTGGGTCTGCGTCTGCAGCTGGTTCATTTCTTCTCACTGAGCAGTAATCCATTTTGTATATTTGTATCGCTTTATGGATCCATAAGCTCCTACCTAGGTCTGGCTCCCAGGGCCTCTCCATTCCCGGATGCCCTCCTCCTCAACATCTTCTGAGTCAGCTTCCTTCTCTCCTGACTTCTTTGTGTCAATCCTTGAGTGAAGGCTGGACGGTGAGCTCCATGCAGCCAAGATTGTGTCTGCACCTGGGACAGTGTGTGACCAGCAGCAGGGACTCGACATTCATAGAATGAGTGAATGAATGAGTGTCCAGGGAACATCGTCTTAATTGTTTACCAGTCTATCCCAGGTAACTCAGAACTAGGAGACCCCCAGGAGTTTTTCTTTGTTCATAGACTCAATATGAGCAGTCCCAGCAGAACACTCCCCTAAGCACTATCTGCAAGAGCTTCCCTAACCTCTAGACCAGATTAGATCATTTCACAGGCTTCAAAAATGCCTCTGCCACCCCCATCGTGACTTTATTATACTTCGTTATCACTGATTTACTTGGCTGCATTAGATTTCATGTGCACAGTGCTCTGTCTGGCAAATGAGGTACACAGGGGTTTCCTTTTCCTTCCTGATGACTCTGGCCATTGGACTGGATGACCCTGAACATTTCCTATACTGTCTTCTTGAAGAGTTCATCTTAGAGATAGAGAACTGATATAAATAGATGGGCTTTTCTATGTATTTGTAAAATAATGTGCTGCTTACCAAAAAAATCATTCTGTGCTATATTTTTGCCTCTCTCTCTTTGAACCACCAGTACCTGTGCCTTCTAAACAATGCCAATTATAAAACAATAGATCACTGAAAAAGAAAAGAATAAAGCACACAATAATCTGATGGCTTCCCTGGTGTCACATAGAGGAAACACTGTGATTAAACTTATGTGGTCTGTTCTTGAGGGGATGGACGGAGAGGTAACCACGTGGCTAATCTGCACACAAATGTGTGAAGTCGCAAGTCATTTGAGATAGGGACATTTATATGCTCAAGGGGATGTTTGTTACTATACTTGCACATGCCATTAGAAATACATGAAAAGAAGCTAACCATTTGGAAAGATTTAATACTTTATTTTCTTTCTGGTGGTCAGCAATTGAATACTGCTGCCTGAAATAGGAGAGCAGAAAACCATGGTGAAAAGTCGATGGAAGAGAACTAAATGGGGCCACTCCCTCAGCACCCAAACTGTTGAAGTCTGCTGCTCTTAATTCTATAGAGGTCTAGTCTCTGAATAATTATGTTAAGGAATTGGGCAGAGTCATCAGAGAGCTGCAAAATATCACCCCTGAGGCCTCACTGGAGACTGATGGGAGCTCTGTAGAGTTGATAATGACAATCAAAGGGTCCATATATTTAACATGCACAAAGGATGAGCTCAGAAATTATCTGCCTGCCAACCTAACTTCTCTACCTGCAACAAATTATCCAAAAATCAATTTGCAAACACCTTTGAGATAACAAGGTCTTGAGTAATAACCTCCATGGCTTTGTAAAGAAAAGCATCTAGCTTGACTAATCTGCTTAATTTCCTTCTCTGACCAAATGGCAGGCTATAATAGAGGCAATCTGGAGTTGTCCCTTAAGATTTGCTTCGAGTCACACTGAGAAAATATTGTTCACCTCTGTTTCCTAGCAATTATTCTGTTTCTAGAGAATCTTTGCTTCTAGGTAATTAATTAGAAGGGAAGTGCTGTGTGCATCTCTATCTCAAAGCCCTTACCTGAGTTCCAAGCTGAAATGTGTACCTGCCTTCTATCCATGCGAATAAACCAGAGGCCCTCTACAAGTGAGATGTTCTCAAACAAATGCACATTGTATTCCACCCTCATGTGCCTCCTCTGTGCCTCCCCTTTCTCCTCTTCTTTGTTCTACTCTTCATTTCCTTTTGTTCATACCCTTGGTCCTAAGAAAACATAAGATAAGACACACTGAAGTCATTTGCACAAAGATGTTCATTGTAGCATTATTTATCCTAGCAAAACATTAACAACTCACGTGTCCAGCAATCAGCGAATGCTTAGTGTGGTAACCTGATGGATTGTTCTATAAATATTAAAGACAGTGATGACAAACCTCGAGCAGTGTGTGCAAAAAAAAAAAAAAAATCCTTACAATGTAAGTGAAGGAAGAAAAATGAATCTACATTGGGTCTATGGGTTATTATAACCACACAAAAAAATGTGTCAATACATAAACAAACATTGGAATGGAACATGGAGGAATAAAAATGGCTATGTTGGATGGTAGAGATATTTTCTTTCTTCCATTTTTCTCAATTTTCTTCTATTTCTTCTCATATTTTCTCTGTCTTCCGTTTTCTTTATTGTTCTGCCATTTTTACTACAAATAAAAATAACCAATATATTCAGTTCCATTTTTTTAAAGGTGAATAGTAAGAGGCAGCCTTGGTGCAGGGTGGTCCAGGAAGTCATGCAGATGTAAGTTTCATTTTACGCCACCTTCTCCATGTCCTTGGTTAGGTGACCTGATTTCTTAGGTTCTCTGTTTTGTTGTTTTGTTTTTCTCCATTAAAGTGAAGATGATAATATTGTCCCAAGAATTACATGAAATGATATGTGTGAGATTTTAAAGTACATAAGAAGTACAAGATAAGCGTTAATTTTTATAGCGTTGCCATGGGCTAATAATTGCAAGGAAGAGGCCACAATCCATGCCTGCGGAACCTTTAGTCTACTTAGCTGACTGTGTGGAACTCAGTGGAAGAGAGGTGGCAGCACAGAGCAGATGCAAGAAAACTCAGCACGACTTTTCCTTTGACCCCTCATTCCTGCCGAGTCTGCCGTGACCCATGACTTTCTCTGCTGGAAGAAACCTGCTGGGGTTGAGGCAGAAGCTGAATTCTTGCTGTGCCATCATTCTTTTTCTGCTTAGGCTCTTATCACCCTTTGGAAAGAACTTCCACTAACGATCTGTGTGTTCTGTGTAAGAAATGTTTATAGACCTTAGGCTCCCCTGGGTTTTGTGCCAAACTTCACTTCAGCAAAAGTAGGTTTTCCTTTGAGGCTAGAAAACAGAGTATTCACCCAGCAGCTTTGCTGTGTTCTGGGAAAACCATTTCCTCACATGGCCTTCTTTCTTTCGTGCCTTTAAATAAAGGAGATAAGGTAGATGTTGAATATAGCTACTGAAGAAATACTGATTCAGGTACTTACATGCAAACCCTTAAAGTAGGGCATGAATGGGATTTTAAAAGGGTTTTCAGGCTGGGCGTGGTGGCTCATGCCTGTAATCCCAGCACTTTGGGAGGCTGAGGTGAGTGAATCACCTGAAGTCAGGAGTTCAAGACCAGCCTGGCCAACATAGTGAGACCCCATCTGCACTAAAAATACAAAAATTAAGCAGCTGTGGTGGCAGGCGCCTATAATCCCAGCTACTTGGGAGGCTGAGGCATGAGAATTGCTTGAATCAGGGAGGCAGAGGTTGCAGTGAGCCTAGATGGCCCCACTGCACTCTAGTCTGAATGAGAGAGCAAGACTCCATCTCAAAACAATCAAATAATAAAATAAAATAAAATAAAATCCAAAGGGTTTTCTGACGATTTTTTGTGGCTGTGTTGTGAATTCTGTGCCTTGTCATCACGTGCTCGGAGTCTGCTCTGTAAATCATTTGAGTCTGACAATCCTTTGTTGATTGCTTGTCTTACAGAGCCTCCCACGCCCATTGCTCCCCCAGAGCTGCTGGCTGTGGGGGCCACATACCTGTGGATCAAGCCAAATGCCAACTCCATCATCGGGGATGGCCCCATCATCCTGAAGGAAGTGGAATATCGCACCACCACAGGCACCTGGGCGGAGACCCACATAGTCGACTCTCCCAACTACAAGCTGTGGCATCTGGACCCCGACGTTGAGTATGAGATCCGAGTGCTCCTCACGCGACCAGGTGAGGGGGGTACCGGACCGCCAGGGCCTCCCCTCACCACCAGGACCAAGTGTGCAGGTAAGATTTTTCTTTTTTCCAGGCTCCATTATGAGAGGCTGTGCTGTTGCCAAGACTGGCCATCCTCTTGCCTTCCTGTGACAAATAATTCCTAATTTTCTTTGAATGTGAATGTGCTTCCTATTGAGGATAAAAAGGATCAAGGTTTTGGTTTATTTATTTATTTATTTATTTATTTATTTATTTATTTTTTGAGGACCTTCTGGCTGTGGTTGCATTTCTGGGGGCTTTCTAGCTCTGACTGTGATTCTGAGAACCTCCTTACTTTAGCTGGGTCATGGGAGGTTCCTGGATCTAATAGTGTTTCTGATGAGACACACTGGCTCTGTATCTCCCAGAACTGCTGGTGCCGTTTGTATGTCTGAGGCTTTCTAATGCTAAGAATGTCTTTGAGGGCTCTTGGTTTTGTGTCTCTGAGGGCCCTGGCCGTGTTGCTCTGAGGGCCCTGGCCGTGTTGCTCTGAGGGTTCTTGGCTCTGGTTGTGTCTCTGAGGGCTCCTGGCTCTGACTATGCACCCTGAAGGCTTCATTTAGACTATGTCCTTGGGGGCTTCTGGTTTTGGTTGTATCTTTAATGTGTTTCTAATTCTAACATTGTTCCTGAGGCTCCCTGAGCTGGGCCTGTGACTCTTGGTTTTGACAATTTTCTTGATGGTTGCTGATTCTAGAGTTGTCTCCGAGGGGCTCCTGTTGCCAACCATGTCATAAATGCCTCCTGGCTCTCACAGTATCTCTGAATTGTTTCTGGAACTGCCTTAGTCCCTAAGAGCTTCCTGCCTCTGTATCCCCTGGAGGCTCCTATCCCTACCTAAGAGTCTGGGTTGGGACTATTCCTGTGAGGGTCCTCTGGATTCCACTCTTATCTCTGTGGGCTGCTGACTACACCTGTCTCTCTGATATTCCTGGATGCCATGTAAGAGTTTGCTGGCGGAGATTGTGTCTAAGAGGAGAGATTCTCTGGATCCAACTGTGTCCCAGGCCTCCTGGCTTCTACTGCATTTCTAATCAGGGGCTATTGGCTAACAACGTGTGTCTCACTGTATCTGAGATGGTCTGGCTCTGGATGCAACTCAAGAAATTAAAAGAACTTGCAGTTTATTTGTTGCAAATTACCTTATTTATATCTTTTTTTCACTCCAAGTAACCTTTTGCTGTACGATCTTACATTTCATGTATACACAAAGGAATAGAGACTCAGTGCTTTTAAACTCTTTGTCTAAAGTCATAGAATGGCCAGTGACACGGTCAGCAATTACACTTAGATTTTCTGACTCTCAGCCTTTGATTTTTAGCCACATCATGATGAATAAAGAGAGAGAGAGAGAGAGCATTGTATATACAGCTGGGCATGTTCTAGTGGAAGCGGGTGTGGTTCAGGAAAGCAGGCACCAAGGGTTTCATAAAACAAAAAGGAGTCACTGGGGGCATCTGGGTGGAGGGGAAGGAACCATCAGTACAGGAACCATGGAACAAACAGCAAGGGAAAGTGCATACAGTTCTGCCATAACCTGATATATAGGTCCTTAAAAATCACCAATCACCACAGTATATCAAGTTATGAAATAAAAACCACAGGGATTATAGAAAAAATGGGGCTGGAGGACCATACTTCCCTAGTGACACACCAAAAAAGAGGGGAATCTAGTAAAACTTGTGGCACAATTTTATGCATGTGAAATGGCTAAGAAGTGCATCCATCCAGGTGGAGTATTCCTAACCTGAACCTCGGAAATCCAAAATGCTCCAAAATTTGAAACTTACTGAATGCCAACACGATACAACAAATGAACATGACATTGTTAACACTGCAGAAAAAGTGCCTGTAGATGACACGGCAAGCATTGGTGGTGAGCTTATTGAAGGACTGGAGCAGTATGCATTCATAGCAGAACGGGAAACCATGTCAATTTGTAAAATCAGAGACATCTAAGACAAAAATCCTTGTTAACGAGGCAGATAACTCTGGAGGAAACATTTTTAAAAGCCATGGAGTAGAATGCCTCTTTCTCCCTGGAGGATCCACTTCCTGGTTCCTCCACTGCTTATGATGTTTGTTCTCACCTAAAACAGTAAAATGCAGGGTGTACCAACCCTTCATCAAAGCACAACATCACAGGGAGAGGACTGAAAGCCAGGATGTTTGTTGCTGACGTTCAATAGCCGATCCAGGTATCTGCTGAGGCTACTGTGCTGCTCAGTTAACCTGAACACATTAATTTCTTATGGTATTAATGACATATCATTTATTCTTTTTTACTGTTAAGCACTTATGTGTGAATAAGCATAAGAAGATGATTTCTTATCAATAGCATATACATTCAAAGTCAGGAATTATGATGATGACAGACAAGCACAGAATTGTCCGCATAAGTGGCTAAGATAGTTACATCTCTGCTTTCTGACGGTTCGATGTACACAAACTCGGTTCATGCACAACATTATTTAAAATATTATATAAGATTGCCTATGAGATATATATATATATATAAAAAACATAAATGAATTTTGTGTTTGGACTTGGGTCCCATCCCCAAGATATCTTATTAGGTATAGGCAAATATTCTGAAATTCAAGAAAATCTGAACTCTGAAACACTTCTGGTCCCAAGCATTTTGGATAAGGGATACTCAGCACAGATGGTGTGTTACCTTGAAAAAGACCTGAAGTTTGCTGTGGAAGTGGGCATCAGGGAGGTTGCAGCCTGTGAGTGACTATGAAGTGGTGGAAGGAAAGCTGTCTGAAACTGAGGGAAAAGGTGTAGCTCAGAACACAGGTAGTGAGCTGAGGGGGCAGGTAAGGGTTGGAACTGTGTGTGTGCTTGTATTCCTAGGTGGCTCAGTTCTGCTGGCTGCAGGTTTCTTCTTCGCTAATGTTTCTCACATACAAAATCACACATAAGCAAATGCGGAATTCTTGTTATTCTCAAATTGCCCTTTCATATATTAATTATGTTGGAACAAATTTGCGTTTTCAAAACAAGAGTTATAGTGGAATTGGCTGTAACCATTCTTAAGTATCTCAGTGATGTATTGTGGTAGTATGTAACCCAGGTATTTTCGTTGCTTGAAAATATTCCTTGTAAGGTTATTGAACCACTATGCTGAACAGAGATGCCATTTTCTTGATTATTTTCAAAACAGGCCTTTGGTAAAATTCCTCATTGAAACCTGATTATGAAACTTACTACTTTCAAAGGATATAATGGTATGTTATTAAACTGGGTAATACCTTATCTCAGCTTTGCAATGCAATATTCATCCATAAAAATAATTGATTTGATCCTACTGTTGAGACTTCTCTCTTTCCACAGGGTAAATGTAAGAGTTTCCAGGGTTTTTGATCTTTATAAATGATATTCAAAGTACTTTAGCAGCCCCCATGGACTTATTTGCTGATGATCATATAATACATTTTGAAATTCAATCGCAAGATGATCATCTCAATAAAAATTTACAATCTATTGCAAACTGTTGCCATGACTGTGTAATGGATTTTACTTGTTGAAAACACAATAGTCTGGCTATCAATATACAAATTATGAGTTGAAATGCAATTGTGGTATTTTATTTTTAAAAAATGTTGGTGTTTAAGTTACAGCTAAAATCTTGAATAATCCACATTTTACAAAATGTGTCATCAAGAAGATAATCTTCCTTCCCAGATCACCACTGATGGTGGAATGTTTTTTGCCTCGTAATTAATTTTTAAGAAAATTCCAGGGCTGATACCTATTTGTAGGTGTTGTTTATTGGCATTGGTAGTCTGAGATTTTCCTCCTTTTCCTATTCTATTATTAATCACGCTGGAAATGTACTTATTATTTTACAAAACAGAAAGTGAGAGAGTATGTAGAGTGGAAGGTATAATTTTTGCCCAGAGGAATTTAGAGGCTGGGTTAAGTTTCCAACAAAACAGCAAAAAAGGTAAAACATAAAGGCAAGCATTGAAATAGCATGCTTCATGTAGGAAAGACAGCATCAGCATGGAAAGAGTAATGGTCTTAGAATCATCTAGGGCAGTGGTTCTCAAAGTGTGGTCCCTTGACCAGCAGCATCAGTATTGTTATAGACTGAATTTGTATGTTCCTTTAAAATTCGTATGTTGAAATTCTAATCCTCAAAATGATGATATTAGGAGGTGGCGCATGTGGGTGCTGATTATGTCATCAGGGCAGAACACTGATGAAAGCGATCAATGCCCTTATAAAAGAGGCCCCAGAGAGCTCCTTCATGTCTTCCACCATGTGAAGATCCAGGAAATGGACCCTCACTTGATGTTTAATCTGCTGGCACCTTGCTATTAGACTTTCCAGCCCCTAGAACTATAAAAGGTAAATTTCTGTTGTTTGAAAGCTACCCAGTCTATGGTATTCCGTTACTGCAACCCAAATGAATTAAGACAAGTATTCCCCTGGGAACTTGTTAGAAATGCACATTCTCAGATCTGTCCCCCGACCTAATACATCAGAAGTTCTGGGGTTGAGCCTAGAAATATGCTGTAAGGAGCTTGCTGAGTGATGTTATTTCATACCCAAACTTTAGACTAACATATACAGTGACAAGCCAACATGGCTCTTTGGAAGGATGTTCATTCCATAGCTTGGTCTTTGCAGCAGCTCTGAGATGTAGATGGGAGGAAAACAGACTCAGAATCGTTGGACCAAGGTCACCAATCAGTTAAATGCTAGGTCTCTTGGCCGAAGAAACTCTTCATCACAGGATTTGATGGAGTCTTCAGCCTCGGGGACCTCCTCTGCTCACAAGTGTCCTCTTGAGGGTGGCATTGGGTAGTAGGGAGGTTGGTGACTATGGAGATCAGCTGAGAATAAATAACTACTACACAAAAGTTTCACTCCGTTCTATCAAACATTTAATTAGTCTTTTCTTTGTGCCAAATTCTGTGCTAGGCACTGGTGGCAGAGGTTGACTTAGTAAGGACATGCTAGTAGCAGGCAGAGACTTGGCAGCAGTAAGCTACAAGCTTGGGTGTAGCACAGAAGACGCTAGAGAGGCAATTCAGCTAAGACAGGTGGGGATGCATTCTGGCTCTGCCAGTTCTGAGAAGTCACTGATTATGAAAATTCTGGGATACTAAGGGAAGAGTATCCTTCCCTTAACCTGAAGGATACCTCCTCCTTAATCCTTAAGGAGGAGATTGTCAAGAGTTTGCCTGTAGTGCAGCATCCCAGCCCAGTAGGCTGGAGTTCAGAGCAAGACTCCCAGCCAGATAAACCAGAACCTGGACAAATGATCAGATAGGAATCGAGGTCTGTGGGGTTGGGAGAAGGGAGTCAAAGCTGATACTCCCATGCTTCTGGTTTAGATGACTGAGAGATGAGTGGTTGTATTAGGATTCTCTATAGGGACAGAACTAATAGGACAGATGTATATATAAAGGCAAGTTTATTAAGGAGTATTGACTCACACGATCACAAGGTGAGGTCTAGGCTGTCTACAAACTGAGGAGAAAGGAAGCCAGTCCGAGTCCGAAAGCTGAAGAACTTAGATGTTCAAGGTAAGTGAACAAGGACTTGTTACCGATGTACAAGGACAGGAAGCATCCAATATGAGAGAAAGATGTAGGCCAGTAGACTAAGCCAGTCTAGTCTTTCCACGTTCTGCCTGCTTTTATTCTGGCCACACTGGCAGCTGGTTAGATTGTGTTGACCCAGATTGAGGGTGGGTCTGCCTTTCCCAGTCCACTGACTCAAATGTTAATCTTCTTTGGCAACACCCTCGCAGACATATCCGGGAACAATACTTTGCATCCTTCAATCCAATCAAGTTGACACTCATTATTAACCATCACAGTGATGGAACAGTTTTCTGAGCTGAAAAACACAAAAGGGAATGAGCTCAGGTCTGAATGTGTTGTGTTGGAGGTGAGGATGCATAGCAGGTGATGGGAATATATAAATCTGGAGCTTAGGAGAGATGAGCAGATAACTGCTTCTTCCATGTGGACTTCCTGATTTCACTTGGATGTTAGGATCAAAGGGACTTCTTTTTTTTTTTTTTTTGGAGACGGAGTCTCGCTCTGTCACCCAGGCTGGAGTGCAGTGGCGCGGTCTTGGCTCACTGCAAGCTCCTCCTCCCAGGTTCACGCCATTCTCCTGCCTCAGCCTCCTCAGTAGCTGGGATTACAGGCGCAAAGGGACTTCTTAGTACTGATGAAAGCAATTTAATTCTCTGTCTTCATGCTGTTCTGTTGAGATACTCCATTTCTTATATTTTTATTTATCATTTTGTTTCTTTCACTTAATCATTCACCGTCTTTTGTGAGATATAGGTCTGAGAGGAAATGCAATCATGTATATCAATGTACTTCAAAAACTCAAAATGTTCTTTAGCTGCCTATAGTGAACCAAACTGTTATTGGTTGCTGCTATTGTTATGGATGCTCTGATTATGAATAATTATATCAAAATAGGAAATCTTACTTGTCCACTTCTCAGAACTAATTGGCATCTCGAAGGTGGACCATATTCTTTTGTTGTTCACCAACTCCTGGGAAATCCCATTTCAGAGTCCATGCTGTGGTCTGGGCTCTCAGAGACTCTCTTGTCTAGAGCACTGTGTGCTTTCCTCCAGCACATCCCCAACAGCAGACATTCTGTGATAGGAGTTGGGTCTTAGAAGAGCTGTGTGTTGCCCACCCAGCCTCACCTTGAATGCTACCTCTGATGGGAAGTTTGCACTCTTCCATGCCAGACCATTTCCCTGCTGGAGATCTTGGGTAATGACTGTTATCCTCTACCCAGTATTGGCTTGGTTATCATACAACTCTGGATGGATTATACACAGAGTGTCCATTAGGTTTAGAAGAGTAGGGGCAGTAGGCAGGCTGCTAGCATTAACTATCTGGAGTCTACAGTGAGAACAAAGGGCAGTGGATGCCGAGGTCAGTAACTGGAGAAAGCAGGTGAGACAACAAGATATATGGACACCACATGGGTCCAGCTTGGCTGTTTACCTCTCCTGCAGGTACCACTTTCAATGGCTTGGGTACCAGCTTGTTGGTATCTTAAGACTACCATCTAGCATTAGATAGAAGAAGCTCTTCCTCACTGTCACCCTCAAATAGGCCTCCTTGAAACACCCACTTGTAAATTTTGCTCCCAAGAGACATATTCTTCCTCATCTCAAAAACAGGTCTTCAGCCACTCACATTTGTCTCAATTAATCCCAGAAACTGGTTCTTTTATCCCCCCAAACTTTGCTTGAAGCAGACCCCAGGCCACTCCGATTATAGTTACAGAATCACAAATCAACAATCCAGCAAGTCATGTAATCTTAGCCCATCCCCTGTGTGTGTAAATCAAAGGCCCCTTGCCTGGGAACCCACTTCATTGTGGTCTTGCAGAGTCCCAGCTCTCCAAGTGAAAAGTGGCTTTGTACAGTCAGAGACACCACATATGTTGTTGATCTGGAGGTTTCTCTATTCCCTCCACCTGAGGGTTGATTGCAGGTTCTATTTTATTTACATATTTATGGATTTCTACTTGCAGTGATATGTGTCTACCTCTCTCTTTTCTCCAGGGGTATAAAAAAGATAAATTCAAATTGCTGGGCTCAATGAAGTGAGAGTAGTCATTAGAATAGAATGAAAAGGATAGAAGCTTTAGAGCCAAAAATAATCTAGTTTTTATTTCAAGCTGGGCACTTGCTAGCTGGGTGACCGGGATATGTTACACCATCTCTCTGTGACTCAATTTATTTTCTTCCATCTAAGGGATATTATAATATGCGATTTTGTTGGAAAGCTTCAGTGAGATAAGTTATATGCCTTGCAGAGAACTGGGAACATAGGGGTCCTTTAATAAACGTTATTTGGAAATAAATCTTAGGCCTGGGAAAAAGATGTCAGAACCTAATTTCCTTCACTGTGGCATGATGGACCCTGTTTTAAGAAGGATTTCTCTGGTTGCTACTCTCTGTACTTTCTTAGACAGTAGTGATTTAGCAACAAGCTCTGATCACTGCTGGGAAGACAGGACTTACGTGGCTGTGTGCATGCTGTGGAGTCCTCGACGTGTAGCTGTGATGGTACTTCATGATAGGGCATGGGGTAAAGGGGATGGGAATTGACCTTTTTGTAACCGTCTCTAGTCCCAGGTGAAAGGGAGAACCATGTTATGCAGATCCTTCTCTCTCTGAGGAGGCCAAGGCTTGTAAGAATGAGGCCTTTCAAGCCCAGAGCAAAAAGGGATTGGAAGTGAGTCCAGACTCTCTGCAATAAGCAGCCTCAGGTGGTCTCTGTGTTCTCTGAGAAGCCAGTGGGTCCCACAGGCGAGGGTCTTTCAGGGCAACATGCAGTTCTAGGACAGAGTAGTGGCAGAGAATTATAAAAAGAGGTAATTGAAGGTCCAGAAAATAGAACAGCGTCGGTTAACTAGTCTCGTGAGTTTTTCTTCTTCTTCATTTCTCTATGTCTTGGCTGCACCAATTATAAAATAGGAGGAATATAACCTGGCCTAACTCTTAGGGTTCTGAATTAGAAGTAAAATGGGACATCCTTCTGGGCAGGAGCATAGTATGAACACAGACATCTAACCTCTATCTTTGCTCTGCTGCAATTCTGGTGAGAGATGATCCATAAATCTTCAGGGAACATGGAAAGAGTAGCCAATAGAAATGAAAATTGAATCGCTCTCCCACCCGGAATCAAAGCCATAGAGTTAATGGATTCTAAAGACCAATGGAGAAATTTTCAAGACCATGAGGAGATCCTTCCCTCATGAGGGAAGGAGGGGACTTCCATGCACGCCACACCATGCTTGAAGGGACATAGTTGCTTGTGCAGTGCAGGTGAACCTAGATTGAAGGCAGCCAAGAAGATGGATTATGACTAGCACTTCCTCAGAAAGATGTGGAGAAGGGGTTCTGGCAGTCCTTGCATCACCTACCCAACTTGTTTTGCTGCTGTGGCATTCTCTTCTTCCCCTGGGGAGTAGGACCACAGAAGAGAGATGAAAACTAAAGAAGGGAGAAAACCTGCTCTGATCATACTTGGTTATGGAGCCTCTGATTGAGACACCATAAGAATTATCTGCAGATGGACAAGCACCTTGAGAGCAAAAGATGTTCATCTCCTCTTCTTGCAGACCCTCTCTCCCCTCCCACTGTCACATGATGTCTACTGTTGGCTACATTGGAGTCCCTCTCCCTTGGCTTAAGAAAGAGGCAAAGAAAGCATAAAGCTCTCTCTCTTTAAACCTACAATTCATAATTTCAGAGACTCTCTTCCCCTAACCCATGAAGTCTCATTATTGTATGAGCTGACTGTAGCGCTGGGACGGAAAAGTGAGAGTCCGCTTGGGAACCTCTTATTTCTCTGGAAGAAATAACTAGAAGTCCCTCAGCTCTTCTCTGTAGAAGGTGGCAATATTTATTTTGTATGCTTAGTGGTTTTGTACTCTTAGATACAATTCCAAAGCAACAGGAAAAGCCCTATTAGGCATCCAGTTGCACTTTTAGATTTTTCTGCCACTCCATGCTCCTTAGGGAGCCAGGGCCTCCTAGAAGATGAAGTGCAGCAGTGTAACTGAGCACCCCATTTTTAAAAGGAAAAAAATGAATTTTTTAACCTTTTTTCTTTTCCCCCACCACCTACTTAGCTCTTTAGGAATGAAATTATAATCTTTACCTTTTCTCCACCAGACACTTCCAACACAGCAAGCCTGTCTAACTATGTGTTTACTTGGAAGTTCCCGAGACTGAATCTTGAAGCAAACCAGGCACATCCAGAATTCTCTCCCAACAGGAGATTGCCTCCATTTACAACCTCGCTCTGCCCGTGATGGCACTAGCGAGACCTCCGGATAGATAAGAAATCTGAAAAGTCACATAGACCCTGTGCTTCCTCACCCTCTCCCCTTTGTGCCCTTCACTCTAAGCCTTCCTTTAAAGGCCCCTGCTTTCTGCCCAGAAGCAAAGTGGCACCCTGAGGCAGGAACCTGCACCACTGCCCTTCAGCTAGCTCAGGAATAAAGTCACTTTCTTTCTATCAGATCTTGCTCTTGTTACTTGAACTCCGCAAGCAACTAAATCTGTATTCAGTTACAATAGTAAGTCAACAAGTAGTCCCTCAATTTCTTCTAAATTTGAGGGTTGAAATTTGAAGAAAAAGTGACTCACAGAGAAGCATTAAAGATAGTAAAAGCTAACGGTGTTTGTTTACCAGGCTCTCTGGATTTTTAAAAAATAGCACCCCAAATGTATTAAAATGAGAGTTCAATCACTCTTATAGCTGTGTCACACTTGAGATGCAAAGAAAATGTGTGATTATAATGATGAAAACAGTGGTTGCCAATTTGAGGAGTATCTACTGTTGCAAGGCCTATTGTGTTGAGCTTGTTTTGAATATTTTACTTGTGATTTTTTTAGCAACCTTGTGAGGTAGGTATAATTCCTGCACTCACTGTCTGAGAGGTAGGTGACTTGCCCAAGGCCACACACTTGCTCAAATGGCCCAGCTAAAAATTAAACAGTTAACTGCACAGCTACAAAGCTCTGTCTCCTGAAATCCAGAATCATTATCAACGCATAATGCACCCATGGCCCAGTTGGGTGTTTTCCAGGAATGTGTTGATGAAAAATGTTGAATATTAGAAAAACTATTGGTGTAATGCCTCATATTAGTAGGCCAAACAATAAAAATCATCTTATCCTCTCAAGAGAGGCTAAGAAGTGATTTGAAAAAATTCAGCCTTCATTACTGATCAGAATTCTTAGTAAGCTAGAAATGGAAAGACACTTCCTTATATCCAGAAGAAAATGTTCTTATAGCCTCAATGCCTAAGAGAATAAACTTAACTAAAAAAAACAAGCTATTGGAACTACTAAAAGATTTCAATGCTATGGTCAGGCACAAAGCAAATAAACAAAAGTCAATAGCCATATGCCAGTAATAACCATTATAAAAATATAATAAAATGTATCCTATTCTCAAATGTAATTACGGTATAAATACTTAAGTGTAAACTAAGAAATGTACAGCATGTATATGAAAATACAAACACCTGCAAAATTTTATTGAGGATGAGAAAACAAGACCTAAACAAAGAGCTGTATGTCATGTTGTTGCATTAGCAAATTTAATATTGTGAAGATAGCAATCCTCCCCAAATTAATTGATGGGTTTAATACAGTTCTAATCAAGATCTTAATGGGATTCATATTGAAACTTAAAGTGATTTAAAAGTTGATCTGAAAGAAAATACAGGAGAAAGAAGTCAAGAGCACTTAGAAAAAGTGATTGGGAGATTTCTCTGTGAAATGTCAACATTTATAAAAACTGTAATAATTAAAGCCCAGAAATGAATACAGTATATAGCAAAACTGACTTTCAAAATTTATACGACACTTTGGGAGGCCGGGGCAGAAGGATCACTTGAGCCCAGGAGTTCAAGACCAGCCTGGGCAATATAGCAAAACCCCATCTTTATAAAAATAAAAAGATTTATATGAATTGAAAATTGCTTATCAAATAGTACATGATTAATAAATTGTACATGGTAAGATACTTTGTAAAAAATAGAATTTATTGCGTATATTACCATATGCTAATTAAATTATGGGTCGTTTAAAAACTTAAAAGGCAAAACTAGAGAAAAATAAAGAAAATATTCTTTTATTGGGAGAGACTCTCAGTTCATTAAAAGCATGCAAATATACCACTGAGGTCATGGTTTATACATTTTACTACATAGAAAGGCAAGAAAAAGAAAAATCTTCTATGCCATGTTGACTAAAATCAAATAGCATGTGCATAAACTGGTTGGGGAAAATATGTGACGAAACTGAGAAAAGGGAGATAAAATATCTTTACACATAAAGAGCTCTAACATTAAAATGTAATCACACTGAAAAAAAAAGGCTAAAGGCTTAAAGAGGTAATTGCTAAACAAAATATGAATGGCAAAAAGCATATTAAAAATGTTCAGTGTTGGCCAGGCGCGGTGGCTCAAGCCTGTAATCCCAGCACTTTGGGAGGCCGAGACGGGTGGATCACAAGGTCAGGAGATCGAGACCATCCTGGCTAACACGGTGAAACCCCGTCTCTACTAAAAAATACAAAAACTAGCCGGGCGAGGTGGTGGGCACCTGTAGTCCCAGCTACTGGGGAGGCTGAGGCAGGAGAATGGTGTGAACCCGGGAGGCGGAGCTTGCAGTGAGCTGAGATCCGGCCACTGCACTTCAGCCTAGGCGATAGAGCAAGACTCCGTCTCAAAAAAAAAAAAAAAAAAAAAAGTTCAGTGTTACAGATGATCAAATAAATGCATTTTATCTATAATATTACCTACCTATATATTTTTTAAATTGGTAAAAAGCAGTATTGGTAAGAAATAACGAAGCAGGTTCTTTCAGGCATTTCTGCAGGTGAGTTAATTGGTACAGCATATTAAGAGGACAATTTGCTAATTTTTTTTCTAACAAAATAATCAGAGCTGCTCAAAAGAGAGTTTCAGACATAGAGGTCATCACTGCATTATTTATAAGGACAAAGACTTGGAAATCACTTTAATGCACCAACAATTAGAGAGTAGTTAAGTAAATTTTGGTGCACACACATAGTGGAATTCTATGCTAGTGTTTTTACAAACTGTGTTCGTGGCATATCTATCTAATGGCATGGGTTAACGTTCATGCTATAGGAAGTTTAAAAAAAAGTGTACAAAACCACAAGTGTAAGTAATTACTGTCTCAATTTTGTGAAATGTAAATACACAGACCACATACCAGCTAGGGCCAGTTTATCAGTGAAAGCTATAAAGTATTGACCAGAACTCCCCATTTCAAATTCTGCACGTGGAGATTCCAAAAGGAGCACATGAGTCGCTGTTCACTACCTGCCCTGGATTCTAGAACATCAATCAACTTCTTCTGGCTCCCCTAACTGAACCAAATGTGGACCTGGGCCCTTCCACACCACTCTCCCGGAGCCAAATAACAAAGGCTGTTTCCTGCAGCAGCAAACTTCTCTTGGTGTTTGGTGGGACTCATAGAAGGGGCTGCACTGTCGTCCTCCCCAGCATAGAACTCATCCTTCCTCAGACTTCAAAAGTCCTTTCAACAGGCAAGAAATTTTCACCTCTTTCTGTTTCCTCCCTCCCAATTGCCCACAGGTGCGGCAAAGTCGTCTCATTCAAGTTCCGAGAGCAGTTCAACTTTCTCCAGACTCTATTTCCAGGCCCCTCTTTGTGCATCTTTTGCACTGAGCTGAATATTAAGTGGGGCTGGGGGAGGACAGCTAATTCTGAGATCAAAGCGTTTCTTTGAATGGAAACAACCCTTCTTAAAATATGTATTTTAATCTATCTGCACTTAGGTATAGGTACAGAGACAGACATGCCATGTATATGTATTGTATATTCATGTATATATGTAAACACACACACACATACATATATATATTATATATACACACACACACACACACAGGTATTGAGACTATGGGTCACAAAAATTTATATAATTTAGAAATAGTTGTACCCATTGGAGTCAAATGTGAATGTGAATGATTGTTATAAATTGTAAAACACTCTATATGAGGTTATTTTTATTACAGTTAGTGAATCATTGACATTTTCGGACAGTACAGAAACAATCCCAAATTTGCTAAGCCCTGAGATACAAACCAAGCTTCAAGCTCAGTGTTCAAGTAGAGTAGGGACAGTTAAATAGGGGGTTTGCTTTCAGACCCATCGGAGTTATAATGCCAGATTCACTCCTTAGGATGCTGGACAGCCTTGGGCAATTGCTCGACCTCTGTGAATCAGTTTCCCCCTCTGTTAATTAGTATAATGCTACTTACCTCACTGGATAGAAATACAGGTCATTAATATTAATGATGGCTAATAACGCTCTGCAAGGCTCACCCCACTGAATTCGCCTGCAAACCTATAACCCCATGAGGTAGGTTCTATCTTCACCATTACTACCACGGCCAGAGAGATTTAGTGTTTTGCTCCAAGTTACAGTTTAGGAAGCAGCTGAGGTTGGGGCCTACAGAGTCTGATTAGAGTCCTACTCTGGACCCAGCTGACCATAGAACTCTAAGCACAACGAGGAGAACTTAGTAGGTGCTGAGAAAATTGGAGCTTTTGGTACTTTAACACCTAGAGGCTCACTTTCTCTCTCATTACCCATATATTACCTACATATATGTTTCAAATTGGTAGTAACCAGTTTTGGCAAGGAACGAAGCAGACTCTTACAGGCATTTCTGCAGGTGAGTCAACTGGTACAACATATTAAGAGGACACTATGCTATTTTTTTCCACTTTCTCATTACCTAGGCCCTAGGCCTTCCTCACCATTAAACCCCAAAATCCTCATTGCCATGAGTCCGAGGGGCTAGCCCTTTGCTATGTTCACAAAGCTCACTCTATCAAGAGCTTGGTATGCAGCCTCAGCCAAAATGATGCCTGAGCCAGAGGAAGCCAAGGGCACCCTGTCCATTGCTGGCCATTCTGGAATGCAGAGGTCTCCCTACAGTGAGAAAAATGGGAGACTTATCCAGAGCAGTGAGCCCAAACCTGGCTTGATGCAGAGAAAAAGACTCTGCCTGCCAGAAAAGAGGAAAACCAGAGTGTCAGTTGTTTCTAAATCCCACCCACTATTGGCTTGAGCCACAAGTCATCCTGAGATTCTTGAGGTGTAGCAGGAGGTGAGGGTGGGAGTTAGGGGGTCTCGAGGTTTGATTGGAATCCACCAGGGAGTGATTGTCCATCCCCCATGGCCATGTAGATTTTCCTTGTTGGGGCTTCTTTATCATTAGAACCTTGTAACTCTTCCAGCCAAGAGTTTCCCTGGGCTTAGGGCTGAAAATGGGTGCAGCCACTATAACTACTCTGGTGATGGCTGCCGTTTTACTTCTTTATCTTCTTCATCTTTATATTTGAAAAAAAAAAAGGTAGCACATTTTTGAAATTTGAAAATAACCTTTTGAAAATAGGAAATGTATCTCATATTCCAGTTAAATATATATTTTTTGCTTGTGTCTATTCCCTTTTAATCACTGACTCATTCTCATATAATCATGTCTCATATGCCAGTTAGTCTCACTGGTCACTCTACAGCATAAAATAAATATCTTACAGCAAAGTTTTGTGTGAACTAGTTAACTCATCACTGCCCTTTACACGTCCCTTTAAAAGTCACTTCGCAAAGGACCTTGTTGATCTAGCTTCCTCTTCCTCTCTCTCCATTTTAACCTTTTAAAACATTGTTTAAGGCTGGGCACGGTGGCTTATCTGTAATACCAGCACTTTGGGAGGCCGAGGCAGGCGAATCACAAGGTCAGGAGTTCCAGACCAGCCTGGCCAATATGTTGAAACCCCATCTCTACTAAAAATACAAAAATTAGCCAGGTGTGGTGGCACACGCCTGTAGTCCCAGCTACTTGGGAGGCTAAGGCAGGAGAATTGCTTGAACCCAGGAGGCAGAGGTTGCAGTGAGCTGACATCATGCCACTGCACTCCAACCTGGGTGACAGAGTGAGACTGTCTCAAAAAAACAGAAAAAAAAACACTGTTTGCCAAACTTATCCTAATTCATAGTCATCTACTTATCCGTGTGTGTATTTGTTTATTACTTGCCCTTTCCATTAGACTATATACTCCCCAGGGATCGTTCCCTTGTCTGTTCTGGTCACTAGTGCCTGGAATCATGGGTGGCACCTGGAGGGATGCAATAAATAGGTGTTGCATGCATGAAAGAATGTTGTGAAGACAAATGTGTGCACTGGAGAGAAGTTGGAAAAATCATAAAAATACACACACAACAATGAAAAGAATCCAACAAAGCATCACTCAGTGATAACAACTGTTACCAACTTGGCGTTTTTAATGGTTTCCTGTCTTATATTTAGCTAATTAACTAATAGAGGGTTTGTTTTGCTCTTTGGTATAAGGTGAGGTTTCAGCTTTGTTTTTCAATATTTAACCTATTAATGGTGCTATTCCAGCACCATTGCTGGAATAAGCTTACAATACCCCCAAAAAATGATGGACTGGGGAGGGAGGGTATGGGAGTCTCTTGGCGGGGAGTAGGGATGGAAGCCTAGAGCCTGACCCAAAGAAGCTTCACAGCTGTAAGAGAACATATCAGAGTGGGTGTCATATTTACAAAGCTTCTGAACTTGTAGACGTAATGGTGGAGCAGACACCCTGTTAGGGAAACTTATTTTGGGAGGAAACCTCCAGCCCCTTCCACGTGGCCAGCACCACCTGCTCTTGCATAGCCTTTAGAGTAGTATCTTCCCAGAGCCCTTTGTAAGCACGATTTCTATTGATCCTCACATTACCCTGCGACTTAATTCAGAGGATCACTGTCATTTTACATAGGGACACTGACGCTCTGAGGAGTAAAGTGATTTTCCCCAAATCTCAAATCTCGTAATAGCTGTGAAATAGCATCTCCTGACCAGACTCACTTGGCGCCTGCCTCTGTCCACTACAGAAGGTTTCTATGTGCTGTGAATCTTGGATTAACTAGACAGCATGGGGGAAATGTGGTGGCGATGGGATGGAGGAGGCAAGAGCTCTGATTAATTGAATTTTTTTTTAATTTGCAAGTTAAGCAGTGAATCCATTTAAACTTGACCCAGACTGTTTTATATAGGACTGCATATGGACTAAACACAATAAAATTGAGCCCAGAGGAATATCCCTTAGAAGGAAGAAGTCAATAACATAACCCTTAATTGCCTTTTATAGTTGGTACATGGATTTGACTTTCCCTGTACCCACCCCAAAGCATTTGACCAAAGCCGTGGCAGCTTAGACATCTAAAGGCCTCCCACAGTCTGGGATAGACCATCCCACTGTCTTGAATATATTAGACTCTAACTCCCTGAGGACAGACCTCTGTGTCTGGCTGGCACATCTAGTAGTTTGAAGACTGGATGAATGTACATTCATAATTAGGTGTGGCTATCAAGGTGACAGTTATTCTGTATTATGAGAGTTTAGGGTTCAGACTGACTGTGCAATGGGATGCCTGTAATATGTCACACAAAATATCCCAAGAGCATGACATTTAATTCTGGCCACATATTCCAAAGACATTAGATGAAAGATATTACCTAGGAGAGGACCAGGCCCTATGGGGATGAGCTATTAAAGCTGTCATATGAGCAGGCTGGAGGTGCTGACCCAGATGTTTTCTTGCAAGTTAGAAAGTTCCTGGTGCCTGGAGCTGTTCAAACTTCTGCTGTATCTAGTGGAAAAGTTAAGGCAGGTATTCACATCTTAATGGCATTTTGTAGCAATGATGGAAAAAAAAAGTTTTCATTTTTTTTTGGAAGATACAGAAAAACACTAAAAAAGGATGTAAAAACAAAACATGAACCCCACCACACGGAGACTGTACAAAATTTTAAGACAGTTCTTTCCATTAGGGTTTACTTTTCTTAATACGGACAGATATATCTCCCTGGACAAAATTGAGCTAATATGTAAATGTTGAGTAATACATTTTAAAACAATGTATAATGAATATTTTTTCTATGTACTCAAGTATCTTTTTACTTCAATAAATGCAAATATTAAACTGAATAATATATAATAGAATTGAATAGATATGGTCTTAGATTTTATGGATCCTGAATACTAATGGGGGAGACATACATTACATTTAATATAGATACAGAAATACAGTTTTCATTATTTGCAGATTTGCAAATTTACTCACTAAAATTTATTTATAACAACAACATCAGTACTCTTGGTTTTTTCCCAGTCATTCACAGACCTGCATAGAACAGTAAAAACTTTGGGTTGCCCAATGCAGATATTCCTAGCTGGAGTCAGAGGTGGCACTCTGCTTTCTTGATTCAGCTCCCCTACTGTAAATGACTGTCCTTTTCATGGTTTATTTAGTGTTATGTTTTTCACATTTTTGTGCTGCTGGTGATTTTGCTGCTTTAAGTGGCCCCCAAGTGTAGTGCTGAAGTATTGTCTGATGTTCCTAAGCACAAGAAGGCTGTGATGTGCTTTGCAGAGAAAGTAGGTGTATTAAATGAGCTTTGTTCAGGCCTGAGTTACAAGGGTGCTGAATGTCAGTTCAATGTTAATGAATTGACAAAAATCTGTTAAGTAAGCTGTCTTTGAACAGAAACACACAGAACAAGGTTATGTACATAAACAAGGTTCTGTATTAATCAGTTGACAAAAACATTGTGAGCAGAGGCTCACAGGAACTTAACTTTGTATTTCTCCTAGGAGCCATGGGTTCAATATTCAGTAATTCAGTGCAACTTTAGAGAACATTACTTCCAATAAGAAGAATCAGTTAGATATATGTATAAGTCAGTAAGGTAGGGAGTGGTCAGTGATAGAGACATACATTTGGGTTCTTTGGCTCTAGATATAACTTAAAACTGTTAAAAGATAATTTTCAAGAAAAGGCAAAACCAAGACCCTCACAGAGATGTAAAAATGAACATGATTGCATTTAGTTCATTGATGAGGAAACTGGTGAGGTGTTACAGCCAGTACAGAGGAAAATTCAAAGGTAAGAGATATGTATAGTTCAGGAATATGAAAATGGAAGCAAAAATAGCTTTTTTTCCTTGAGGGAGCAAGGTTATCCCTTTTCCTGATCATGGAACTATTTGCATGTCTATGGGCAAGAATTATTCTGCGTTATTATCAGTTATCTACAATTTCCAGAGTTGGGAAACAGCTCCCATAGAATCAGAATCTGATAACAAGGAAGCATGGGCTATAGACAGTGCAATTTTTCATTGAAGCACAGATTTTTTTCCCCCACAAAGCCATACTAATAAATGCCATCAACTTAGATAAAGCATGTAGAGAGATAAGAGAGGCCAACCCCAGGGAATGCCACCACCATAAAGTTGGGTTGTGAAGACAGAGCCTGAAAAGAAGACCATGAACAAACAACTAAAAGCAGAAGGAAAACAAGTGAGATATGATGCCTTCAGGTCAACAGCAAGACTGAGGATGGAGAAAGTTGCCAACTCTGAAGGATTGAGTAAGTTGTGCTCCAAAGAGACCCCTTGGTGTATTAGTCCATCCTCACACTACTATAAAGAACTGCCAGAGAGTGGGTAATTTATAAAGGAAAGAGGTTTAATTGACTCACAGTTCCACAGGGCTTAGGAGGCCTCAGGAAACCTACAATAATGGTGGAACAGGAAGTAAATACATCCTTTTTCACATGGTGGCAGGAAGTAGAAGTGCCGAGCAGAGGGGGAAAAGCCCCTTATAAAACCATCAGATCTCATGAGAAATCACTCACCATCACAAGAACAGGATGGGGGCAACCACTCCCATGATTCAGTTACCTCCACCTGGTCCCACCCTCGACACATGGAGCTTATGGAAACTACAATTCCAGATGATATTTGGGTGGGGACATGGCCAAACCATATCACTTGGATTTGTCAGTGTTGGAGTGATGGGTGACTTGGCATTAACAGATACTAAAAAATAAAAGCAGGCAAAACCCAGAGTGTCATATGATAGGTGACAAGGGGGTGAGAGAGTGGAGGCATTGTTTTGATTACAGTCTTAATATACTGTTATATGTATGTACAATTGATTTCATCCTAACTTTGATTTCCAGACATGTTTTTCCTAATTTTAAAAAACTGTAATCAGCATCCTGAAAGATACTAATATATGTGGATATATGTAATATTTTTCCTAGAATAAATTCCTGGAATGGTCATTGCTGGGTCAATGAGCATTTTCAAGACTTTGAGACAGTTCTTCAAAAATTGGGTCAATTTACACCCTGCCTTCAACAGTGGATGAGCAGCTTTGTTTATTTGGTCATGTCCATCTATAGCTATTATGAGTTGACATTCTGCCTTTATTCTTCTCTGTTTTCCTGAGACAATAACTCTGCAAACAAGTAGTTTGGTGTTTGGAGCTGATAATCAATGACTTTTATTTCTTATCACTACTTACAAGTCTCAACCCCCGATTTGGAGCGGAATCTATTCTCTCCCTTACTGGCATTAACACATGTCAAATATTTGCAGGCTCTTATCTTTCCTTTAGACTTGGCTTAGGCAGACTCTGAATTTTTAGCACCTGACATTTTCTCTCCCACATCCTTCCCTCTATTTTCCTTAGGGCTTTCCTATCTTGCCTCAGGTTTTCTTCCTCTTAAGGAAGAAAAGGCCATGCCTCCATACCTAAGAACAATCCCATCCTACCAGGGTCAGTAGAGAGATTTTCTACCTTTACCTCCCTATGGACTGCATGTCAGCTTTGTTTTTAAAATAAAACCCTATCTAGCTCATGTGCATTGAGAGCTTGCTTCAAGGATCATATGTCCTCTGTTTCTCATCTCTGATTTCTGCACTTGGTGGTATTTCTTAGGGTTGTGTCCTTTGCCCAGTTCTTCCTAGAGGCCTTACCTGTTCCATGACTTCAACAAGACATGAATATATCCCCATCACTTCTGAACTTCAAGTCTTTATGCCTAACTACTTTTCCTACCTGTTTTCTACCTATCTCAACATTATAGGTTGATGCTGAAAATGGTCTACTCCTATTTGGTAAATAGCTACTCCTATTTGGTAAACACTATCCTGTTTGCCCAGATCAGAAACCTGAGAGTCATTTGGAATCCTTCCCTCACCATCCTTAGCCTTGACACCCAATCAGCCATACTACTGTACATGTTCCCTTATCCTTTAGATCTGTTTCTTTTTTCTTCAATTTTACTCTCCCATTCACAGACATGGCCCTGAGGAGTCTTTGTTGCCACTATTCATTGAAGTCTCATGTTTTATTTTACACCCATTAACAAGGTATAAATATGAGATCTGGTCAATTTCTTATTTTCTTTTTTCTTTTTTTCTTAAAAAGATGGAGTCTTGCTCTGTCACCCAGGCTGGAGTGCAGTGGTGCAATCTCGACTCACTGCAACCTTTGCCTCCCAGTTTCAAGTGATTCTCCTGCCTCAGCCTCCCAAATAGCTGAGACTACAGGGTTGAGCTACCATGCCCGACTAGTTTTTGTATTTTTAATAGAGACAGAGTTTCACCATGTTTGGTCAGGCTGGTCTCCAACTTCTGAACTCAAGTGATCCACCTGCCATGGCCTCCCAACATGCTGGGATTACAGGCATGAGCCACTGTACCCAGCCGAGATCTGGCAAATTTCTAAGGCAGATTATTACTATTTTTTTTCTTTTCCAGTAGATGATGATGTATTTTTAAATGTGATTTCATTTTGCTACTTCTATACCTTTCCATTTTTGGTCCATTGAAATGGACCTTTTTAGGGTAGAAGAGGTATCTGTTAGGATCAAATACACCATGACATGATTGGATTCATTGGATTGTCATGCTGAAGAAGGTTTCATGATGACTAAATGGGAAAGTGAATTTAAATGCGTATAACATTAATGCAATAAGATATAATCTATACATTTCTCTTCAATGTCAGTAGTAGTGATATTCTTGCCCTGATGTTAGTGGACTTTGGGAAGCCACAGGATATTCCAAGGAGAGTATGACCTTCCAGATTTAAACCCTCATCTCACTTCTTACCAGCTGTGTGAACTTGAGCAAGTTACTAAACTTCTGTGGACTAATTCCTTATCTATACATTTGGAATAACTGTACCCATCTCAGTGGGCTCTTGTGAGGCTTTAATGAAAAGATATGTAGAGAGTCATTCATGGTGCCCAGAACATGATAGGTACACAGGAAAAATAGTGATCCAGCAAAGCTGGTATTGTCCGGATGTGCTGGACGTAGTGCAGTCTGCAAAGAGACATTCTTTCGCTTGTCCCCACCCCTCTGTGAAGTAACCCTCCGCTTGAATAGTTTCATGCCCTCAATGAGTGGATTCCAAGGGGGAGAGTAGCCCTGGATGTCTGGTGTGGGATGTTCTCGTTCGTGGCCAGTTGCTACTTCCTTGTTCCAGTGCAGCTTTCTGAGAGGTCCTCCCTAAGTTGCCTGCCTGCCTGCCTGTCTGGGACAGTGTTTTTTTCTTCATCCTTGTATGCACTGTGCTAAGGAGAGTCTTCTTGCATCATTCTTGGACCTTTCTACCAGCCTTCTCCTCCTGGGTGCTAATTACAGACTTCATGTCCTTGCTGCTGTTCATTTTCTGTGGGACAGCAACGGTGAGCATCCCAGCACAAACCTAGCCTGATTTCTCCCTCAGTTTACATAGTTTCCGTGGCCTCTAACATCCTGAGTGTTGTCACTACCTTCCCTGCCATTTGAAGCCCTGCAAGAGCTTCTCCAGTCTCCCTGTCCTGTCCTGCTCCCTTTCTGGGCCCTTTTTCCTTATTTTACTCTGTGGTCAGGAGATTTCAGGGCTTATGGAAATGTTTTAAGGCCTGGAAAAGCAATATGTTGACTCAAAAATGTGAAAAGAAAACTGAATAATTGAAGCTAACAATAATTCATTATCTATGACATGTGTGTCTACATGCCTTTATAGATATTGCCAAATTTACTGTTCAAAAAATTTCATTACACTTAACAATAAACTATGGGTTAGTTTTCCTTACAGATCAATAATTCCCAAAGGAACAAAGTGATTAGAGAAACTATAGGCAGTGATAAATTATTAAGTTCTTGGAAACCAAATGATGTTGAAAATAAAACCATTTTTTAAATAGTTTCAAAAAATTTTATGACAAAAATATTACAATTACTCTCAAAGGTAGAATGCAGGTGCATCTTAATACGCCATGAGGGAGAATTCCACAATTAGACTGGCCTGTGAACATCAGGCACATCTGTGGGCGTCTCCTGACCTCCAGCCTCCCATCCCTTAGCTGCCTGCTGCCATGAATTTGCACCTGATGATTACAAGATCATCTACCTTTTTCTTTTTACTATCACTCAATTCTGTGATATTTGATGTTGTCCTTGATAGGCTGTAAGCCACACAAGACTGAGGGTGTGTGTATTAGTCTGTTCTCATGCTGCTAATAAAGACATACCCAAGACTAGGTAATTTATGAAAAAAGGTTGAATTGACTCACAGTTCTGCAGAACTGAGGAGGCCTCAGGAAACTTACAGGCATGGAAGAGGAAGCAAACATGTCCTTCTTATGGCGGCAGCAAGGAGAAGTGCAGAGCAAGTGGGGGAAAAGCCGCTTATAAAGCCATCAGATTTCATGATAACTCACTACCATGAGAACAGCAGCATGGGGTAACCACCCGCATGGTTCAGTAATCTCCCACTGGGTCCCTCCCATGACATGTGGGTATTATGGGAACTACAATTCAAGATGAGATTGGGTGGGGAGATAGCCAAACCATATCAGTCTGTTAGTCTTATTTATCTGCTGGGTTCCCAGTACAGAGCACAGGACTTCACACACGATGTAGGCTGTCAGTGCTGTTAACTGAGAGAGCACTGGTCAGTCCTAGAAAGTTATGATGGAGAAAGAGAATGCTGGGAAATTTGCCTTTTATGAGGTCCTTAGGGTTAGGTCTGAGTGTTGCCAGATCCATTCTGATTATTCTACCACATGTACCTCATATGAACTGAAGGACACACTGTTCAGGAAATCTACACTAAGTGATGTGGCACAAAGATGGGTGAGGTGACACAAAGGCAGGGACTCACCCTTGGCAACCACCAGGTCCTTGATTTGGCCTGCTATCAGAGGCTCTGTAGGCACCAATGTCTTCAGTAGCCTCCCGGCAGCAAAGAAAGGAATGTGATGAGCAGGATTGGTTCTGACAGCACAGAATGGAGTTTCTAGGAGCTCTGGGACTCATGAGTGAAGGGGATGGGGATGCTCTGAGAGGGAAACAGGAAATCAGCAACCAGTGGCAGAAGGAATCCAGAGAACCACGACGATCATCACCAGACGCAGGCTGGAGAGTCGCTGATGACACCTGCTCTTTGCATCATCCCTCAGCACATTCCTCAGGGCAGTGACCACAGTGTCTTCTAAGCTGTGGTACCTTAGTGCCCAGCATGGTCCAGCACTGAGCAAGTGAGTACTCAGAGAGGTTCTGTTAAACAAATGAAAGGCTACATGGTCTAAACATGCAAATGGCAACATGGATTCAGAGCAGATAATTCCCCTCAAAGGAGTCTCTCCAAGTATCCTGATTCCATAATGAATGTTTAATAGACCATATTTTGTCATTTGAATAGAATGGAAACAATATGTGGCAGGCATTTTACCTACATTCTCTACTTCTTAATAGCAACTGAAGATATAGTATCATCCATTTTCCTTTTTTTTTTTTTTGATGTGGAGTCTTGCTCTGTTGCCCAGGCTGGAGTGCAGTGGCACCATCTCAGCTCGCTGCAAGCTCCACCTCCCGGGTTCAAGCAATTCTCATGCCTCAGCCTCCTGAGTAGCTGGGATTGCAGGCATATACCACCAAGCCCAGCTAGTCTTTTGAGTTTTAATAAAGATGGGATTTTACCATATTGGCCAGGCTGGTCATGAACTCCTGACCTCAGGTGATCCACCCACCTCAGCCTCCCAAAGTGCTGGGATTACAGGCATGAGCCACCACACTTGGCCATATTATCCCATTTTTAAGGATGAGGGAGAAGCTTGGAGAAGGAAGTCACTTGTCCATGGTCACAGAGATAATGACTGGCACACCCAAACTCTGAACCTGGATGAAACTTCCAGTATCTCTGCTCAGCAATACAACCTGTCTAGAATATCATCAGTAATGTTCTGGAAAAGGCTACTGCTCAAGGCACAGAAACATCACTGGGCTTGTAATCACAGCAAGTGGATTCCAGACCTGCCCCTGCCTCTGTCCCTTAATGACTGTTGCTTAATCTCATTGAGCCTCAGCTTTCTCATCTGTAGAATGGGAACAAAATATGACTAGCTCATAGATTTGAAACAGTCACTAAATGGAAACCATTTGAGAAAATGTCTACAGCAGTTGTTGGCAAGTAGAAGTTAAACAAATGTTCATTGATTCTGACATTTGAGATCAATAGGGTATGCCTATATTTTCTTATATCTGACTTTGACAAGTAATAGGGGTTTGGCCATGTTCGTTAATTCCTATTTGATCTAGTTTAATATATGTCCGTTGTCACATTCAATACCATCACTTTTAGACTTTCCATCTGTAAAGACATTTATCTTATTCTCTCACAATAACATATAACAAATCCACTTTCCTTTATCAAAATGCTTTTTGCTTATAGAACCCTTTATAATCTGACACCATTCAGATATAAGATCCATTTAGTTACACGTGTAAAAGAAACTAAAGGCTACTTTTTTCACTCACCCATTTGAAAAGTGAGTGAATAAAGTAGCCTTTAGTTTCTTTGAGGGGCCTCTCTGGAGAGCTTCGCCAGAGAAACAGAGGTCTATTCACTTCCTCAAGAATTCAAGCATCACTGGAGTTTCTTAATTGTGTTCTTTTCTCACTGTGAACGCATAAGACCCAATTGCATTTGCCTGGCCCTTGTCTTTCTTTGCCACAGTGGCAGAGATGAATATTTTCTCTACTGTGGTTGTTTTCCTGAGAAGCTAAAAACATAGGAAGGAAATTGGTTTTTCTCTTCTGCCTTATCTTTGCATAAGTATTCTCGGAGATCTCAGAGCAGCTTAGGAGATGACCTCTGCTTTATTGTCCCTGCGGAGCCAAGACAGAAGCTCAAGCAGCAGAGAATAAAAGCACTTTTCTTGTGCCTGCTGAGTCTTTCAACAACCCTGGCCTCTGTGACTGTGTCTGCCTGGAACTGTCAAGGTGATGGTTGAAATGAATCTACTGGTCAGTTCCTGTTTAGTCCAATCTGTGATTTGACAAGGCCTCCTCCACTGCAGCTGATTGACCAATTGTTTTTCATGATTGATGGAGGTGACAGATTTATTTTAGAAACTGAGGTGATCCTGATGAGCCCAGGGAGATGGAGGAGGGCATGTGTATGTGTGTGAGATTGGTTGAGGGAGAGAGGATACTGCCTTGTTAATAGCATCTGGCAGTGATTTGTGCAAAAACCTCAGTGGTGCAGAAAGTCAGTTAAGGAAGCAGTGGACAGGGTATTGGAGGTTGGTTGGGAAAACCTGGATTTCAACTCCTGGTTCTGCTGTTTACTTGGTCAAGTTTCTTAATCCTTCTATGCTTCATCACCTGTATAAAATGAGCCAAGTGGAAGCGACTGCTAACCAATATCTGTTTGCACCTTCTTCCTGAGATGAGATTATTTTTTTCTGGCAATGATGTGAGCACTAAAAGATTATGCCCCTCTTGCAGCTGAGTGTGGTCATGTGACCAAGTGTTAGCCAGTGAGATCTAAAGCAGAGTGGTGGAGGGTGGAGAGCTCTTTATAAGGGGACCACGGTTGGAGCAGGCTCTTACTGCCCTCCTTGGCTTCCACTTGCCTGGATAACGTAGACCTGACACAGGTAAGCCTTGCCTGCATCCAGGAGCTGAGGCAAGGCTCTGATTGGCTCTGTGCTACAGATGCTTGAGTGCTATGCAAATGCGAAGAGGTTCTCATGTTAACTGCACCTGGATTGTCTCTCCAAACATGAGAGAGAAGTTGAGAGAGGATGTGTCTGCTCTCAACCAGCAAACACCTTTTTCAGTAAATTAAGCATAACTTAGGGGCTCTTTCAGGACCTTCAGGACCTTCCCATATTCCCCAGAGATGAAGGAGTTATTACTTTAGCTAGCATTCATATCCTTTTCTCTGTGAGGAATCTGTGGGTACGTTTATAGAGATGGAGTTTCACCATGTAAATGGCTGCCTCCATGAACTTGGTTTATAGGATGTGGTGAGAACACAAAGTGTATGATTCTGAAATCAGACTGCCCCAGTTATAGGTGAGCAAAGAGAGAGGTGAGTGTTCTGCATGGCCAGCAAGGCATGTGATATGGTTTGGCTGTGTCCCCAACCAAATCTCGTCTTGAATTGTAGCTCCCACAATTCCCACATGCCATGGGAGGGATCCAGTGGGAGGTAATGGAATCATGGGGGCAGGTCTTTCCCTGTTGTTCTCATGATAGTGAATAAGTCTCACAAGATCTGATGGTTTTATACAGAGGAATTTCTTTGCACAAACTCTCTCTCTTTGCCTGTCACCATCCATGTAAGATGTAACTTGCTCCTCCTTGCCTTCTGACATAATTGTGAGGCCTCCCCAGCCATGTGGAACTGTGAGTCTGTTAAACCTCTTTACTTTATAAATTACCCACTCTCAGGTATCTCTTTACCAGTAACATGAGAGCGAACTGATACAGCATGTGCCCACCTGCAGGGCTGTGGCCTGGCCTCATTCCAAGAAGCATCATTTACATAGCCTTCCACATGAATGGTACACCTTGGAGTCGAACAATACAGTGACGCTAGACATGCAAGGGCCTTAGCACAGGCATGGGATTGCGGCTGCAGTGGCCTTCTTGGGCTGTGTTATAGTCACACTCAGGGGCCTAGGGCAACTCTTCATGTGGGCAGGTTCTCACTTAATGATAGAACCTGCTGTTTCTCCTCTGAACCTTAGCAGCTGCCTTCCGACTACCAGTGTAGTGATTCAACACATTCCTTGAGAGCATCAGGCTGCTGAGGCCAACTGTGTTCCTGTGATGGCTTCTCTCTCTGCCAGGCTTGGTTTGCTGGGAAGACAGAAGAAGTCTTGGAGAGCTGAGAGGGGGATGTCGAGTAAGGACAAAGCACCCCAACACCCCTTTCTTCTGTTAATGAAGCACGTTCATGAAGGACCCCCTAACTGAAGTGATGGAGGTGTCTGTTCCTCTTGAGCCATTTTTTCCTTGGATGCATTTGTCTTCAATATGGCAGCCAATAACCCAGTAAATTAAGCAGCATGCCCCAAGGCCCAGGGGCTTTGGGAGAGCTCTGTAAAAACCCCAGATAACCTTAGGGGAACTGTTTCCCCAGAGGATCAGGGGAAAGTGCTTTCACCTAAAGTCTGAGGAAAGATCCACTTCAGGGTCATTTCTTTTTCTTTTTTCTTTTTTTGGAGATGGAGTCTCACTCTGTCATCCAGGCTGGAGTGCAGTGGCACGATCTCGGCTCACTGCAAGCTCTGCCTCCCAGGTTCACACCATTCTCCTGCCTCAGCCTCCCGAGTAGCTGGGACTACAGGTGCCTGCCACCATGCCTGGCTAATTTTTTTTGTATTTTTAGTAGAGACGGGATTTCACTGTGTTAGCCAGGATGGTCTCCATCTCCTGACCTTGTGATCCACCGGCCTCGGCCTCCCAAAGTGTTGGAATTACAGGCATGAGCCACCACACCTGACTTCAGGGCCATTTCTAAGCTGCTGTCACCAAAGTGTTCTGGGTTGCTATCTTGAGTAGGGACCAGAAATTTCCAGCAAAGCTTACCTCAGAGAAGAAACTCCTGCCTTTGTTATTGCTTAATGCCTTCTCTTAACCCTGACTGCTATAGATTTGACTTGCAGCATCTTATGATGAAAGAAGAAGTCAAGATAGCCAGACTGTTCTTTGAGTTCTGAAATCTGAGAGGAATGGGCTACTAGAGCCTCGGTTTAATGAGCGTCAGCCGGTATCACAGTGTCCCTGTTAGTGAGTTTCTGAAGATGCAGACACATCCTCCAGCCTTGTGTCTCCTATGCCTGCCTTTTACAAGCACTGAGGGTGGAATGCTCAAGTGCAGGGTCTGCGGAGGTGAGGTCATAGGGCTGAGTGTGGAGACCTACGTGTGGAGCTTCCTGGAGATCTGGCTGATTTTACAGCAGAAACTCAGGGGAACTCGCAAATTGGATGGTTTCATCTATTAGCTGTCACAGCTGGACTTCCGGGTAAGGTGAATGGTAAAGAGAAATTGAACCTGAAATGTGCAGTGGGGATGGATCAAAAGGAGCTCTGGGCTGTTGACGGGATACCAGGGGCACAGCATGTGAGGGGGCTATTTATTTATTTATGTACTTCTTATTTACTGAATGCTGCTCTGCGACAGACGCTGTAGTGGAGACTGGAGGTTTAGAGGATACCAGGTATCCTCCCCTGTGTCTTAGTAGCCCACACTCTCATCACAAGAACAGCAAAGATATGAACCTGTGGATGCAATACAAGCATATCATAACTATCTTAGTCATTGGAGGCTGGGCATGGTGGTTCCCATCTGTAATCCCAATGCTTTTGAGGCCAAGGTAGGAGGGGTCACTTGAGTCCAGGAGTTGGAAACCAGCCCTAGCAACATAGTGAGACCCCATCTCTACAAAATAATTTTTAAAAAGTAGCTGGGCATGATGACACACCCTGTAGTCCCAGCTACTCAGGAGGCTGAGGTGGAAGGATTGCTCGAGCCCAGGAGATCAAGGCTGCAGTGAACCACGTTCACACCACTGCACTCCAGCCTGGGCGACAGGGCAAGACTCCACTAAAAAAATAAAATAAAATAAGATACCACTGTCTTAGGTTGAGATCTCTAGAAATAGAGCCTGAGATAGGAGAACAGGTACATGTGATTTATTGAGGGAAGAACCTGTCGAAGAGGCAAGGATGTAGAAGGGGTTGAGTCAGAATGTGGTCAGGTTAAGTATCCTCTTAGTTTTATCCACAATCTGAAGCCTGTAGAGCAGCACCATCCAACAGAACTTCCTGTGAAGATGGCAGTGTTCTGTATCTGGACTGACAGGAGAGTCACCAGCGACTCATGGCTACTGAGTACTCAAAATGTATTTTTTGGAGTTGAAGAACTGAAATATTAATTTCATTTAATTTTAATGAATTTAAACTTAAATATCCACATATGGCCAGTGGCTACCAGATTGCAAGTGCAGCTCTAAGGCAGGGTGGACAAGTTTCTTCCATCAAGGGCCAGAGTAAATACTTTAGATCTTGTGGCCCAGACAACCTCTGTTGCAATAACTCAACTTCTGTTGTAGCAGGAAAGCAGCCATGGACAATTCAAAAAGGAATGGGGTGGCTGTGTTCCATTAACAATTTACAAAAGCAAATGGAGAGGTGGATTTGGTCCATGATCCATAGAGCACACTGTAGAGTTGCCTCTTCCACATATATTCTGCCAGGGGCCAGCCTTACATAGCCTATGCCAGTTTGCCCTTGGCTGTGGGCCCCCTGGAGAAGAATCGTAGTTTCTGGGCAAGGTGACACCTACCAGTTGAGGGCATTGCCTGGAGCAGGGGAAGGCTGGGTGGGATGCTGTGATTCCTAGGCACCTGACCTCACAGCAATGGGGATGGGTATAGAGGCTGGGTATGGAGAATCTAGGAGGTACATTACAGTGTCTCCTACAATAATCAACAATTCTTTTTGTGTGTTCACTACATTCCAGGAACAGTGATAGGTGCTTCACATGGATTCTTTTCATTCAGTTATCAAAATAGACCTATTGAGAAAGTCATTCAAGCATCTCCAGCACATTTCTACAAAACTCACTGGGTTTCATCACTTCAGTTTTGTTGGCTTGTAACCAATGACCAAGATATTTATTCTGCCTCTCTCTCTGTGTCACCCCTCCCCACACAAACACACACACACATAAATACACATCCCATCTGAAACATACATATGGTGCTAGTGGCAGTCATGTCCTTTTTTCTTCCAGGTGGCTTTCCTCTACTCCCAGAGACCTCAGTGACCTGATCTATCTTTGTTGTAGCTGCCTGTACTTACTCTGACTCTCCGTGGTATTTTACAGCCCATATTTCCTTCTTGATAGGAAACCTATCTCTCCGTATCTTATATTGGGTTCCCTCAAAAACAGATCCTGATTTGGGTGTAAGTCATTTCCTTAGAAGGTGATCCCTGAAAACACAGTGAAGGCGCAGGGAAGGGAATAAAGACCAATGAAGGATGTGTTAATGGGTGTGTTACCACTGTGACCAACTATGGTTCATCCCCACTGGAGGCCCTGCTGGATACACATATACCTTAGAAAGTTAGGGTATTTATCCACCCATTCCCACCTCACATTGGATGAGGGTCGCTCATGGAGTGTTAACTTCCTAACTCTTCCACATGATCCAGAGTTGAGCACATTCCCTCAGGGAGTGCCCCTTCCCCTCCATGCAGGGAGACTCAAAAAGCAGGCTGCCTGTGACCTCCGGGCTGTGGGTAGGGTTTTGTCAGCTTTTGTCACACTCCCTTGTCTTGACTTACCGGTAGTTCTCCAAATATGGACTTTTCTGACTTAGGGATTTGTAGCCAAATTCTACAATGCATTAGACTCTGCTTGACAAATTGCACTGTGAAGGAGAAGTTACAGACTTATTAACTTGGGGTAAGAAAATAAGGAAACCACTTCATGGGCCTTGGCTTTTACTTCTGATAGATGTAGCAAGGTTCTAAACTTCTCTAGGTCTCAGTTTCTTCCTCTGTATAATGGGAATGATGGCAAGGCTTTTACTGTACCTCCAGTGAGAAATGGAAGAGCACATACTTAGTAATCTGTGCAGTACATATGAATATAAGTTATTGCTTAAGGACTAAGTGCTGTGGTTAGGGCAATGTAAATGAATTACTGATCATTATCCCAGATCTTTACCTTAATGTGTATGAATCTGGAGCTCCTTACTCACAGCTTACCTCCTAGAATGTCCGTGAGTGCTCCTGGGGCCAGGCTCTGGGGTTACACTGAAGACCACTTTGCTGAGTCCCTGGACTTTGAGGGCTCATGACCAGAGAGGGGGAATACCCAGGATCATTACCCTCCATGCAAGACATCTTATTCTTCATTGCATCCTACAGCCCCTGTCCCCTCTATCTGTGCCGAAATACAAGCTGCATAGGCAAGAGCCTATTGATGAAGAGCATATTGATAAGAGAGGGGGCATGAACACAGACAAAGGAAAGCCCTGTACTCTGCCTTGGGAGCATGAAGGTCAGTGCCCAGGATCTGGAAGGCTGTACCAATAAATTGGGAGGGGACTTGAATGCTGTTTTCAGGTGTTTCATCTCAGGGACATGTTGCAGAGCTTTAAGCAGAGAGTGACATGTGTTTTGGGAAGATTCTCTGGTTTGGAGTGTAAGGCGGATTGGAAAAGGTGGGTCTGGAGGTTGCAGGCCCTAAGAGGAGACTGTCACAAAGGTCAGGTGACAGAGACAATGAGTCCTGGATGAGAACAGGGCTGTAAACCTGCTCAGCCTGTTGAAGTCTCAGCTGCAGATTGGGATTCTTGAGACTTTACTGAGAAGTGGCAAGAGTGCAGTTAGGGCCCCCCTGGTTTCCTGCGAGTCTCTTCAGATCCATCACACAGCCTGGTTTTTAAGAGCACTGCATCATGAAGAGCACTTCACTCCTTAAGTCTGTGGATCTTGTGTTGCTAGAAGGCTTTCTTTCCTGATGGTGTTCTCTCTTCCCAGAGCACCTTGTCAAAGAAGGAGAAAGAGCCATAAGCTCAGAGAGGAAGGCAGCCGGCTCTTGATTCATGATGCCTGGCCTGGCTGAAAAGGGAGGCATTATGTTCAGGCAGGGGGAGGGTTGCAACCAGTCCTATAAAGCAGGTTGGTGTGAGGAGCTCTCTTATAGTGTGCACAAAGCAATGCATAATGGTTATGGTGGAGGCTCTGAAGCCGAGCTGCCCAGCTTCAAATCCTGTCCCATTATGAACTGTGTAAGCTTGGGCAAGGTATTTAAATTCTTTGCACCTTATATTTTCATCTTGAAAGTGAAGGTAGCTGGGCATGGTGGCTCATGCCTGTGATCCCAGTGCTTTAGGAGGCCAAGTTGGGAGGATTGCTTGAGCCCAGGAGTTTGAGAACAGCATGGGCAACATAGCAAAACCTTGTCTCAATTTTAAAAAAAATAGCTGAATTTGGAGGCATATGATGAATGTGGAGGTATATGTAATAATACCAGGTACCTCATGGGTTTTTGTATAAGGAATAAATGATGCAATTCATGTAGAATGTTGGGAAAATGCTTACTCACCAGGTATTATCAGCATATATGAAGAAAATAGTATCTGTGAAGTAATGGAACTGCTTGCATCAGTCGGCTATTGCCATAATAATGCTGCATAACAAAACTCAGCATGCATCTTGGATTAACTAGCAGGTCAGCTGGAACTGGATTGTCTCAGGTGGCTTCAGCTGGGTGACTTCACTTTGGTCCACCTGGTCTGACATTCAATAAGCTAGTCTGGGTTTGGGGTGTCTTCTCATGGAAGAAGTAGGGATCCAAGAGAAGCAGCAGAAATGCACAAGCATTTTTTCAAGCATCCACTTGCCCACAGTTTGCTGTTGTCCCACCAGCCAAAACAAGTTATGTGGCCAAGCCCAGAGTCAAAGTGGGAGGAAACTACCCAATTACAAGTCAAATAGTACAGATATAAGGAAAGCACTAAATGTAGTCATTAACACAGTCAATATCACTCTGGTTTTTTTACATCAACCTCCCACAGGAGGGTTAATCCTAGAGGCAATACTCATTTCAGCAATCCTGCTCTCCCACTAACTAATTAGGTTATTCTTCCTTGGGAATTATTGGTATTAAAGAGTGTAATACCAGTTACCACTCACTGGGTGCCTCATTGATCTCAGGTATTTAATGTTCCTACCTCAGGAGGCTGTTCTGAGGATTAGGTGGGATAATGTACATACAGTCCTTAGTTTAGCTCAGAGCCAGCAGATTTTATTAACTCTACAAATTCACATTATTATTCACATTATTATTATTGTTGTCACCATCAAGATTGTTACTATTCCCTATCTTACTCCAAATGTAGACATTTTTATCTCCATTTAACAAGTCACTGAGACTCAGGGAGGTCTGTAACTCTCTCAAGGTCCCACAACTAGTAAGGATCAGAGCTTTCTCAGTCAGTTGGAAAATAATGTGGGAATAGTTGGAAGTTATTCATATAGTGTCATGTGAAAGGATGATCATTAACAGGCAGGAATTCTAATTCTGAGCCCACAGCCAAGGCCCTCTAGCTTTGGCCCAGTAACCTTAACTCTGCTATGAAGGGTCTCCAGGAGTGTGTGAGTCCTCCTCTTAGTGGCAGCCTTGCAGAAACGTAGACCATTTGGCACTCACTGGTCTCCCCAGGCTGACTTTCCAGACGTGTTCAATATTATCTGGACAGGTGTACTGTTGGTGTAGACAGCCTGGTTGCTAAGTTGGATTTAATAACCTTGTGGATCCGTGTGTCTTCCAAAGCAAAGCTCCATGCTCTCCCCTCTCAGCTCCATGCTAGCCTGTGAGACATGTATCTTAGAGTGCCCATGGAAGAGGGCACTCTAAGAGGCTTAGAAGTCAGTATGAGGCTGCATGGTCAAGACAGAGATGGGACTGGAAACTGGGACTTCAGGCTCTAAGCATTGCTCCCTGTGTGGACACCAGGTCTTGCCTGGGCATGGAGGTATCATATCATGCCTCTCTAGCCTTTGCCTTGCCTCTCTTTACCACTCTTGGTCTCTGTGGCTGCTTATTCCAACTGCTTAAATTCTTTTCAAGGGACTATCAGTCATAAATGGCTCATCCAAGTCATTTGCAAGTTCTCTGTGTCCACTGGAAAGAATTACATTCAGGCTTTATCTGGCTTCCACTGATGGCAAAGTATACTAACAGTGTTCGTGTGGATCACAGACTTAGAGGGACTTTTCCAAAGTCTCTAGGCTTTGGTTTGAAGAGAAGCTGATGCCTGACCTACAACAGAGACCCTCATTAATGACTCTGTAAATGATTTTCAGGGGAGGGAGCGAGGAGACAGAGAGAATGTACAAAGCCCCCATCAAAGACAATTCTTGCAGACCTATAATTCTTCAATATATCCTATACTCGGCCAGGCGCGGAGGCTCACGCCTGTAATCCCAGCACTTTGGGAAGCTGAGGCGGGTGGATCACGAGGTCAGGAGATCGAGACTATCCTGGCTAACACGGTGAAACCCCGTCTCTACTAAAAATACAAAAAAGTTAGCCGGGCGTGGTGGCGGGTGCCTGTAGTCCCAGCTAGTCCAGAGGCTGAGGCAGGAGAATGGCGTGAACCCAGGAGGCGGAGTTTGTGATGAGCCGAGATCGCACCACTGCACTCCAGCCTGGGCGATAGAGCAAGACTCTAGCTAAAAACAAAACAAAACAAAACTAACAAACAACAACAACAACAACAACAACTATATATATATATATATGTATATCTCCTATACTCTTCAGCTCGCAGTGCTGCTTATTCATCCAGGGTTCCATGCTGTTCTCAGTGCACACTTCATCAGTTCATGCAGTTACCTTAGGAAGGCCTCTCACACATTGCTAGTGACAGATTGGCACAGTCCTTTTGGAAGGAATAGGAAATGTGTATGAAAGGTCTTAAAAATGACTCACACTCTTTAAACCAGCAATCAGTGCTGGAGAAATTATCATAAAGAATTAATTCAAACCTCGGAAAATGCTATATGCAGGGCAATTTATGGTAGCAAAAATTGGAAGCAACCTAAATTCCCAACACTATGGTAATGGTTTAGTAAATCACAAGCATCCACTTAGTGGAATATTATGCAGCAATTAAAATGGTAATTATAGATGCTATTGGGCAACCTTAAAAATGCTTGTGATATAATGCTAAATAAACAAGCCAGGAGACACCACTGAACATACACAATGATTAAAATCGTGTAAAAACATGTGTTTGTGTTGTCGTTAAGGGTGTGGCCCCAGGAACAATCCACATTTCAAATTCCCAGATGGAGTAAGAGTGGTTTCCAGCTAGAAAGCAAAATCTGACTGACACAGAGGCAGCCCAGGGAAGCTGAAAGGTGATCCTCAATGTTGATTTAACAAATCAATGTTGATTTAAGTCTCCCATTAATTTCAAACATCTCTAGACATTTTTTTCCCAATGCTTATTTTTAATACTTGTGTTGATTAAAGAAGATTCTGACTGGGTGGCATGGCAGGTAATCCCAGCACTTTGGGAGGCTGAGGCAGGTGGATCACTTGAGGTCAGGAGTTCGAGACCGGCCTGACCAACATGGTGAAAACCTATCTCTGCTAAAAATACAAAAATTAGCTGAGCATGGTGGTGCACACCTCTAATCCCAGCTACTCGGGAAGCTGAGGCATGAGAATCACTTAAACCCAAAGGTTGCAGTGAGCCAAGATCATGCCACTTCCATCCAACCTGGGTGACAAAGCAAGACTCTGTCTCCAAACAAAAAAAAAAAAAAATTTTTTTTTTAAAGAAGTCTCTATACTTAAAGATTGGTGCCCAGTGAATGAAGTTCCTAGTGAATGGTGACTAGTATTATACTCTTTATACAAAACAATGTGACTAAAATTTAAGCAAAAATGTATAGACAAAGAATAGATTCATATAACTACCAACAAAAAAATAAATTTTACTGGTGCTTATGAAATCTCTAATATTCTAATGTGTGAGATTTACACTTCACGTTGGTTCAAGTAACACAAGATGCAACATGCCCATTTGATTAAGAACTTGTTAGACTTGGTGAGGGCAGGTACAGAGGTGTGGTATTGGCAGAAACCAGATTGTAGCAGGTAAAGAATGGACTCAGTCTATGTAGACAACACTTTTATAATGTTTGGCTGTCAAAAGGAGATATCATACAGGTCCATAGCTGCTGACAGATGGCAGGTTAGAATTCCCAGCTTCATTGGGGTTGTGGGCAGAGGGATTTTCTGGTTATTTTGTAAAGCAGAAGCAGGGTAGGCAATTTGAAATGCTCACGGGTCATGGCCGGACTAAAAGGACAGGTGAAGTGCCTGGAAAGAGTGGAGTAAGATAGCCAGGAAGGTAGAAGAGAGGTATCTAATTAATGTCTATTTGTGAACACTGAATTATAATACCTAAAAGAGCATGTGAAATCTTTTGATTGATTTGTGTCTCCTAGTGTCCTGAAATTTAGGAGCAATAGAAGGAGACAGGGACATCAAGAAGAGAAAAAGTGGGAAAGCTTGGAAAGCCCAGAAGACTGTGGGCTAAGGAGGAGACTTTAGGGAAAGTTCTCTGGGCACTTTTTAGTGAAATGCTTTTTAGTGAAAGGCTGTCCTAGGGGAATGTACCCTCCTGTGTCCCCTACAAAGTGATTCATGAAATGAAGATGCTTCCTTAGAGTTGAGACCCACGGAATGCTCTGGGAATTGCTGAGAGAGTGGATTGAAGGCCAGAACAGAGGCTGCATGCAAAGGCAGTAGATGGCCAGGGCATAGGAGACTCAGAGCTCTGGTTTCAAATTCAAGTTTCTTGCTTTACCACAAGGAAAACAGGGAACAGGCAGTGCATTCCTCAGCCAAAATGGGTGGTAAGACAAAACAGAGGCCCAAACTTACAATTAAAGCCAGTGACTACCAGTCTTCCTTGTTCTATTATTTCTTGGCTTGTTAAAAGAAATGTAAATGCCACTGTCAGGCTGCTACAGAGCACCTGTGAGAGGGTGAAATTATATTGTGACTAAAACAGGCTCCTTGTAGAAGAGGTCAAGTGTGCATTTGGGCCTTTTTCTGAGCTGGTTCAGATTTAAAGGTCAACTTGTCCTTCTTTTAGAGACATTAATCACTAAAAGAAACAAATGGGAGGGTTCTTTAAAATTTATGTTTGAGTTACAAAAATCTATCTGAAACCTTATAATTAATGTGCTATAGCAATCTCTGTTGCAAGAGATTTTTTTTTCTGGTCTTTGTTTAAATATGTGGTATTTAAATTGGCTCTGCCATTTTAATTCTCCATTGATTCATGGGTTTATCTTAGACATCTTTCTAATGTGTGGGAAAACAGTTTATAAACAGAGAAGAAAATTTAAATTCAACCTATATTTTATGGATTTTTTAAGTTGCAAAAACAATGTGACTAAAATTTAAGCAAAAATGTTTAGACAAAGAATAGATTCATATAACTACTAACAAAAAAATAAATTTTACTGGTGCGGTGTTTATTCCATTCTGCCACTTGTGCCTTGAGTATGTATTTGATTTACTTGTGCTCAAACTTGGGTTTGTACTATTTTATATCCCGCTTTAAAAAAAGCACAGTATAGTCAGGATTTATTTAGTCATAAGTAAGACAGAGGGAGATTTTATGGACTTGTGTAACTGAAAATCCATTGTTGGGCCTGACTTTAGATTTGAATAATATCAGTCATATATTCTATCTGTAGACTCAGGAATAGGATCAGTTTCCCCATAATACATGTAGAGCAGGAGGGAAGGGTGGGTATCTTCAAAAGCACATATCCCCATATCCACCTGTTTTATGTTTCGACTGCTCAGGCAGGGCAGAGTAGATGTTCATCCCCACTAAATGTACTAAATGAAATAAGATTTAGATAAGCTTCCTGGTCTATCCCAATATATTGTACTGAGATGTCCCATTTTCCTTCCTTTAATTGACAACACACCTGTCTCAACCCTGGTCTGGGTGACCGGTCCATGGGTGAGGCTATCAAACTGAGTAATGGAATGTGTTTATGGATAGAATCAGTAGTGTGCTGATAAAAATAAGCCTTGAATTGTAATGTTTGCCAGTTTCCTGGGTGTAAATATTCCCACTGTGAATGATTTCTACGTATCACTGTAAAGTTAAAGTTACTGAATATGGGGTTGGGAAGAGATGTGCACAATTGACTCTCGTGAGTAGATACAATTCAGCCTTCTTTATGTGTAACAGAACATCTCTCATATAGTGTACGTTCTTATTTATAGAGTGTTTTCACAGATGTAAGTTTGATTTTAAAACCTTAGACCTTTACCCCCTTAACTTTGTCAGTTTGGAGGCTGGCTTATTTGCAGTTGCTCTTTCTTAAAATTATTTATTCAATCAATTATTCATCATTTTCTTTAACAAATTTGTATTGAATGCCTACTGTGTGTCAGATACTTTTTTATGCTCTAGGAACTCAGCAGTGAATCACACCAAGTCCCTGTTCTTAGAGGAGCAATCAGTAAATAAATATTTTTCAGGTGAAAATGATCTGACAAATTTTCAGGGAAGGGGATAGACAGTAATGAAAGGGGAACTGTGGAGAGGAGCGATTTTAAGTAGGATGGTTGTGGAAAGCTTCTCTGGACAAAGAACTGAATGAAGTGAGATAGCATGCCCTTTGAAGATCTGCAGGAAGAGCATTCTGGGTTGAGGGAGCAAGCAGCAATTGCAAAGGATGTGAGAGGGGAACAAGCTTGGCTTGTTCCTCCTATTTAAGGATCAGTAAGGAGGACAATGAGCCTTGAGTGGTGCTAGCAACAAAGAGATGGGCAGGAGATGATGTCAGGAAGATTGTTAAGGCCTAGATTACATAGATCCTTGCTGGCAATGGTTAGGACTTTGGACTTTCAGCTCAGTGAGAGGAAACGGGTGAACCATTCTGACTTCTAAGTGAAACACCTAGACCAGTAGTTCTCAAAACATAGTTCCCTGACCAGCAGTGTCAGAATAACCTGAGAACTTGTTGAAAATGCAAAGTATTAGGTCCCTCCTTCAGCCTATGGAATCAGAAACTCTGGGATCCAGCAATCTGAATCTTAGGAAACCCTCTTGGTAATGCTGACGCATGATAGACTTTGGAGACCTCAACTATGGCTATGTGCTCTCTCTCCTCACCGTATCCCTCCAGAATCAGAGGCACCATGTTCCATGAAGGTTTGAGTGCTATTTTTCATCATATATATCAACACTGTTAGGTCACTGAAAGAATATAAGAGAATCCCTACAGTTGATACTTTCAAAAGCCGTCAGATCCACACATACTGGAACTTGCACACCTCACCATCATTTCCATCTTTCACCTCCATTTTATTTTAATTGATTAATTTTTTTTGAGTCAGAGTCTCACTCTGTCACCCAGGCTGGAGTGCAGTAGCACAATCTCGGCTCACTGCAACCTCCAGCTTCTGAATTCAAGCAATTCTCTTGCCTCAGCCTCTTGAGTAGCTGGGATTACAAGCATGCGCCACCATGCCTAGCTAATTTTTGAATTTTTAGTAGAGACAGTGTTTTACCATGTTGGCCAGGCTGGTCTCAAACCTCTGATCTCAAGTGATGCCCCCACCTCAGCCTCCCAAAGTGTTGAGATTATAGGTGTGAGCCGCAGCACCCGGTCCATCTCCATTTTAAAATCCTCCCAATGGCAATCTTAAAGCCATTGGTGATTATATCACACTCTTCACCAAAGGTTTGCTTCTCCCTTGAACAGTTTTATGAAGTATATACCCATTTTGGTAATTTTATTTTGTAAAATGATTCTATTTGTTTGAAGTATAGCAGGAAGAGCAGTTTGCAACACAGCATGAAGGTTATTTAACTTGTATGTGACAGGTATGAATTGTTCCATGATGATAAGTTTAAATTATTAAATATGGCCCAGTCCCTACCCACTTCAGACTTTTGCTCTCCCTTGAAACTATAAAAGAATGCCAGGGCTTGGGCAACCTCCATTCAGCCATAATGAACAGCCTATCCCCAGAATTTCTGGATTGTTTTACCATGTATAAGAGTAATCAAGTTTGAGGTTACTGTAGCCTAATATTATTCAAATCTTCAGTCAACTCTATTAATTTCATAAGTACATTTTTTAGGAATATATTCAGCATTAACTCAATGACTTTCCTTAAAAGCCAAAGAAAGAGTCCTCACAGTCTAGTAGTTAATAATCTGTTCTTCTGAGTTATGTATAACTACACTGTGTGCAAGTCCTTAAGATTTCAGTGCAATTCAGCTTGCAGAATTCTTGGTGATGATATCAAGCTGATATTTTATAGATACTATTCAGCAGGTGTTTTGAGCTCCATCTGGATCTTGTTCTACCAACTAGACCTAGAATTCCATTAGCTGAAAGTTGGGTTTTTACTTGGTCTTAAAACAAAAAGTAAAATAAAATCTAAGGCTTCAAAAAAGAGATGCCACTAACTTTATGTGTAATTCAGATTCTAGCATTTCGAAATATAAGAATTATTACCATAGTATTTGTTCAAATGCAATCATCTGAGCATATTACTAAACATATCTTTTAGTCCTATTGCAAGCAGTTTTAGCAACAAAAATAATAACAATTTTTCAAGGATTATAAGTTCATGTGATGGCACATCGGAGAAAAATATGGATGTTGAAGCCTCTTAAATGTTGAAATGCAGCAAAATGTTGCCTATTATATTTTTGAGGTTCTTGTTCATGAATTTCATCTTAAACTATATTCTTTTGTTTTCTTCAATTTTGCCCTTTTGTTCATAGATTTCAGAAATATAATTAACCATGGCATGGAATTTAAAGTATTGACACTGAAGTTCTCTTTGCTATCAAGTGGTTATTTCAAATTTTATTTATGTAGTTATTATTTTTCATCTGGGGACACATTCATTTATCTGTTTTCAATATATTTCTAAGTATGACTTTCCAAAGTTTATCATCCATCCATTCATACTGATTTAACATAAAATTAACTTGTCACGAAACCTCTCAGACCAAGAGGATGCTTGTCTTTCCGAAAAATATATATATTTTTTAGAATTTCTCCATCTAGTGTTCAAATTAACTCTGAGAAATTAAATCACTAGTAAGATTAAAGGTTATTAAGTGTAAACTTTCCTTTTCATTCAGTCATCCAAAGATTGTGGATACCTGCTGTGTATCAGGCACTGCGCTTGGGGCTGAGGATTCAAAGATAACTAAGAAACGGAAATGGCTTTGGAACTGGAAATAAAAAAAGACTTACCTTAGATTTCACTTTAATGTTTGTTTTATAATCAAGTTGAGGTATAATAAGTCAAGTTATAATGGTTTGTTTAAATAATATGTTTAACTCCCAAAGCAGACTACATTGCATGTGAATTTACAGTCTGGTCATATATACATTTTGAAGCAAACTCAACTTTTTCATCTCTCTAAAATGCCAGCTCTTAGACTACAATGCTTCACATAAGCAGGGGTTGGGGAAGAAAAAAGACCTATTTTTCCTCTTTTTAAGCTGTAAGAAATCTGAAATCTTTATTTTCCATTGACAATCTTTATTTTCCATTGACAGTCTCCATTGACTAATTTTAAAATGAAATTTGCATGCCTGTACCTTCCTCTACTTGTCACTATAAGGTAGGCAGTCCTGCAAAACAACCCGAAGTTCAGAGATTCAACATGATAGAAGTTCATTTTATAATCATATGAAGTCTGATGTGGGTCTGGTACCTCTCCTGGGAAGCTCTTCTTCAAACATCTGTGACTCAGGGATTTGGGCTGCTTTCTTCTTATAGCTCTGTCATCTCTATCATGGAGATTTCAAGGCCTTTGTGACAAAGAAAGAGAGAAATAAGGGGTAGTGCACCAACTCATACTTACCTCAACCCAGCAATGAACACACATCACTAATGTTCACAATCAGTGGACCAGAAGCTGTCACACAGTTTATCAGACTAATCATCTTTCATATTTCAGTTTTGTTCCTCATCTCAAAACTAAATTGGCAGTTATCAAGTAACCCATCAAACCACATACATATGTATGTGTGTGTGTGCGTGCGTGTGTGTGTGCGCCTGCGTGTGTGTGTGTGTGTATGTATGTATGTATAGGTATATGTTTTGTTTTGTTGTTTTTCAGACAGAGTCTTGCTCTGTTGCCCAGGCTGGAGGGCAGTGGCATGATTATGGCTCACTGTGACCTCTGCCTCCCAGGTACAAGGGATTCTCGTGCCTCAGCTACCAGAGTAGCTGGGATTACAGGCATGTGCTACCGCACTCACCTAATTTTTGTATTTTTAGTAAAGACAACGAGGTTTTGCAATGTCTCAAACTCCTGGCCTCAAGTGATCTTCCTGCCTCAGCCTCCCAAAGTGCTGGGATTACAGGTGCAAGTCATGGCAACTGGCTCGTCAAACCATATTCAAATAACCATTTTCTCCCACTGTCAGCTTACAACAAAGTGTTAGATTGGGGTTTAAACAGAGGCTGCTTTGCTATCTAGCTATACAGTGCACATTTCTTAAAAACTGTGATACCATTCTCCAAGCACAGTCGTGTGTTTTTCCAAAGTTTGTTTGCTGTCATTGTTCTAGAAGTTATCCATCTGCATTTGATCAAATTCCAGTACATAAAATATATTTCAAGTTGCTGTATTTTAGCCAGTCTGCTTCTGCTATCTGGTGTTAATAGCACATAAATTTTCCCATGAATCAATTTCACATGGTTTCTATAGCCTTTGAAATGAGGATCTTCTCAAGGACCTAGAATGTTCAATGTAAGCTAGAGGGGATAGCCAGAGATTCTTTAAGAATAACTCAGAGTTTCTCCCTCAACTGAGAAGACTGTTTTCTCCATATGAATAGCAAATGAAGATAGATATTGGACTCATTCTCACAAAGCACTCTTATTCCACCAGGCAGAGCTTGGCTGGGTACTTCCTAACTTCTACTTTGCCAAATAGATCTCCTATTTATGAATATTTCACTTGTTTCCAGCTTTTTTAGGTACGTACTGTGATGTGCCACCTGGATATCCCTTCAAGAAAGGATTTGTTACCCTAGCTGCTGCGACTACAGCTAGCAGGCAGCTCTTAGGCGCTAGCCATGTGTTAGGGGTCCCCAAGACCATCCTTATGCTTGATGATTCATAAAAGGACTCACAGAACTCAGGAAAACTGCCATACTCACGTTCCAGTTTAATGTAGTAAAAGAATCCGGATTAACAGCAAACGGCTGGTTTTAAAAGAAGCATAGGATAGTGGCTGGGTGCGGTGGCTCACACTTGTAATCCCAGCACTTTGGGAGGCCGAGGTGAGCAGATCACAGGTCAGGAATTCGAGAGCAGCCTGAACAATATGGTGAAACCGCATCTCTACGAAACATTTAAAAATGAGCTGGGCATGGTGGTATGTGCCTCTAATCCTAGCTACTCAGGAGGCTGAGGCAGGAGAATCACTGTAACGCAGGAGGCAGAGATTACAGTGAGCCAAGATCTCACCGCTGCACTCCAGCCTGGGCGACAGAGCGAGACTCCATGTCAAAAAAAAAAAAAAGGCATAGGATAGAGTACAGGAGAAAGCATGTGTGATCTTGGGGTTGTGTCAGCAATGCTTCATCCTCTCAGCAACAGTGTGTGACAATGCATAGGAAGGATTGCCAACAAGGAAGCTCACCTGAACTTTGGTCTCTAGGATTTCTTCTGGGGCCTAGTCACATAGGCCTGGGGTGCCTACATGACTGCTCAGTCTCCAGCACCCTCAGGCATCAGACCAATACAGCATGACCAGGGCCCCAGGTGAACAAAAACAGGCATCCATCATAAATCACATTGTTTGCATAAACTATCTGGCTTATCCCAAGACCCCAGATACTATACAAAGACATTTGTATCAGGCTAGGTATTCCAAAGACTTATAGTTATCTCCCAGGATGGTCAAGGGGCCAGTCTTCTCTTTAAAATGTGCTGAGTTTGAGTACCCCAAGTCCACTGGGTTAACCTTAAATAAGCTTGCGCTCATTCGTTCATTCATTCATTCATTCGTTCATTCATTCATTCATTCATTCACACAAGCTTCTTCAAGAATCGCCTCAGCTTTAGAGAGCTGCCTTGCCCAAAGTTGGGCTCCTTCGTGGGGCAGCCAATGTTCACTGACCCATAGAAGTAAGAATGTAAATGTTTTACCATTTCAGCCCCCAAACAGGACAACTCACATTCCAGCCCTAGAGCTCCCCAACGGGTTAGCTGAGGCTGTTATTGGGCCTACATCACAGCTTGACTTCTATTTCTGCCCCATTCCTGCTAATTTCCCCTATTCTCCGTAGCTGTTGACCCCAAGGGAACCACTTCAAACATTCTACATGCTACACTCTCAGAGTCTGCTTCTCAGGGAACATAACGTGGCAATATGTGAAGCTGAATTGAGTATTTTCATATGTAGATCATTTTGTTTCTTCTAAAAATTATCTTGATTTAAATCTTCAGGAACATTTTTCGCTAATTACATATGGCTCTAAAATTAATATGGAAATTGAGTTTAGAAAAAAATGCTTTTTCATAGAATCCCACTGTATTTCATCACCAGGTGGTAGAGAAGTTCACCCATCTCACCCCACTCTCAACAGTGTTAGACTTCGATCTGTTGATTGTAGACCTTCTGTATAAGACAATTGGAATTTTCTTCCTGTTTCTTCAGGTTATTAGCTTGACCTCTTTTGATACCGTTGCAGATCTTGTCAGTGTGGCCATATGTCTGAGAGTTTGTTCACTGGCACAATTTTATTAGGTGAGGATTTTTTTTTTTTCTGTAATGGTTTCTTGGGTAAGAGTCCCATCACTTTATCATAAGTAAGCTTAGGAGACCTGGAGACAAGACTACTTCCATGGTACCACTCACCGTGGTAGAAGAGACTTCAGTCACTCAGAGAGTATCTGTGGTGTCAAACTCTGCCCATGGTTCTTTTCATAGTTCTGAGGTTATTCATACTAATCCATGAACAACACTCTTGATAGTAACAGTGGACATTATGTCATGATGGTCATTGTGAATTCACTTAGGCCTGCATGGCGATCTCTAATAACCTTTTGTTTCCGTGCCATCTGTCCTGCAAGTATTTCTGTTTCTTTCCCTGTGTATCAAGATTTGTGGATAAATAATGTGTGGTTTTAAATTAAGTGCATTGGATGAATTAAGTTTTGAAACTAAGGAAATTTTAAAATTGTCTTTACATTCTGAATCAAGCAACACCAGAGCTGAGAACTGGTGAATGAATTAGCAAGCTAGCCTGAAACTCATTCAGCTGTTTGTTGGGGACCTGACGTCATGTGCTCATTTCAACTATTCCTCCCATGGTGAGAGTGTGGTGGTGTGTGGCTCCTTCCTTTACCCTCCCCCAAGTCAGGGCTGTTGTCTTAGTTTATCATTGCTACCATAACAAATTACCATAGACATAGTGGCTTAAAACCACACAAATTTATTATCTTCTGGCCTTCTGGGGGTCAGATGTCTGAAATGGGTTTCACTGGGCTAAAATCAAGGTGTTGCCTGGATGTATTGCTTCTAGAGGTTCTAGGACATAATCTTTCTGCTGACTTTTTCCAGCTCCTAGAAGTTGTCTGCTCTCCTTGGCTCATGGCCCCTTCCTCTGTCATCAAAGCCAGCAGTGTAGCATCTTGACATCTCTCTCTAACTCTGACCCTCTTACCTCCCATTTTCAGTTACAAGGACACTTGTGATTACACTGAGCCCACCCAAGAAATGAAGAATAATCTCCCCATCTCAAGATCTTTAGCTTAATTATATCTGCAACGTCCCTTTTGCTAAGTAAGGTAACATATTCACAGATCTCAGGGGTTGGGATGCGGACATCTTTGGGGACACCCGACAGTAGAGATCACAGCTGAGACTCTGTAGCAGTTGTGTACTCTAACGCGAAGAGTATCATTTTCCCCTCATTGGTGTAGGTGTTCAGCAGTGGCTGTTTTGAATCATGCCTGATTCCCATGTCCTTTGAATCCTTGGCCTATTGCCAGGTCAGCTCCCTTATTACTACTGCCTGGTTCTGGATTTGATCTTCTCCCTGTTCTTTAGAGGTAACGTGTCTGCTTTAAGTCATTGCTTCCTTCATAAGCTGCTTGCTTTTTTGCAGGAGGCATCTTTGCACTCAGAGTACCAAGCAGACCATCTTAGGACTACCATCTCCTCCAGAAAAAATGACTTCTACAAGTTTGGAGGAACACTCAGAATATATCTTCCCCCAACCAGGCAACATTAGAAAACAATCAATTGTTAGGGCATTATGGTAGAAGAAGTGTTTGCTACCAGATCCCATTGTATAGAAATTTCCATTTCCATTTAGCCACATTTTTCTCCTGTTTTCTTCTGGCTCACAGGTGCTCAATAGCACTTACCTACTTGGTTGTGCACAAGATACTTTGTGGTATCTTTGCTTAGAATGTCACACCGTAAATGCAGTTGACTGATCTTTGCATTCTTTGACAACTATAGTTCCATCTGCTCTATTTAGAAACTAATGTAATTGCTTAAACTGGAGAAGACAGAACTAGTTTTGCAGCAAAGTCAAAACATGCATCAACACTCATCTCTATAATTATTTCAGCAGGAAAAAAAAAAGTCCTCATTGGCTTTTCTTATAAATGAAGAGAGTCTTCCACAGTAATTGGCTACTTACTAAGTAATATGTGTCAGATCTGTTCCTCTTACCATAAACCTAGCCTTGCCATCTCACCCTAGTTGTCAAGAAGTCATGCAGACAAAACTCACATACTTCTGTTGCGTGACACAGCATTGAAGAATTATGGCCTTTTGAGGTCGATAGATCTGGGTTTGAATCTTTGACTCTGCTACTTTCTTGCTAAGTATTGCTGGGCAAGAACAGGGGTTGGCAGACTTTTTCAGTTAAGGGCCAGTTAGTAAATATGTTAGGCTTTGTGGACCATATGGTCTCTGTTGTAACTACTCAACTCTGGTAAAATTGTATCATAAGTAAACAAATGGGCATGGGTATGTTCCAACTAAAGTTTATTTACAAAAACAGGTTGAATTTAGCCCATGGGTTGAATTTTACTCATCTTAGACAAGACAAATAACCTCTCTAAACCTCATATAATATTCATAAAGAATATTAAGAGCTAACTTCCAGGGTATTGTTAAAATTTAATCAGATACTGTATATTAAGTGCTTGGAAGAGTACCTGACACAAAGTAGATGGTCAGCATACCTTCAGGTAGATGGTTGGATAGATAGGGGGATGGATGGATAGGAAGGATGGAGAGAGGAAGAGAGGTAAAAAGAAAGAAAAGGAAGGATCAGCCATATTAAGACTAAATATATTGAACAATAATTTGCCAGTTTCTGGGAGAGAGCACTCCTTTGCTATAGGGATAATGGACTGAATGAAACTAATTGAGCAGGTGACTCATGTTTTGTCACATGGAATAGAGCAATAGCGCTATACAGGTGAGCTGCAGAGACTTGTGGCATCACAAAAAAAAGTGGTTGACAGCTTCTCTGTCGTCATCTCCCCTGTCCCACCGAGGAGCTATTTTCTATGTCAGAACCGTCCGACCTTCTCTCTGCCTCCTTATAACCACCCTCTGTGAAACCAAGGAGATTATTAAAATCCCCCAGGGAAATGGAGGCCCTAGAGTTGCCTATTTCCTGAATCTATTGCACTCCCATTTGCCTTTCTTCCCTACCCTAGGTGTCTTGTTAATGTCCGGGTGGGGTGGGGGCTGTGATGGCTCCTAGGCCTTAGGGTTTTAGGTCTGTTTCTGTAAATGACTGACCTGTTCTCGCAGTGGTCCTACCAGGCATTACAGATGAATGAAACCTTGCCTATAAAGTGTGCATGTGCCCAAGAAAAGACAGGCCTTCACAATATTTGAGCAAATGACAAGCATTCCCCATTTGTTATTGATCATCCTTAGAAGTAAATTGAAGCAGCTCACACTGGAGCATCTGGCTGTAAAATTTTGTCTCTGAAACAGACTGTCTCAGATTGCAACTAAAATGTTAGAGAAGCTTTTTAAAAAAAATACAAAAGACAGGAAACAAAACTACTCCACAACACTGAAAACTAGGGCTAGAAATTGGAGCTTTCTTCCAAAAATAGGACATGGAATTGTTCTGTTGAAGCCTCTGTAGATGTTGGCTCAAATATAGGTAAAAGGACCCTTTTTGCCTTACCTTGCTAATTATTAGTTTAGAAACAGGACATGGGGCCAGGCATGGTGGCTCATGCCTGTAACCCCAGTGCTTTGGGAGGCCAGGGCAGAAAGATTGCTTGATGCCAAGAGTTCAAGACCAACCTAGGTAACACAGTGAGACCCCGTCTCTACAAAAAAATTTAAAAATTAGCTGGGTGTGGTGGCACATACCTGTAGTCCCAGCTTCATGGGATGTTGAGGCAAGAGGGTTGTTTGAGCCCAGGTGTGCAAAGCTGCAGTAAAGCACCACCTAGGTGAAAGAGACCCTATCTCTTACAAAAAACAAAGACAGGGCCGGGTGTGGTGGCTCACACCTATAATCCCAGCACTTTGGGAGGCAGAGGCGGGCGGATCACGAGGTCAGGAGATCAAGACCATCCTGGCTAACATGGTGAAACCCTGTCTCTACTGAAAATACAAAAAAAAGAAAATTAGCCAAGCGTGGTGTTGGGTGCCTATAGTCCCAGCTACTCAGGAGGCTGAGGCAGGAGAATGATGTGAACCCGGGAGGCGTAGCTTGCAGTGAGCCAAGATCATGCCACTGCACTCCAGCCTGGGTGACAGAGTGAGACTCCGTCAAAAAAAAATAAAGAATAAAAAACAGTCTGCCACATTAGTGCTACTTTTCATGATAAACATATGATTAGGCAGCATGGTTAAATGGATCAGGAGTTTTATGAGAGTTTAAGCATGAAGAAAATAAAATCATGTCAAAATTCTGAAACTCACTCTTTTAGAATTTCCTAGATGTGCCTAGTCATCCTGGGCATTGCTTTCAGCAGTATGTTCATTATTCAGACAAAAAAAAAGTAAAAGATACAGAAATTGATGGCCGTTTACAGAAGGAGATCAGACCGCCCCAGTGTGGTAAATCTTCCCGGTAATGTGTAGCTGTGATTTAAATGAATGACAGTGGTTGTCATCCAGGGAATTCTTGTTAAACTCATATTCTGAAGGCAGAGAGTTGAGGTTTTGGCCAAGGGACTGAGGATTTCCTTCACTCTCACTGCTGGATTGGGGACCCAAGAAGTGACAGATCCTTAGTGGTCAAGTCGGACCTTAGGAAGGCTTCCCATGTCCTCGGCTATTGTAACTAATCAAGTCTTAGCCCGGATGCACAGTGATGGGTTCCACCTGACCCTCTGTGGCTACTCATAGGGGGCCATGTCTCTGAGCTGGCTCAGGCCCTGTGAATATAGGTCCTCTTTGACTTCTTGAAATCTTGAGACTGAAGAGGCCAGGCTGGGGCTGGTCGAGGCAGGATGAGAGGTCTAGAAGCTAAAAAGTGAAGAGGACAATGTAGAAAAGAGGAGGGTAACTAGCTGCATGTAGTACTATCCTGAAGAACTGATTTTCTATGCTTGCAAAACAGTTCCCTTTGGCTGTTATTGAGCAAGTTTTAGAAACATGCAACTGAATAGGACGGCCATCCTGTGGCCGATGGGTTCTTAGTCTAATCAGAAACTCAGCTGTAGAGTGGTGAGTGTTAGAATGGAGATGTGTGCGAGTTCAAAGGGAACACAGAGCAGAGACTTCTTACGTAAGCTTGAAGGTAAGGAGAATCATCTGAAAAATGGGAAGATCACCTATCCAAGTAGCTTAATGCAGTGACTGTATGACTCAGAATTTCCAAGAGAGATTCAATTTTTGATAGCTTTTTTTTCTTAAACTAGATGAGCCTCAAAATATATACAAGTGATTTGACTTCTATGTGAATTTTTTAAATGTGTGGCTTAGAAAAAAATGGTCACTGAAAACACAAAAGCTCAGTAGTTAGTCTCATGCTGTTAGCTGATGTCGAAAAGTGTTTAACATCAAGACAGCCAGTATTGCTGGCTCCATTCTGATTTTGGATGGATTGCTATAGAAAATGGAACTTTTCATCAAAATCAGAATGGATTAGGTAGAGCATATTTGTGAACAAGCACTCAAGGTAGGAATATGTAAAATACATGGACTCATTTCAGTATGTGGCCCTTCTTTGTGAGTGTTCAACCATTATCAGATTATCAATCACTGATTACCTCATCTCTGAGTTGACTGTTATTGTCTCTCATTGTGTTGGTTGATCCTATGCCCATCACCACTTGTTGCTTCTAATAATGTTCCTCTGAGAATTATAGACTCACCCACCCATCCATTACTTGGGTCTCTGTACTTCTCTGTGCACTGGTGTTCTGAGGTTGAGATGTGGCATGGCCCCAGCTACATCTGGAGTTGAGGTTAAAGAGAGTGGGAGGGGCAGAGGGTGGGAGAGGGAAGAGAGAGACTAACAGCCACTCAGATGGAGGAACAGTCTGCTGCCCAGACTCAATTTCACAGAAAGAATTAAAGAAAAAAAACACTAGGAAAGGATCTGGCATGTTTCATATGCTAGGTGCTTTATATGTTTCAGTTCTTTTCAGTTACATACCTATTCTTTCCTTTATTCATTCTCCCTCTTTTATTATTTTTCTCTCTGACACAGGACTTAGCTAATTAAGTCTTTTTAGATCTCTGGTTTGTGCATAATAAGAATGCACCCCAGAGAAATTAAACGTCTTCTCCTGGACCCTGGAGCTAGTAGAGGTTAAGCCAGCCCTCACAGTGAGGACTTCCAGCTCCAGAACCCAAGTCCTTTGCCATTCTCCCTTGTTCCATCCATTTTACTGCAGTTGAACAGACCTCTGATTCTGTAGTTATTTGTGGGGCCTCTGTGTCAGTGTTCAGCTTTTTACATGCTTTGAAAGAAAGACATTTAACAGTGTCTTGTTAAAGAGAATGCTTGGACCTGACCCTGTCTCCTTTTCACTTTGGCTGCCAGGATGCCTCAAGCCAAATTTGGAACTTGACTGTGGTACCTCTGGAGTCCATTATGGCCGACAGGTGTGTGCCCTTCTGGCCAAGGTATTCCTCACCCTCTATGCTAGTCCTGACTTTTTACACTCGTTTGCATTTGGCCGTTGTTGTGTTGTTCTTTTTGTAGGCTGCCTCAAGCCCTTTGTGGAATGTGGCTGTGAATAAATAAATAAATAGCTAACTGAATACAAAATGTGTTATGCATGTATCACTAATGATTGTTAATTAACTGATTTGCAGCTGCTCCCATATTTCCCACCAGTCCTGGCCCCTCAAATCTGGATTTCTGAACATGCGTGGCATTTCTCCTTTATCTACTCTTCAGAACATTTAAAACTGAGTTGGGTTATGGGGACCAAGACTGTCCCCCTTCTCATTTCAACCTAAACAGTTCTGAATAGTTTGTGCCTTTGACACACTTCTCCCAAAGTGCTACTTGAGGTCTAGCCTTTTACTTTTAAAAATTGTAAGTTTTTTCAATAGTTTGAGCTCCTCAATAAATACATTGGGCTACTTGCAATATTAATAACTCATGCTGTTCTAACCTTATGTTCCTGATAAAGGAATTCTCTGCCGTTTAAGGCTCTGGGATGAATAATAGCTGAGTGTTTCTATTGTCCTCTTAAAATGGAGATTACTATATGTTGAATCACAACAGAACTACTTTTTTATAGGCTGTGAATAGCATAAAGGTCCATCATGTTGTTGCAGGCAGCACCAACAGAATGGATAATGGCAAGCCAATTATTATAAATAATGCCTTGTTTCTCTTTGGCCCCTGTGCAAATTTCACAGAGCAGGATTCTATTAAAGGCTGGTAGGTTAAGTTAAATATGACAGTGTTCACTCCAGCACCTAGGACAGTGTCTGGCACAAGTCATGGCTTCATGCTAGCTGAATCAGAATCTGCGTTCAGCAAGGTTTTTTGTTTTTTCGTTTGTTTGCTTGTTTTTTGCTATTGTTTTGTTTTCCTTCATTCTTTGTTTGCCATGATAAGGGTTTCAAACAAGTATCATTTCTCATTCAGTCCACTCATGGGGCTGGGGGAAGTGTGGCAGGGTATGAGCTCAGGTGTATTGCAGAGCTCCTAGACAGGTGAGCGGAATACTGTTTGGTGAGGCTGGTTGCAGTAGAACCAAAGGAGGAAGAAAACAAAATGGGACATTCGAGCAGAGCAAATGGGGCTAAGGTTAGCCTGAGAGAAGAGCCAAGGCTGGGTGTGGGAACACAAGTCCAGGACTCAGAGTTCAGGAAATTCAGGAGCCTCCTGAAGTATGGGTATGGAGTTGGCTAAAACAACGGGTCCCAGAAGAAGCACATGGTTGAAGTGAATATGCCAGAGTTTCTGCCAGGTGGGATGTTGACATGCTTTGCAAAAATTCTGATAACTTGAAGGCCCTAGCAGAATGAGGCCATGTCCCTCAGGCCTCTCACACGCAGATGGAGTAAGCACTAAATTCTATCACCATTTCATCCCATTCCGTAGAGTTTAACCTTGAGAAAGTTTATTCTCTCTAAACCTTAGTATCTTTGTTTTAAAAATGAAGGTGCTGAAACAGGAAAGTTCCCTGCTTCCCCAACAGGACATGTGACAGAGGTATGCCTCTTTGTTCAGCTGCCACAAGCTCAAACCCCTTACGGGATGGGAGGCACATAGATGGGGAGGTTCAGAAGCCAGGGCAAGCACTTTGGGCTCTGGCCCCTGGTCTTGTCTAGGGGTGGGTGTCTGTGACTCCTGAGGCCCAGCGGGCATGTTACAGTGTGCTTTCTTAGCTTTGCAATCTGCAGACAGCTAAAGTGTTAACCAGCTCAGTGCCCTCTTAGCACCTGGGTTCTTGTTTGGAGTCTAGGAAGAATCAGGCTGCACATGGACTTGAAGAGTGAATGTGGGGGTCTTATTGAGTGGTGGAGGTAGTTCTCAGTGGGATGGATGGGGAGCTGGAGGGGGGATGGAGTGGGAAGATGATCTTCCCCTGGAGTGTGGCCATCCTGCAGCTGATCTCCTTTCCAGTAGTCCCCAGCCGATCTCCTCCTGGTGTTCACATGCTCCTTTTCTCTTCTTCCCTGCTGCCCCATTCTGCCGTTCGTCTGTTCACCTCTTTCTGGAGCCTCGGGTTCAGGGTTTATGTGGATGCAAGATAGGGGGACATAGCAGGCCAAAAGGCAACTTTTTGGGCACAAAAACAGGAATGCCTGTTCTCAGTTAGGGCCATGGGTTTCTGGGCTTGAAGGTGGGGGGCCTTTGCCTGGGAACTGCCTTCTTCAACCCAGTATTTCCCTATCTCCTGTCCATATCAGTGCTGGACTGCATGTTCTGTAACATCTATGCAGTTTTTTTCCCCCCAGGCTAACATGCATTTTGAAGCCGTGAACTTCTCTGTTTCTAATCTTGTTTTTCATTTCAACATCTACTGTTCTACACTGACTTCTATTTACCATCCAGTTACTGGTACTAGCAATTGTAATTTCACCCAACAACGGAGCCAAAGACCAAGCTGAGTGGATTGTGGAAGTATAATTTAATATAAATGCCTCTCTTAAAATTGTAAGTCCGGCAGGGCATGGTGGTTCACGCCTGTAATCCCAGCACTGTAGGAGGCCAAAGTGGGTGGAACCTGAGGTCAGGAGATTGAAACCATTCTGGCTAACATGGTGAAATTCCGTCTCTACTAAAAATACAAAAAATTAGCCAGGCGTGGTGGTGGGCACCTGTAGTCCCAGCTAGTCAGGAGGCTGAGGCAGGAGAATGGCATGAATCCAGGAGGCAGAGCTTGCAGTGAGCCGAGATCATGCCACTGCACTCCAGCCTGGGCGACAGAGCAAGACTCCATCTCAAAAAAAAAAAAAAAAAAAAAAAATTGTAAGTCCATAGAGAAAAAGCTACATGTACTCCAAAGCTAGCATTACACAAGTCAGTGTCATACCCATGATTTTCAGTAGGCAGTCTCCAAATGCCAGGATGTTGGTAGAGGAACAATATATTTTCTAAGGTAGAAGCATATTCAAATGTACTTCATGTTAAGAAGAGCCCTCTCCTTTAGGATGTAGGTGTGCAGAAGGGTTAGCAAGGTGTCAAGGAAATTTGAATTTGAGAGTACCTTTTAGAGAACTATGAAGTACTTCAGGTGACTGCCCTGACCCCTCATTTCACCTCTGCTTTTCTTAACCCTGCCAAAGGGGTCTTTGCCCTTCCTAAGTCCCTGTCACCCCATCACTCAGCCTACTACTATTAGCTGTTCTCTTTCATAACTATTATTGGATGTAGGTCACCCATGGAAGATGTTATAGTAGAGAGGAATGTGGGCATCTGGAATTTAGGAGGAAAAAGTCGACTGGAAGTAGACATACCTGAAACTGGGCAATTTATAAAAGAAAGAGGCTTAATGCACTGACAGTTCTACGGGGCTGGGGAGGCCTCACAATCATGGCAGAAGGCAAGGAGGAGCAAGTCACATCTTATGTGGATAGATGGCCTCAGGCAGAGACAGCTTGTGTAGAGAAGCTTTCGTTTGGGAATTATGGGAGCTATGAAATGAGATTTGGGTGGGGACTGCCATGATTGTGAGGCCTCCCCAGCCCTGTGGAACTGTCAGTGCATTAAGCCTCTTTCTTTTATAAATTGCCCAGTTTCAGGTATGTCCTTATCAGCAGCATGAAAATGGACTAATACAGCAGGTAACGGGAGAGAATTCATTGCAGGGTGGTCAGAACATTCTTTTGGGATGGCCTCTGTTTGCTTCTGTGAAGTAGGAGGCAAGATCATTTCCTAAAGTTGAGGGGATAGAGGAGCATGGTGAAAGTTGAAAAAAGCTGCAGTGGGGAATCGAAGAGGGTGGTGACAAAGGAGTGTTAGCTCAGCTGACGCTGGAACCCATGCCATCACTTGGGGGTTGTACAGTTTTCTCTAGCAGTGCTCAGAAGCCTGATTCAGGCATAGGTTCAAAGAAAATTGTGGTTGGATTGATACAAGGTACTATGGAGCTGAATTATATGTTGAAGTCCTAACCCTCTGATCTCAGAATATAACCTTATTTGGAAATAAGGTCATTGTGAATGCAGTTAAATTAAGATAAGGTCATTGGGTGTGTGTGTTGGGGAGGTTTTGAATCCATTGTGACAGGTGTCCTTACAAAAAGGGGAAGTTTAGACAAAGAATCATGCACTTGGGGAGAATGTTATGTGAAATTGAAGGCAGAGACCAGGGTGATGCTTCTACAAGCCAAGAAACGCCAAAGATTGCCAGCAAGCCACCAGAAGCTAGGAGAGAGGCATCGAACAGATTCTTTCATAGCCTTTCAAAGCCCTTCAGAATCCACTCTGCTGACACCTTGATCTTGGACTTTCAGTTTCTAGAACTGTGCGATGATAAATTTCTGTTGTTAAGCCCTCCCCCTCCCCGCCACCCGCCCCAGTCTATGGTACTTTGTTATGGCAGCTCTAGCAAACTCATACACAAGGGATATATATATTTTTTTCCTTTTCTTTCTTTTTCTCTTCAAGTGGTTGTGAAGGACTGAAAGCAAACATTTTGAAAGTACATTCTAAAAGTATTATTAAAGAGATAGCTCAAGAAATATTCTAGGTGGGTAGGAAAGGAGATAAAATGGGAGAGACTGAATAGAAAGGAAAAGGAAGGACTAAGGGATTTAGTGTTGGAATTTTCTTTCAGCTTAGACAGTTGTAATTGTGAGTAGCTCATAGAATGCGTTTCTTGGGAAGTCTCAACCCTATTCAGGATTTCCCTGTAAAGGTTAATCTTAGCCTCCAGGTCCATGCTAAAGTGATCACTCTGCTACTCCTCAAATTAGAATTGCAACTTAGATCATAGCCAAGGTATTTGCAAATAATCATTTCTTGTTAGGCATTGACTTACATTTACATATGATAACCAGAGATCCTATATATTCTCAGAGGGAAGTTTCAAGTTATCTGAGCTATGTGCGTCTTCAAAGAGCTGCATAACTAGTATGGATTTAACGGGCTATTTGCCCAGTGATTCAGCATTTCCTAGGTTCCAGTTCTCACAGAATTTGCTAGCTTTTTAATGGAACAAAATAAGGGGGACTGCAAGTTATGGTTTCAAAAGTTACTGTGATTAAAATCATATGGACAGCTGCTGTTCAGTATGGTGTCACCCCATGTGGATGAAAAAATGCTCACTGCCAGAAAGCTATTGGGCTGTAAATTCTGTTTACTGTACAGCTGGCCACAGTCTGCCAAGTTTAAAGTTTTTGGAATGGTCCATGAATAGACTGTTGGGCAAAAACAACTTTTTCAAAAAAACTTTTTCCTTCATTGAAGAAAATGCGGAAAATATATGAAAATAAAAATCTTTTTAAAAAGCAGATAATCTCTTGAGTGTTAACATTTAGGGTGTCTCTCCATCTGGTCTTTTTTCCCCCTATGCATACATACACGTACATACATTTACTAAATTGGAATCATACTGTAAATACAGTTTTGAAACTTGCTTTAGTTAACATATCCTAACCAGATTCCCACACCACAGAAACACTATTTCTGTGATGGACCATGGTCCATTTCTGGGGTTATTGTAATTTATTTAATCGATTGCCTCTCTTTGGAAATGTTGGTTGGTTTTAGTTTTTTTGTCTGTTAAAGATGATTCAGTGTATATTTTCAATATACAATGTTTTAAAAAGTTGAGGCTTCTGGGTTTGCATTAGAATCTGTTGCATGTCAGCCAGGGAAGCTGGCTGGCAGCTGTGGAGCAGAGAGCTGTCCACTACTGAGTCCCTCTAGGTGACTTATTTGAGCGTGAAATGCAAGGTCTTTTAGTAGGAGGGCACTGTCTAATATTTACTTTTACACCATGGAGAGGGATTTGATACAAACAGAAATGCATTCAGAGATGGCTGCATGGAAAATGGGCTTAAATGCAAAGAGTGATGATGTGTAATGTAATACGGGAGCCTCGGATGCTGCCTGGGCTTCTGACTGATAAGTTGAGGCTGTGATTCACAGAAGGGGTTGTGATGGGGTGATGTTTCTCCCCACTTCCCCATTCTTTCAGAATTCCCCATGACAGAAAATTCATAAACTGTTCTCGCTGACAGTTGTGCAAAATGAAAAGCTCTGTGGATGTGTGGAGAATAGATTTTCTTGACTGCTGTTAAGCATTTGACAAATTGGGAGTTTTGTCATACATCAAAGAACAATGGTGGGAGAGTAGGGAACTGTGTGTGTCACATAAATACAGCACACCTGACACTGATGCTCCCTGCATCAGTTGTCTTCCTGTGTGGTGGGGAAGGGGAAGAGTCAGGAGATGGGTGGGTACAGCAGGTGCTGGCCTTATTCAGCAGGAGGCTGAATGGTGCAGCCCATGACCAAGGGCCCATGTCAGCATGAGTCTTAGGAGGTGCTAGGTTGTTTAGGGTCCTGCTTGTTACAATTTTTTGAACCAAAGGGAGATTTCCTGGAAGTCTGATGTGGGAGGTCCCTGAAGCCACTGATGCACCAGGCAAGAGCCTCATGTGCTCCAAGAGGTGGGTGAAATAGCTACGGAGCCAGGAGGAGCCGAGTGGGGCTGGATCTGGGCACTGATGGAGGGTTTGGGGCAGAGAGGCATGTTGGTTTATTTCTTGGCAGTCTGGGCTGGCTCTCACCCTTGACAGAAGGAATGCTCACAACCAGGAAGGGATGGTTCCCTCTCAAGGCTCAGGGGAGGAAGGTGAGTTTGGATAGAAAGTTCAGTCACTGTCATTCCTGATAATCTCAGCAATGAGTCACGCGTGGAACACAAAGATAAACATATAGAGAGGGCTATGCAGGTGGCGTGATGGGCCTGAGAGAGTGGGCTGGGATACAGGGAAGTGGGAGGGGTGTCAGGCACACCTGACAACACATCTTTATGCCTCTTTACCAGCTTTGCGACCTTGGCAGGCTCAACCTCTTGGAGCCTCAGTATTGTGATCTGTACACTGGGATAGTGCTGCCTGCCCTTGTGGCAGCCTTCTGAAGATCAAATGAGATAATATAAGAGAAGTACCTGCACACCCAGTAGGATGGCCACCATGATAAAAGACAGATAATAACAAGTGTTGGAGAGAATGTGAAAAAATTGGATCGTCATACACTGTTGTTGTGAATGTTAAATGGTTAGCCTCTTTGAAAAGCAGTTTGGGAGTTCCTCAAAAAGTTAAATGTAGAGTTCCATACTCAGCAATTCCACTGCTAAGTCCATATCCAAGACAAATGAAAACATACATCCACAGGAAACCTTGTACATGAATGCTCATAGCAGTAGTCATGATCACCCCAAAGGAGAAACCACCCATGTGCCCATCAGCTGATGAATGGATAAATACAATATAGCATATCCATACAATGAACACCTTTTCCACAATAAAAAGGAAGGAAGGCATACATGCTACAACATAGACAAACCTTGAAATAGCGTGGTAAGTGAAAGAAGTCCGACACAAGAGACTATGTAGTGTATTGCAGTGTCCAGAATAGGTAAATCTATAGACACAGAAAGAAGATTAATGGTTGCCTAGGCGAGGAGTTTGTGGGGAAGTGAAGGGTATGGAATTTCTTTTTGGGGTAATGAACATTTACAATGATGGCTGTATAACTATGTGAATATACTATAACTCGCTGAATTATACACTTTAAATAGGAGAATTGTGTAATTGTAGGGTTGTGAGTTTTTTCTCAATAAGGGTGATATCCCCCACAACAACAACAAAAAAAGAAAAAAATGTGCCTGACACACAAGCAGGTAACTTATTTATATTATTCTAAACCCCTTCCTAGCTCACAGATTAGTTTGGAAAATGTTACAGGGCTTCATTTCTCAGCTTTTCAAGTTCAAATCTACATATTTCAGGCCAAGCATGGTGGCTCACATCTGGAATCCCAGCACTTTGGGAAGCCGAGATGGGAGGATTGCTTGAGGCCAGAAGTTCAAGACCAGCCTCGTCAACATAGTGAGACCTCATCTCAAAAAAAAAAGAAAAAAAAAAAAAAAACAAACAAACAAACAACTAAACCCCCAAATCTACATATTTCTGTCGTTAAAATGTTGTCTGCTCTCCAAAAAGAGACACTGAGCCTTCATTTAAGCCAAAAGTGCTCACCAGGCTGTCAGCCTTTGTGGAATGAGTGTATTCCAGAAAATCTGGGAATCTGAGCTAAAAGTCTAGTTTCTATCAACTGGGGTTCCCTGCCCCCCCCACCACCATTTCTACAGAGAGCACTTTTATTTATGTGAAGGTGTCTATGGTGAGTCTATGTATCACATTGCAAAAAAGTCTGCTGAAAACAGCTGGTGTTCCAGAGAAGGAAAATTCTTCTCATTGTCTAACTTGAGTCTTCCCACAGTAACTGAAGCCTGCTTCCTGCCACCTGTCTGAATTCTGGCATCTGTTGAGGTTGGATGCTTGGAGTCAAATGAAATAAGTGCCTCCTTGGAGAACAGCTCCTGGAGGCCACAGAATATTTGTCACATGTCGCTGGGATCTGCATATGGAGGTGAAATGTGTATTTTAAAATGTGCTCACACTCGGCTGCACATTCATCCTGTTCTGAATGTGTTTATCCAATTGCCCATTATAGACCCGCCCTGGGGGCAGTGGGGGTCGGCTGATCTGCTCTTATTTGTCTGCCAGCCTACAGCCTCCCTAGGCAGCACACATCCCTGCGCCCTCCGGCTCCTTGCCCTTCTCCTAGAGGAACAAAAGCTGGAAGGTTCTGGTTTGCAACTGGTTACTCAGCTCTAAAGATGGATTCCTTATCTTGGTAGAAAGAACGAGGCAGCCCAGCTGCTATAGCAGCCAGACCTGGGAGCAAAGAGTCAGTGTTGGATTTGGAGTCAGCAGCCTCCTTTTGAACACCGGCTGTGACACTTAGCAGACATGTGACATTGGCCATAACGAGTGACCTGTTGTGGCTTCAGTTTTGTCATCGTTAAATAAAGGCAAGAACCTAGGTTCCTTAAGAACCCTAAAACTTAAGAGTACTCCTTATTCTTATGCCTCATGGATGAAAATGGTTTAATTCAAAGTGTTGGGGGCTGGGCGCTGTGGCTCAAGTCTGTAATCCCAGCACTTTGGGAGGCTGAGGTGGGCGGATCGTTTGAGGTCAGGAGTTTGAGACTAGCCTGGCCAACATAGTGAAATCCTGTCCCTACTAAAAATACAAAAATTAGCCGGGCATAGTCATGTGTGTCTATAGTATCAGCTACTTGGGAAGCTGAGGCAGGAGAATCGCTTGAACCCAGGAGGAGGTGGAGGTTGCAGTGAGCTGAGATCACACCACTTCACTCCAACCTGGGTGACAGAAGGAGACTCTGTCTCAAAAAAAAGGAAAGAAAAGAAAACGAAAAAGTGTTGGAGTGTTCTGTATTATCTTCCTCATGGAGACAGGGGGTGGGTGTCTGGGACCAGGATATTCAAACTCAATCCTATACCAAATCCTGACATCCTTCCCTATGATGGCTTTAAAACATGGCCCCCAAATCTTTGACAGTCTTCTCATCAAGAAAGTCTCTGATCCCTTCCCTTAAGTCTGGGCTGGCTAAAACTGTACCTTCCCCTTGAGAAAAGTTGGAACCACTTGGCATTTGAGGGTGGTCTCTTGGGAGACCTTGAAGTTCCCTTGAAGATCTTCTCCTTCAGAACTCACTCTGAATGCAGTGAGAAGCCTGGACTCCATGGTAGGACCCTAAGTCCATGCTCCAGGTGACAGTGCCAGCTGGGCTGACCTTCAGCCATCCAGCCCAAGCACGAGACATGTGAGTGAAGAAATCTTGTTGGAAATCGATTCCTCCAGCTCCAGCAGCTCCAGATCTCAGGCATCCAAATCTCCCCTGGCTGTTCCAGTCTTCCCAGTTGATATCCCAGACAGTATTGACAAGAGCATGCCATCTCTGCTGGAGCCTGTGTGCAAATCCTGATACACAGAGCTCATTAGCATCATAAAATGTATATTGTCTTACACTACTTCATGAAATGCTTGCTATTGTTATGAACTGAATGCTTGTGTTCACCCAAAAATATATATGTTGAAGTCCTCACACCCAATGTGATGGTATTTGGAGGTGGGGCCTTGGGGAGGTAGTTAGATTCTGATGAAATATTTTAATGAGGATGGGCCCCCATAATGGGATTGGTGCTCTTACAAGAAAAGGAAGAGACACTGGAATTCTCTCTCTTCACGTGCGCACAAGCCAAAAAAAAAAAAAAAAAAAAAAAGCCATGTCAGCACATAGTGAGAAGCTAGCTGCCGTGCTGTCTGCAAGCCAAGAAGAGAGGCCTCACCAGAAACTGACCATGCTGACACCTTGATGTCAGACTTCCAGCCTCCAGAACTGTGAGAAAATAAATAGCTATTGTTTAAGGCACCCAATCTATGGTGTTCTGTTGTAGCTGCCTAAGCAGACTAAGACATCTATGCAGCAGTAGAAAACTCACACATACTCAGATGCAGACCTGACATTTGCCACCTGGTCTCTTGGTCACCATGAGTGTGGTCTACAAAGTGCAAAGTGGTCACTGCAAATACACCCGCCAGTGGGGAAATCAGCTTAAAACCCGCACCTGCTGGGAGATGGGCGTTATCTTTGCTCCCTTCACAAGAGGTCAAAATGAGGTGTTCTTTCTAGGGCAAGAGCTGGAGGGAGAGAGGGAGAGAGGGAGAGAACGTGCATGTGTGTGTCTGGCTGGGGCAGTGTGGGAAATTCAGGAGCAAAGACACAGAGGTCCTCTGGGAAGACTGAAGCCTCAGCCCACTCCTCCCTTCCCCAGCCTGCGAAGTTGGAACATCCTAGCATTGCTTATCCCGCAGACAGGGTCTCCTTCCTCCTGTCCTGCCCCAAATCAAAGCTATTATCCAAGGACAATGGGGGGATTTTGGTGCTTTTCATTCTGCAGCAGAGAGGCAGCTTTGACAGCATGGGTATTTACATCACGTTCTGGCTTTCCACAGGCCTCATATTCATTAATGAATTAATCCTCTCTAACAACAGTCCCTTTATTAGAGTGGCATCATGATGTGCGTTCATCAGACAAGGGGACTGCGGCAGAGGCTGGGGCTGCCCATGACTCATGAGACACCTCAGCTGTGGCCATTGAGGACTTATTCTGGAAACAGATGAGACCATGAGGTGCCAGACGCAGTGTTAGGGCCTTGGAGCCTGGAGTCCGGATGCAAGTCTACCCTCTGGTTATTCCTTGGACAGACAGCTTTACTGCTCTGAGTCTTAGTTTCACCATCTGTAAAATGGGTGGAGATAGTAATCCCACCAGGGCATAGATGATTGGGTGGCACATGAAGATGCTCTGCGAGCTGTGACACAGGGCCACTGTCACTGCTTCTGGTCCACATGAGGACGCCCTAATGAGCTGTCGTTGCAGGGAGGATCAGCAGTTGCACCTGGGATAAGGGTAAGGATGTGGGCACTGTGAGGCCCTCTCAGATCCCCCGGGTCCATGATAATGAAGAAGACCCGGAAGCAAAAGCAAGCGCCCACAGATCCCTCTGCCTGCTCATTCAGGCTCCCCCACTATGCACTCCCAGCCCCATGCAATTTGCCCATGCCCTATACCCTCATGCTCATCACCCTCACATCCTGGCTTTCTTGGTTCAGGCATGTTCAGGGCTTGTTTTATTCTTTATTTTGTTGTTTTATTTTCTTGTGTTCAGGAAGCATTTCATTGTTGCTCCAAGTGTAAGAATTTTCACTGATGAGTGATAAGAAATCAACACTTCAAAGCAATGTTTTGCATATCAATGCTCAGCCTCTGAATCTTGGGTTTGGCTGACGTATTAATATATTTCTGTCCAGTCCCAGTGGTCATCCCATTCATGATTGGTGGTTCAGTCCTAACTTCCATTTCCCAGATATCTGGCCTTTACACAGGAAGCTGCTTTCAATCTCTTCCCCCACCTCCCATTTTTTTTTAATTGTGGTAAAATACAGGTAACATAAAATGTACCATCTTAATCATTTTTAAATGTAGAGTTGAGTAGTATTAAATACATTGATAATGTGCAACCTTCATACCATCCATCTCCAAAACTCTTTATCTTGCAAAACGGAGACACTGTGTCCATTAAATACAAACGTTTCATTTCCCTCTTCTCCCACCCCCCTGGTAGCCACCATTCTACTTTCTGTCTCTATGATTTTGACTACTCTTAAGTGTCTCATGTAAGTAGAATTATATAGTATTTCTCTTTCTGCGATTGACTTATTTCAGTTAGCTTAAGGCTAATCTATGTTGTAGCATGTGTAAGAATTTCCTTCCTTTTTAAGGCTGAATAATACTTTATCCTATGTATGTGCCACATTTTGATTATTCATTCATTCGTCCATGGGCGCTTGGGTTCCTTCCACATTTTAGCTATGATGAAAATTTAACTATGATGAATAGCTGCTGTGAGCATGGGCATGCTCAGTGCCCCTCGTAGTTCAGAATGAGTGGCCCCATCTAATGGAAATTCAGTGACAACTGGACACAGTGCTTCTCCATGCTGGACACTCATCATGGCAGAAAAGACAGAAAAAAATGGGGATAATGTTCACATCATGGCAGAAAAAAAATGGGAGTAATGTTCAAACGACCATGTATAGTAAATAAATTCATCACATTGAATGTGAGGGGAGAAAGCCAAAAAAGTGAGGATCCCAGCTCAAAAGCTATTTTTAAATCTTGGGCAAGTTACTCAGTTTCTTGGAGCCTCGATTTCATCATCTGTGAAATGGGGATCATGCTTTCTGTCTCACAGTCTCATTTCTCTGTTGTATGTGCAGTTCACTGACAGAATGGAGTGAACGTATTTTATCAACCACAAGGTATTATATGAATGGCAGCTGTCATTCTTGCAGGGATTGGCACATAGCAGGTACTCAGAAAGTATTGGCTGGATTAATTATTGCTGTTTTCTTTGCTGAAATCTGTGAGCAGTTGGCAAGGCTGTAGCCCCCATACTTTTTCTGTTCTCATTCTCTTGCCCTCAGATTGGCTTTGCTGAGGTCCCAGATCTGCTGGGCTGGCCCTACCACATCAGCCTTGGTAGGTGCATGTGTGTGTGTACATGTCTCCCTGCAAGATTGTGTGGCTCAGAAGGTCAGTTCTATTTATCCTGGGGTGGAAGGGGTCCCTCAGGGAGTTAGAGGTGAATGAAGTGGAGTCACAAAACACAGCCAGAGAAAAGTCTGGGCCCAGAGAAGAGCCAAGGGGGCTCACAGTGTGATCAAAGCCAGCGTTTCTCAACATTGTGCATAAGAATCATTGGCAATTCTGTTAAAGTCAGACTCTGATCCTGTAGCCTGAAATTCTGCATTTCTATGCTGTTGCCTGCAGTTTGCCATCCATGCTTGGAGCACTAAGGCTCTGAGACCACACCTCCATCAGGCTCATGAAGGAGCATGGCCACATGGACATTTCTGGGTCTTTCACCACATCTATAGAATCTGACTCTCTAGGGCCAGGGCCCTGGAACCTGCGTGTTGACACATTCTCCATGTAATTCTGATGCATCCTGAAACCTGTGACCCTCTGATCTGTGGACTGAGGTGGGAGGCTCTGTAGGAGGGGGAGAGAGCCCCTTTCCTGGTATCCACATTCCTCCCCAGAGCAGCACCCAGTGGTTGGTTCCTGTACAGATCGGTCTTTGCTCACATTCTTCTTTATGCCAGTTTCTGAAAGCCACAACCACTTAAATCAATCATTTGCAAACTTCACCAGGAACACCCTTTGCTCCAAGGTATGAAGCATATTTGGATAAGATAGTGAGACATTTGTGAAAATTGAGGTTGAGAATCGATGGCCGAGGCCGAGGCGTTAGCTCAGCCATGATTACTCATCTAGCCCTTGACCTTTCTGTGGAGATGTCTAAGAAGTGAGTAAATTAACACCAGCAGGGAGTGACAAGGGCCTGCAGACCTGCAGCTTTTCTCACTTGGGCTGATGAGCAGAACTGATCCTGGGATATCAGTGTTACCAGTGCCCCCTTGGCTTTTGAATCTCTTTGCCTGCGCCTAAGCCAGGGCAGTGAGCTCCCCAACTGCAGGCTATGTCCTGGGGTCGGTCCTGACTTGAGGCAGAAAGTGGCTGGATGGATTCAGCCATGGGTCCAGCTCTGACCATGTGACCCCCACTTCACCTGCTCCGGGGCAGGTCTAACTGAATTCTCAATGGACTCCTGAGGCATCCATAGATGCCTGTGCCTTGCACGTGCCTGTGTCCCTGTAGTGCTTGGGTCGTGCCTCACTCCATGAGTTCTACTTTCATCTCTGCCCTCTCCAACCAACAGAGACTCTGAGATGCTTTTCCTCCTTTGACCTTGGAGTCTCACAGCCTACATCAGACATCCCTGCTGATAGCTTGCCTGCTGTCAGCAACGCAAACCTCTGGACTGGGTTTCTTGTCAATGCCTGAAACAGGAGTCACCCTCTCAGCACACACCAAGCCTCAAGGGAGGCCTGGGTCAACTGGGCCACTATCATGTTTCACGAGCCATGCCAGTGTAGGCCATGCCAGGCAAAGTAGGGTGCAATTATGGAACTCGGTGTCTTTGGGGTATAGAACGTCACTGGGCCTCAGTTTCGCCATCTGTAAACCCTTAGGAGGGCTTATTGATTCCAACGAGTGGTTGGGCCCAGAGCCCCTGGGGTGCAAGCATCTTCACCTAGCTCCCTAGTAGATGTGTGCATGAGAAGAATATGAAAATGAGAGAACCTCTTCTAGCATGTTCTTCTCTCACCATAGCCACCCACATTGGTGCTAGGTAAAAAGGAACATGGTCAGGAGAAAAAAAAGTGAAATAAATCTGAAACTGAGGCATCGTTCTAGGATATTAGACTCTCTTCTTTAAGAGCCAAAAAGCCTAACTCACAGTGTCGGATGAGCTCCCGAGGATCCAAATAAACCAGATTCCTGTCTCCAGAGGGATCGCATGGCCCCACCAGCTCATGCCCAACATCGGTGATTCAGATGCATATCAAAGGCCTTTATTTTAATAGAGAGGAAGGGGGAGACAAAATATCATAAAATGTGTGGGTTTTTCCCCAGGTGTCTCTGTTTAAAAGACCAGGAAATGCAGAGGTGGGAGAAAAACGGAGGAGAGATATTAACTAGAACATTGCTGACTCAAGGCCGTCCAGCTTCAGCAGGAGTCCTGATTAGGCCCCATGTCTGCCTGATGCCACCTGCAGCATGGGCTCCGCATGTGCCGAGACACCAAGAACTGCTTGCCCACACTTGGGTGTATTTGTCAGTGTTCTTACTTTTCAGTGTATTTATGTGCTTATCTTTTATGATTTGATTTACTTCTACAAATATGTTTTTACCATAAGACAAAGGGAAAAGGAAGATGTTGGTTCTGTGGCAATTGTTGCGTCTGGGTTTTCTAAGGGAGCCCCAGCTTGAGAAGAGCTGGATATTCATGGAGGAGGGAGTCTGGAAGGTGGGTGGAGAGTGATGACTCACTGTTTGTGCCAATATCCTCTCTCCTGGATGCCTTGGGAAACACATCTACGGAGATAAAGAAGAAATGTCATTCTTGTCCATCTATGGAGTGAAGCTTTGAGGTCTAACGTTTATCACAATCTCCAGGTTCCACTTCTAAATGTATTCCACTCCTTTTATCCATTCTTCACTTCTTATCGAGATTGAGCTTCGAAAACATAAATCACACCATGCCAGTTCCCTACTTAAAATGCCTTAAGAGCTTCCTATTGCACTTATGATGAAATCCAAACTCCTTGTTTATATGGCCCACAAGGCCCAGCAAGATCTAGTCGCACCAGCCTCTCAAAGCTCATCTCCTTCTGTTCTGCCAGCCATGCACTATGCTCCAGCCATACTGGCCTTATTTGTTTTCCCAGAACCCTCTAAGTTTTTTGCCTGTTTACATTTTGCATTTGTCATTTTCTTTGTCTAAATTGTTTGTCCCCTCTCCATCCTACCCCCAGTTCCCCGGATCGTCACGTGGCTGGCTAATGCTGCTCATTTGCTCATTTTAGTCTCAGCTCAAATATCTCCCAGGCCAGTCTAAAGCAGCTCTCTCCCTCACACCCTCCTCCCCAGCATACCATTACTATCACTCATATCTCCTGTTTATTGTCTTCATTGCACTGATCTGTCTCTGAAATTGTGTGTACCATTGGTGTATATGTCTTTTAATCTCTGTCACTCATCACTAGACCATAAGCTCCATGAGGACAGGAACCTTCCCCAGCACCCCAGGCAATGCATGGCACGTGGCTGATGCTCACTAAAGAATTGTTGGGTAATTGGCTGATGCTCACTAAAGAATTGTTGGGTAAGTGAATGAACGAATGAATGAGTGAGGAGTGAAGGGAACAGAGCACCCCTCTGTTCTGCCTTGGGACTTTCCATTTCAGAGCATGTAGGACATTTACTGGCTCTTACGTCTTAAGTGTTTGCCAAGGTACCATGAAATATTTATCATTTCCATTTTACAAATGAGGAAGTTAAGATTTAAAGAGGTGCTTCAATCTGCCCACAATCATGCAAGTAATTTGGCACAGCCAGGGGTGGAGATCAGTTCTAACTGACTGCAAAGCCCCTGCTCCTTGTTCTATCACCATCTAGTATTTAGCATTGTTTGTGGGGTAGCCAGGAAGGCTTCATGGAAGAGGAGCCTATGTAACTGTAGGAGGAAAAAAGAACATGGTGGTAAGAGTATTTGCTCTGGAATCATGCTGCCTGGGTTCCAAGCTTGGCTTTGCCCATTCCTAATGGTGTGACCTGCAGAGTTTCCTAATGTCACTACGCCTCAGATCCCCCCTCTCAAAAATGGAGATACTGACAGCATTCCCTCACAGAGTTATCAGGAGAATTAAATGAAAGGATATATAGAAAGCCATTTGACCAGTGTCTGGCAGAAGGTAAGCACTATCAAATAGGCGTTTATTACCCTTATGATTATTATCCCATTCTACAAGTCACGTTGCATGTTGCTGAATCTTCTGAGGGGTTTCTAAGAACAATCTAGTTGCACACGGGTCTTACTGAAAATGCTCCAGTCTCTCCCAAGACTTGCAGGAGCTTTAAGGAGTTTCTCTGTTGCCTGTGACTTTGCAGGAAAGTGGTGATGTTGTGCACAAAGGAACATAAACTTTAAAAGCAGCGAAGGAAATGAATGTGTTAGTGGCCCAGAGTTGTGGGAAAAGCCACCCACTCAATTACATTTCTTCACCAAAAATGGACTTCAGGCAAAGGGGGAATGAATGACAATGGGATGGCAAAGACATTGAGAAGCAGAGCCGGTAACAAGGCATGGAGCCCTGTATTATTTCTGGCATCAAGGAATGTGTGGTTTTATTATTACTTTCATAAATGGTCTCAATTCATTTTTTGTTGCTTCTTATCCACACGCAGGGCAGCTGGTGTTCACCATGCCTGCATTCTGCCCAGCACAGTCCTCAGCCTGACAGCCAGTCTGCTAACCAGAAATTGATAGCTAGAGACAAAAGAGTGCCAGAGATGTTCTTGGGAACCAGCACACCTAAACATGCTCATCTAAAGATGAGAAAACTAAGGTCATGATGCAAAGGGACATTTATTTATTCATTAATTTAGTAATGATGTATTGAGATTTATTCATTAATTTAGTAATGATTTATTGATTTATTGATTTGTTGTACTAGATCCCAAACTAGGCACTGGAGAAAACCAAAAGGATCCTTTCCTTGTAGGGTAAAGCATCCGTAATTAACTCTTATAGCAGACTAATGGAGGTAACATGTAAAGAGAGCAAGTCTGAGAATTACAAGTCTTGAGTTCCAATCTAAACTTGGTATCTGACTAGATTAATTTACTGAGCCTCATGTTTCTCATGTGTAAAATGTGGAGGATGGTTTCTGGCCTTCAAATCTCAGAAGGATTTTATGAGCACCCAGATAATCATGACACGTGCTGATGCTTGATGGCCTATAAAGCAATTTGTAGATAATGCTTTTGTGACTGGTGAGATGGTAATTTGCAATCACTTGCGTCCACTGGAATAATATGGGAAAATGAAAGGGGTGATGGTGCAGGTGGAAGGCAGATTGTGTATGTTGGAGATGGAGCAGAGAAGAGCCCAAGGTGACCCCCAGAATTTTATTCTAAAAGGGGGGCTTTTGCACTGTTTGGAATCAATGGGAAAGGATTTTCCACCATGGAGAGTGGCTCATTCAATCAGGTGGCAATTACCACTCACTAGTACATAACCTGGTAGATGTGAGGATGGTACTGAGACAAGGCACAGCAACCTACAAGCTCAGAGTAGTGTGGGAGATGCAGAATCATGAACAGAAAGGTTCAATGCAGTGCCTTGACATTGACTCAGGACAGAGGGGTCCAAACCCACCATGTTAGAAAGGGGTTGAAGATTGCCAGGAAGTGCACTCACCTATTCCTTGCGGTGTTATTCACAATAGCAAAATCATGAAATCAACCTAAGTGTCCATTAACAGAGGACTGGGTAAGGAAAATGTGTTGCATATATACCATGGAACACTATTCAACCATAAAAGAATAAAAGTATGTCTTTTGCAGCAACATGGATGGAACTGGAGGCCATTGTTTTAAATGAAATGACTCAGGCACAGAAAGTGAAAAATGCTCTCACTCATAGCTGGTAGCTAAATAACGGGTTCACACAGGCATACAGAATGGACTAATAATCATTGGAAACCCTAAAAGGTAGGAGAATGGGAGCAGGGTCAGAGATGAAATACTACCTATTGACACAATGTACACTATCTGGTGGTATGGATGCTAAAAGCCAACTTCACTGCTGTACAATATATCCATTTAACACAACTACAATTGTACCTTTAAATCTATAAAATTTAAAATGTAAAATAATAATAAAAGATCCCAGCCCAGTGTAGTAGCTCATGCCTGTAATCCCAGCACTTTGGGAAGCCAACGTAGGCGGATCACTTGAAGTCAGGAGTTCAAGACCCGCTTGGCCAACATGGTGAAACCCCGTTTCTACTAAAAATACAAAAATTAGCCAGATGTGGTGGCGCATACCTGTAGTCCCAGCTATTCAGGAGGCTGAGGCAAGGGAATTGCTTGAAAGTGGGAGGCGAAGGTTGCAGTGAGTCGAGATAGTGCCGCTGAACTCCAGTGGGGGCAACAGAGTGAGACTCCATCTCAAAACAAAACAAAACAAAAACATAACAACAGTGACAACAGCAAAACAAAATAAAAAGTAAAAAAATAGAAATAAAAGATCCCCCAGGCCAGATGATGACTGAGCTAGGTTTTGAAAGCTATAGAGGGCTGAACTAGTTAGGTTACATCTGAAAGGGCAATCAAGGCTGAGAGGACAACACAAAGTCAGAGTGATGTAGCAAACTTAGGAAACTGGATGTGGCTCCATGGAGAGGCCTGAAGCGTAAGTGGATGTGGTGGTGGGGACCATTTTGCAGATTATTTGAGTGCCAGGCAGAACCTGAGCTGTGCAAGGGGTGGTGTTTGTGGAAGGCTGTCTTGCAGTGGTAGCTTGGTGGCATTTGATTAAGATCCCCTAATTACAAACGTAAAATTCATGCTCAGAGTCAGTCTTCCCCTTGTAGATGCTCTTTGACATCACTCATGGCTTTATGAAATGTGTGGCCAGTTCTGTGTAAAAAGTTTTCAGAGTGGGGATGCACGCAGCCTGCGTCATCCAGGGAAGGCAAATGAAGGACGAAATCATCCCACTGCAGAGGGAACCAATGCAAATGAGCATCTTCACAGGGAGCAGAGTAGCAGACCCTGGAGCTCCTTAGCCCATGCAGTGCCTGACACTGTAACTCAACCCTCCCGTTGCACCCCATCTCTCTAGGCTTGAGGAAGTCACAGAATCCTAAGCAGGCAGGGGGCATTTCATCCCTGAGGAGGGATAGATGAATTTTACTCAGAAGACATGCATCGATTAAGCTCCTGTGGTTTGCAGAATCAACCCTGTGTGTGGTGACAGCTGGGAAGATGACATAAGGGGCTCCTTGTGGCACCTCCCAGATGTCTCTGCTCATCAAACCCCGTGTGTTCGAACCTGAAGTTGTCATGTTTTTCTCTCAAAACTTTTGCTCCATATTAAGGCAAATGTCACCACCCAGTTGTCCAAGCCAGAGCATGGGTATTACCCTCAATGCTTGACTGCTATGGACACTTACACCCAATATTCCCCAAATTCTGTCCTTTCCACTTCCTGTGCATCTGCACTGCTGCTCCCTTGCCATGAGGTCTTCAATATCTTACTGCTAATAAACCAGGGCATCTTGTCTCCCTGCCTCCAGTTTTCTCCCTCAACTCCATCCTTCACCATTGCAAAGAAGATGATTGTTGGAACACTTTGCTTTGCTTACAAGGTTCTAGCCTGCCAATGTCTTCTTCATTTATTTGGCCACCGTGGAGTACTCTGTGGCAGGCCCTGTGACAGGCCCTGGAGGTGCAGAGGTGAATGAGACAGGGGTGCTGCCATCAGTACCCTCGCAGCCTGATGGGGGAGGCAACCACAATAGAAGGCAGTGTTAAGCCATGGGGGAAGCTGTGTTCAGTGAGGGCTCAGATATTGGAGGCCATCTCTGCCTGGAGACCAAGGAAGTGAGACTGCATTTGGCTTTTTTTTTTCCTACCTATGGTTCCTTTTCTACACTTAAAAAAAGATAGCGGGAATTGGTTTGAAAAACTATGAAAATAATGTACATGTTATATTGGAAAAATGCAGAAAACAGCTAAAATGGAACCTCAAGACATCCCATAATACCAACCTCTATCTACCCACTGTTAAAATTTTGTGTCTTCCCTAACAAGTTTTCTTCTTCCCATCTATATTTTACAAAACATGAGATGCCCTTGAGTATACTAGTTTGTACTCTACTCATTTTACAAACCAATACTCTAGCATTTAAAAAACAGCTCTTTTGTTGTGTCTTGTTATAAAAGGAATACACAGCTATTTCAAAAAGTTTCACACCATAAAAACTACACAGAAAATAAAGATTGCCATCTATTCCCATACCTGGAGATACTGTTAGTAGCTGTGTATATGTTATTTTACCATTTTAGGTTCATTTTCACAGTTATATATAAATATAAGTATAGATGGACTTAAACTTGCTATTTCCTCTTAATACATTATAGCACTCTTTTTACTTAAATACCTTTTGATCACTTGTGTTTTTTTTTTAACATCTATGTGATAGCCCATGTGCATATATCATAAATTATTTGAACTCATATTTATGGATATTGGGGTTGCTACTATAATATATATTCATGATTTCAAATAGCAGATGATGAAAAGGCTTCTGTGGGCATATATATGTTCTAGTCCACTTAACTCTTTGGGATATAGTCCTACAAGTGAAATTACTATGGCAAAGATTGTAAACATTTTAAGTTTTGGTCCATGTATGCTGTTGGCAGAATTATAAGATGATCTCTGATGATCTGTGTCTTTCTTTAATCCCTTCCCTTTGGGCATGGGTGGAACTTGTGACTTGCTTCTAACCCATGTGTATTACTCTGTTCTCACCCTGCTATAAAGAAATACTTGAAACTGGGTAATTTATAAAGAGAAGAGGTTCAGTTGCCTCACTGTTCCGTAGGCTGTACAGGAGGCACGGCAGCATCTGCCTGGCTTCTCAGGAGATCTCAGGAAACTTAAATTATGGTGGAAGGCAACGGGGAAGCACGCAAATCTTACCTGGTCGGAGCAGGAGAAAGAGAGCCGTGAGGAGGTGCCAGACACTTCTAAACAATCAGATCTTGTGAGAACTCACTCACTATGCAGTACCAAGGGAAGATGGTGCTAAACCATTCGTGAGAACTCTGCCTTCATGATCCAGTCACCTCCCTCTGGGTCTGCCTCCAACATTGGGATTACAAGTAAACATGAGATTTGGGCAGGGACACAGATCCAAACCATATCACCACAGAATATGGCAAAGGCGATGGGTGTCACTCCTGTGAATATGTTTCAATATATGGTAAAAGTGAGGGAATTTTGCAGATAAAACTAAGGTTTCTAATAGATGACTTTAAGCAACAGAATTAATTTTGAGTGATCCTGACCTAATCAGGTGAGACATTTTAAAAGAGAGTCTAGAAATCAGAGACCCTCTTTCCTGCTGGCCTTGAAGAAGCAAGCCTCAAAAAGTCTGCAGCTGCAAGGAAATGAATTTTGCCAATAATCACCTGAGCTTGGAAGAAGACTCTGAGCCTAAGATGAGACCTAAGCCCTGGCTGATACCTCCATTGCAGCTTTGTGGGACCTTGAACAGAGAACCCAGTTAAGTTCTGCCTGTACTCCTGAACCACTAAAACTATGAGGAAATGAATGTGTGTTGTTTTAAGCCACTAAATTTATAGTGGTTTGTCATGTAGCAGCAGAAAACAAATACAATGTAGGAAAATCGCCTTTGACAAATTATACATCAGTTTACATGCCCAACCATTATGAGAGTTCCCATTTTTATGAATTTTTGTCAACACCTGCTGTTGCCAACCTCTTACATTTTTGCTAATCTAAGAGGTTAAAAAATACTTGTTTAATTTGTGACCCTCAATTACAAGTAAGGTTGCGTATTTGTATTTTTCATTTTAAAAACTCATTTTTGATATTTGCTTAATCATGGCCTTTGTCTATTTTTGACATTTTCTTACTGATTTGTGAGAGTTCTTCACCTAAGTGGAAGCCAGGAGAGAGTCAGAAATATAGATATTAGGTTATCTGTTACAAACATTGCAAGTGTTTTTGTTTCTTCCATGTGACAATTTTATTTTTATTTTCGAACATTGTTTATGGTATTTGGTGAGGAGGGATATGAGTATTTTCTCATTCTGTGGGGTTTTACAAAGATCGCTGTGGTATTCTGTGTGGAAGTGGTAGGGAAGGGCATGAGAAAGCAATTACATTAGTTCAGATGAACAAACGAAGATGAAACCTGAACAATTAATACATTAGAGACTGCAAAGATGGAAAGATGTTTCAGAAGTAGAACTGGCAAAGTTTTGGTATTCTTGGGACTAATTTTTACTAGGTAGGACATGGAGACGGATGAAGTGAGCAGCACATATTCCTGCCTGGATCAGTAGGCACTGAGTTCACCAAGGAAGCTTCCCCTTGGTGGATCTATACCATTGGACAGTCTGGGCCTTGCAAATCCCCTGAGACCAAGAAGTTCCTATCTCCTCTCTTGTGATCACAGCCCTGCCTTTATTACCAGTGGATGAATGAATAAATCATTGTTGGAGGCTCTTCTCTCTTCCTACTAAGAGATAAAGGCTTCACTCTTTGTTGTAGTTTATTTGAAGCCCCCTCACCAGGAAGACCTACGGTTTTAAAAATGAACAGGTAGGCAGGGGTATTTGCTCAAAGAAAAATTTACTTGAACAGGACTGGCACAGCACTGGTTTCCCTTTAAACAGCCTGGGCAGCCTTGTCTCTAGGCAGGTGTGGGGGTGAGGTGCCAGGAGAAGTGTTCGTCCTTGCAACAAGCAAACTCCAGTGAGATGTTCAACGTCACATTGAAATTCCTGGCAAGAGGAGAGAAGGCAGCCTGCTCTGTTCCTAAACTCTGAAAGATTCTATCTGAAATGAAGAAATGCTGCCCATAGTCTGTAATGGAATAAATGAAGATCTGTTAACGGTAGGGGCTGCAGCACGCTTGGAGTCTCCAGTTGGTGGGCTTATAGGAGAGATGTCAGACTAACAAAGCTGAGGTGCCGCAAGTACCTCTCTGGCACCACTTAGCTCAGGTGTGGATTATTCAAAACTTCACTCGTGGTCCCTTGAATAATTTAGTGCAGTAGTTCTTAACCAGGGGGCATTTGACCATATCTGGACCCATTTCTGCTTGTCACAACCAGGAGAGTACTACTGGCATCTTCTGGGTAGAGGCCAGGGATGCTTCTAAACATCCTACAGTGCACTGAGCAGTCCCCACAAGAAAAGAATTTTCTGGCCCAAAATGTCAGTGGCGGTGAGGCTAAGAAACCTGGTTTAGTAGGCACAAGAGGGATGGTGTGAATTAATGATATTTCTGAGTTAGAGATTCATGCAGTTATCTCCCACACACTACACCAGGTTCTGTGAATAATGAACCCCATGCCCAGGAGTCTTTTCTCTTTCCCTGGGGTCTCATCTGGGTAGAGTTTGGCCTCTGCAATGCTGAGGACAGGAGTGATGACCCAGCCCCAAGTGGTAGGAGCCCCTAGGTTCACCCCCAGAATTGAGTTCTGACCAACATTACTTGTCTTAAAACAGGAGACATGTTAAAAAGCAAGTCCGTTTGTGAAGTACAGCAAGATCTTTCCTTGCAAACCTGAGGTCTAACATTTATAAGCATTCATTTCTGTTTGTCAAGGTTCCCACGTCATATACCAACCCACAGAACAACTGATGTCAGTTTTGATTCTGGTGATCCACTCATTTCTCCCAGTTTGAGGCAGAATTTCTGCCAGTGGAGGTCAGCTGCAGGAGGAGACAGAAGGCTGGATTTTTGAAAATCTGGGAGTGGATAAATATTTGATATGTCTTGGCTTGAGCTGGACATTCTATACCTGAGAGTTGGAGGAGACTAATTCAGAATCTCAGTTCTAGGGACACTACTCTTCTAAAGCAGTCTGGAGAAAAGGTGGAACCAAATAAATTGGTATTAAATACTGTGCACATCTCTCAGGCATAATCTGATTTCCCTGTGTGTACACGGAGGTGTATGTATATTACATACAGATGTTAAGAATTTTTTTAAAGATTGATTCCAGATGGAACAAGATTATATTTGATTTTATTAATGTTTATTCACTGATATTGGCAACATTCTTTTCTGTCCCAAGAGAAAGAGAACAAACATTATGAAGTATAAGTATTGGCCCTAAATTGTCACTCATAAAGGATATTAATGCCTGTAGTCTGTTTCCTGAGCCAATTTTACACAAAGAGGTTTTTTTTTTTTCCATGTCTTAAGCATCTGTTTCTCAGAAATGGTCATGGTGGGACAGGATCTGGACTGACAGCAGCAAATGAGATTTGCATCGAGGCAGCATCTCCAACCAACAGCCCCGCAGAAAGTTCTCAGAACTCCTTGTTCTTAATCCCCTTTGGCAGGAGTTGCCACCCCTTCCTCATGTCTCTCACTTCTTTCCCTTCACGTTGGTGTCCGGATACTCCTGCTTTGGCTGTCTTGACTGTTTCTATTCTAGCTTGTTCTCTAGGACCGCTCCCCACTTCCCTTCTCCTCTGGTACTCTCTGGTACTGCAATTTCATTAATTCCCAAGGCCTCAACCAAGAGACTCTGCAGATAATTCTGAAATCCCTGCCTCCAGCCTCACCTGCTCTCTGAACCATAGACCTCCTGGCCAATGAGATGAAAACATATTGAGAAGGGTAAACTCACCTCCTCCCAGTATCTTCTGCTACTTAGCAGTGGGGCCATTTACGTATTTGTTCAAGGTTTGAAAAATGCAAAGTGGTGTTTGACCTATCTTTATCCCACAGATTAGGAAACAATTTCAAGAGAGCTTAAAATGTGTTCCTTCCTGGTACTGGATTCTTCATGCAATCGGGACTGCCGTTGTGACTGGGAGAGTTGCTATCTTTGCAGTTGTCATTATCTCTATTGTCGTTATTAATCTTAATGTGCTTCCGATCAACAACTTCCCACTCTTCGATGAGAGTTTAAGGTTGTGAGCAAATGTGGAAACATTGAAGTCCTCACTTTCCACCAAATCTGGTTTTAACAGATTAAATGAGCTCTCCAGCTCAGTCTAAATGGTGGTAAGTAAGCTACATGACGTCGCAGTCAGAACCTCCGTGCCTGAGTCAGCACCTAACACAGCTATTAAGGAGGCAAAGTCGGACAATGTGTTAGAGAGTGACTGAGAGGGCAGACAGGGAAGGTTTCTTGAGGGAGGTGAACTAGGAGTGGGTGTCTGAGTGGTGAACACAGCTTCCCTTGCTAATATTTCAGAGTAGAGTTTCAAGCCTGGAAGCCGTCAGAGGCTGGGTGAACACTAGATGAAGAAGATGTGCAGAGAATTTTGGCATCCGGTAGCGATCACAGAGACGGGTTTTGGGGGATCCTGCTTCTCCAGTGATTCTGAGATTTCATGATGATTACTGTGCCAGTGCTGAAACCCCAGTCATGCAAAGGTTCATAGACTAGATGCTACAATTCGATTTTTGCCTCTGCCTTTCTGTGCATTCACTACCCTATTACTTAGTCAGAAGATTCCCCAGCTCTTTGGTTTGATTCATTACTGGCTTAATCAACCCCAGGATTTTCCAATGACTGAGTTTTTCATATGCAGGAAACTTGCCATTTCACTACACTGAAAAGGGAAGAAAAGTTTGGGTTATTCCCCCATGTCGCTTTCACTGACAAAGGATACAGAACACTCTTGAAAGCTGCCCCTCCTGTCAGCTAAATGGAGAGGCTGCCTTTCAGATCCTTGATTTAAAGTGGCAGGGACTGGATAACATGGTTAGGTGAAGTCCTCAGAGGCCTCATGATGGAAACCAGGAAGCAGAAACTGACAGGCAAACACCCCAAACTTGAGCTTTGTAAGGTCTACACAAATAGTAAACTCCAGGGAGTCGGTCAGCACCTTCAGAGGGTGCATGACATATCTCCATATCTTTTTTTCTCTACCTTGTTCTGAGAAATGCTTGATCCACTTAATGCCTCCCAAGCTTCACTGTGTTGAGGGAGGAAGGAGAAACAAAACCCTAGCTTTAACAGCTCCTTATCTCTCAGCCTGAAATCATGGGAGTGTGGCCAATGGCCCAGTGTCTCGAGTAGCAGCTCAGGGTGCTCTTGATGCTTTCATTTTGTTCCTGTGCATCTTTGGTAATGTGTTCTGTTCATCTATGCAATGCACCTTAAAGGCAAGAAACAGAATAGGAAGAAATGATCTCTCCTCCAGACAGAGAAGCACAAGTGGAGGTTGCTTATTTATCCAGGTGGCGCCTGGCCTGCATATTTGTCGTGATAGAATCTCCAGTAAAGCCAGGCATGGTAGCTCACACCTGTGATCCCAGCATTTTAGGAGGCCGAGGTGGGCAGATCACAAGGTCAAGAGATTGAGACCATCCTGGCTAACATGGTGAAACCCCATCTCTACTAAAAATACAAAAAATTAGCTGATTGTGGTGGTGGACGCCTGTAGTCCCAGCTACTCGGGAGGCTGAGGCAGGAGAATGGCGTGAACCTGGGAGGTGGAGCTTGCAGTGAGCCAAGATTGCGCCACTGCACTCCAGCCTGGGTGACAGAGTGAGACTCCGTCTCAAAAAATAAACAAATAAATAAATAAAATAATCTCCAGCAAACTAACCATGACAGTAATGACTCTGGTGGCCACAAAGACTAAGAACGAAGTTTGTGCTGTGTCCTATACCAGTGCTTGGTCTCTTACATACATTATTCTCATTTAAATGCTCAACTACTTTCTGAAGCCGTGGTCATTGTGCCCATTTTACTGTACTGATGGGACAATTGAGATTCAGCAAGATATAGCCAGATCCTGACTTTTGAAGAAGTGAGCCTCAGGTTAGGGGAACAAGGTGAGATCCATAGAACAATGCCTGATTCTTGGGCTTGCTTTACTGCTGCCTCTGTGGCCTTGCCTGGCAGTCTTGATCACTGCATCAATGTATTACCTTGAAAGTGGTGATGTGGTTTTTCCAGGAATGAGGTGGTGGGGCAGTAGGGAAGCAATTACCTGTTCTACTTCCTCTATGCATGAAACACATGTGTGTGCACATACCAATTTATTTATGTTCCAGGTCACATAACTATCTGAGTCAAGATTAAACCAGAACTTCCATCTTAGTGGAAGCTTCTTTAACAGGATCATGCAATATATCTTATTAAACATCTACTCTGTTTCATGCCTTCTGTAAGAGGTTCAAGAAGCTATAGATATCTTAGCATTGCTAAGGAGAAGCTGCAGTTTTTCAGGTTGGCATTGTACCTATCTTCAACCTTCATAGAAGTCTTTGTTTTTAGACTTAGCTTAAGGCTTCTCTTTCTCTCTCTTTTACTTTTGGCATTACACAATTTTTTATCATGTAGTCAAATTTATCAATCTTTCCCTTAATATTTCTGGATTTTGAATTAAAAAAGACTTTAGATACCTGCAAAGTTAACCAAAATTATTTTCTTTCTAAATTTCTATTTTTCTGTATTTTCTTTTAAACTTTCAGTGGATAAGAGGTTTCTTTTTGCATTTAAAATCTTGATCTATTTGGATATTGTCTTGGTGTATATAGCATGCAGTACAATGCATTTCTGGAAAAGTTGCTGTTTGGAATGCCCCATTATACACACACACGCGCGCATGAAATCTCTGTAACATTTGGGTCTATTTCTACACTTTTCGATGTTTCATTAGTCAAATGGTCTGTCAATAAGCCAATTAATTATTGAGGTTTTAATAATATATTGATTATTGAGGTTTTATAATATGTTTTTAAGTGAGCAGGCTTTCTCATAGTTTTTCTATCTATTTTTGCTACGTTATTTTCCCAACATTCCTTAGAATGAATGAAAAGCTCTGTTTTCCTTCATCTAGTTGACTCTGACTCATTCTGAAAACTCAGTTAAACAATCTTCTCCTCTGAGGATGCTTCCCTGATGTCCTCAGGCCTCGTTATATTCCTGAAGCCTGGTTTGTTCCCAAAGTATCTTGCATGCCCCTCTGTCACGTGTTCATACAGTGCAGGCTTGTGATTACTTTCATATGTTCCCACTAAGCCATAGTCTCCTTAAGGTCAGGGACAAAGTCTGCTTCAACTGTTGTTAAAGCAGATTGCACAATGCCTGGCACATTGTAGGTGCTTGCTTCACTTATCTATTGCTGCATGCTAAGTCACCAGAACCTCAGTGGCATAAGACAGTAATGTTGTATTTTTCATTATCTCTCGTTGTTTTGGTGAACCATGACTAGCTCAGGTAGGTGGCTTCATTTTGAGGCTCCTTCCTGTGGTTGCATAAGATGGTAACTAGAGCTGGAGTTATATCTAAGTCAGCCTCCTCACTCACAAGTCTGGAGGTTAATGCTGGCTGCCACCTGGGGGCCTCAACTGGGGCTGTTAGCTGGAACACCTATCTCTGACCTCTTCATGTGGCTTGGGCTTCCTCCTCGCATGGTGGCTGGGCTCCAAGAGTGAAAGCTTTTCTCTTTTATGACTTGTTGTAACTTTTATGTTTAGCTTCAGAAGTCACATAGAAGCCTGTTCGCCATATTCCATTGGTCCAGCCCATCCCAAAGGTCCACGACGAGGGGACATAAACTCCACCTCCTGGTGGGGAGTGACAAGATCACATTGTAAGAACTTGTGCACAAGTGGCATGGTCATGACCATCTTTGGAAGATATAATCTGCCACAGTGCTCGATATGTATTTGCGAGATACTTGTAAATGCTTGATTTAAGATCAACAAGATGGTTATATTCTGGGTTTAGACTTGAACTAGGTCTTCTGGCTGATCAAAACAGATCAGGAGCTGAAGTGAGTGTGCATCCTACCCCCAGAGCCCAGCTGGGTGTGAAGCTGAGTTGCAAGGCTCCTAGGCAAGTTTTCGCATCTCAGGAGCAGTTTCAGGAGCTGAAGGGGGATGTGTGCAGCCATGTAAATAAAGCATTTTGAGTTATTTATCATAAAGTTCCCATCTCCCATTCAAAGTACCAGGTTATTAGAGTTTGTTTTTCCTTCTCTACTTTCTAAAGTAAGTGCTTTGAAGAAGATGGATGCAGGAGAAATGACACATTAAGTATTTCTGCTGAAATGTGGGGTTTCTGCTCAAATGGAAGGTGCTATGTTTATGACTGGCACACAAATTGAAGAACGGAACTTGCTTTTTGAACAATTGAGTTTATCATTTTTGCTCTCAGAGGTACCTCTTGCTAATGGAGAAAGCTAAAAAGGTTTGAAGGAGCTGTCCTCTTTGATTCTGCCAGATAAAGATAACTTGGCTGATGTCTGAGAAATGCCGAGATTAAATGAGAGAACTCCCCCACCTCCATAAGGACCCTGTTGAGTGCCAACCAGTCTGATGGGCAGTGAAGTGCCTAGCAATGTGGGTAGGTAAGAGCTGGGAGAGTGGGGTTCGCTGCCGCCCATGTCTCAGTGACAGCATTTAATTGGTCCAGGGCAAATTTCTTCCCTGTGGGGTGACTCATTTGTAGGAAGGACTCTACTAAGGCAGCCTATAATGAATGTGTCATTTCCTCTAGAACACAGATTCTGGATCCGGATGTTGTCAACTCAAATCCTATTTCTGCCTTTTACTGGCACTTTACCTTGGACCATATAACTTTATGTCTTGGTGCCTCAGTTGTGCCATCTCAATAATGGGGACAACAGTAGGGCCTACTTTCAGAGGTTGCCGTGAGGACTTAAGTGTTTAGAGCAGCGCCCAGCACATGATAAACACTTAGTTAGCTATTATTTTCACTGTTGCTCTTGTTGTTTTTTTTAATTGTCATTATTACCCATGAACTGCTCATCCCAGACCTCTAGACCTGCAAACTATATGTGTAATTTAACATTTTCTAGTAGCCATATTTTTAAAAATAGGAACCAGGTGAAATTAATTCTAGTAGTATATTTTATTTGTTTCAAATATTATTTAAATGTGTAATCATTAAAAACTTATTAATGATACATTGTGCATCCTTTTTCTCATTCTAAGTTTTTTTGTCTTTGAAATATGGTGTGTTCCTTACGGCAGATCTCACTTTGCACCAGCCACATTTCTTTTTTTCTGGTTGGTTGGTTGATTTGACTTTTTTTTTTTTTTTTGACACAGTTTCACTTTGTTGCCCAGGCTGGGGTATAGTGACACAAAACAATCTTGGCTCACTGCAACCTCCACCTCCCAGGTTCAGGTGATTCTCCTGCCTCAGCCTCCAGAGTAGCTGGTATTACAGGCATGCACCACCACACCCAGCTAATTTTTGTATTTTTAGTAGAGATGGGGTTTCACCATGTTGGCCAGGCTGGTCTTAAACTCCTAACCTGATGTGATTCACCAGCCTTAGCCTCCCAAAGTGCTGGGATTACAGGAATGATCCACTGTGCCCAGTTGTACCAGCCACATTTCAATTGCTTAATAGCCCCATGTGGTTGGTGGCCACAGTATTGGACAGCACAGCTCAGGAGGGCTTGTTCTTATACCAATAATGCAACTGCAGCTGACAAGATGTCTACTGGGGAAAGGGATGAACTCTATGTACTGTGAGCTGGATACTTTACAATCATATAATTTGATCACGACCATCATGACAGCAGGTATTTTGTGCCCATTTTATACATGGTTTCTTCAGAAGGCATCTAATTTGATGGACTAGAAGTAATTTGCCCAAAGTCAACCAGCTAAGCAGTGGCAGAATTTGAACTCAGGTCTGTGGGACTGAGATTTCTTCCCCATGGCAAAATTAGATGCTCGTGATAGGCAGTAGATCATAAGCACCGTCCAGAGCCGAGGCAGGGCTCACACAGAGCCATCTGCCTACTGTGCCAAGTACCTCCTGTGTGACCACATTTGAAGATAGCCAGCTGGGGTCAGTCACAGCCAAGGTGAGGGCTGAGTCTGGGCCCAGGGTTAGGGCTCGGGATAAGTCTGGGGCTTGGAACTGTGTCTGTGATCTGGGTCATGACTCAGTGTGAGTGTGAGGGTCTGGTTGCGGTCTGGGGCACGAGTCAGGGCTCAGGGTCAGAGTTGAGTCTGACCAGGGTCAGGGCTTGCTCTGTGATGAGACAATAGTTTGATCTCATGCTGAGGTCAGGGCTCTGCCTTGGGTCAAGATATGAGTTTATTTTATGACCAAAGGACAGAGTGCAGCTAGTTCACAAAGGGCTCATACCTTTCGGTGGATTCTGGCAGGGCCAGACCCCATGCTGGGCAATGCGTCTGTAGATGCTGGAATGCTGTCCTTCCTCTGCTTTCTTGCAGTAGCAAGTGACCCAGCCCACCATGGGGAACAATGCAATTGCATGTTTGGAGCCTCAGCTGTAGTATGGGCTAGAGTTTAGCATGAGTGGGAACTTACCTGGAGAACGCTGGGGCGCAAAATGGTTACTGACTCCTCTGCCATGTCCACCCTGGATGAAACAAGGATTCCAGCAGCTGTACTGGATCTTGCATTGGTGCTGAAATGTGGTTGAGGGTGGTGAGGCAGAAGATGGGATTCTCTTGGCTCCCAGGCAAGGTAGGCAAAGCTTAAATGGATCCAGCCAGGCTGGACCATGAGGTTCATCAGGGCATTCAGGGAGCCAGGACTCACATACCACTCACTCCCAAGGACTGCGCTGACTTGGTGGCAATACCAGCGGGGTACCTGAAGGTTCTGTTTGTTAGACCCAGCCAAGTGTCAGGCAGTGGGCCGCAAAAGGTCACCCCGTCTCAGGTTATATAAATGGGGTATAGCCATCCAGCGAACTATTATTCAGCTGTAGAAATGAATGAGGAATCATTTTCAAATAAATCATTAAGAGAAAAGCAAGGTGGGAACAGGATGTATAGCATGCTCTCTTTGATATAAGAAGATATGGAAATAAAAATATAAATGTAAATGCCAAAGGATGTGCAAGATACTAATAAAAAGTTATTCTTACCTTGAGGTTGTGTAGGAGGATTTTTTTTTAATTATTATTATACTTTAAGTTCTAGAGTACATGTGCACAGTGTGCAGGTTTGTTACATATGTATACATGTGTCCTGTTGGTGTGCTGCACCCATTAACTCATCATTTACATTAGGTATATCTCCTAATGCTATCCCTCCCCCCTACCCTCTCCCCACAATAGGACCCAGTGTGTGATGTTCCCCTTCCTATGTCCAAGTGATCTCATTGTTCAGTTCCCACCTATGAGTGAGAACATGCAGTATTTGGTTTTCTGTTCTTGCGATAGTTTGCTGAGAATGATGGTTTCCAGCTGCATCCATGTCCCTACAAAGGACACGAACTCATCCTTTTTTATGGCTGCATAGTATTCCATGGTGTATATGTGCCACATTTTCTTTATCCAGTGTGTCACGGATGGACATTTGGGTTGATTCCAAGTCTTTGCTATTGTGAATAGTGCTGCAGTAAACATACGTGTGCATGTCTTTAGAGCAGCATGTTTTTTACCTGGATCACATGTTGAGGTCGAAGTCCTCTGAATGTGGCAAAAAGTGGAAAATGCAGGCTCTGGTGGAGGAGTCCCCAGTTTGGGAACTAAATAAGTCCTAACCCACTGGAAGCAATTTCCCTGTGATCCTTTCCCCACAGCAGGGATAGAAATGTACTTTGTGAATCTGACCATAAACTGCTTGCTCTCATTAGTTTCAACTGAAATCAAAATGGTTTTGCAAGAAACCCAAAGCAGTGAAAAATTATTGAGCTAAACATCTCTGTATTGTAGATATTTCCTTTGGGGTGAAACAGGCTTGTGTTGTTGTGGCTGCCAAAGTTCTGAAGCAAACTGTTTCCAAAAAGTATTGTGCATTTATAATGCAATTTAGAGGCGATTATGTTTTTATTTGACAGATGCATATTTCATGAGAACAACATTGAACGTGTATTTAATCAGGATTTGTAGGGAATCACTGGTAATCCTTTTATGTTTCTTCTTTATATTTCTATTTTATCAATTTGATTCACTGAACACACCACAAAAATTACTAAACAACTAAAAGGATTGACAGTACAAATGAGCTGAATAAGAATACCAGCAAATGCTATATAGTGTGTGTTTGTGTTAATGGACATATGTTCGTATGTATGTATACATATGTATATTCATGCATGTATGTAACAATATGTTACAGACATGTTACATATTGTTATAATAAACTGTGTTGGAGCACTTGACAATTATTTGGAAAAAAATAATTAGATCCTCACTTCTCCATGGAGTAACCCCATAGATTTATATTATTAAATAATAATCACAAATATAAAAACCGAAATCATAAAGCAATCTATAGGTAAATTTATATAAAATTGTGTACAGGAAATGATTGATTTCATAGCCCATTGCCTCAGTTTCTTTATATAATGAGATAATGATAGTGTCTACCTTATAGGATTGCTGTGGGAATTTAATAAGCAATGTATGTAAAATCCTCAGAAAAGTGTGTGGCATGTGGTAAGTGCTATATAGTGTTAACTATTATGACTTTGGCTAAACATGGTACCAAATACAGGAACTAAAATAAAATGATAGATGTAACTACATAAAATGTTAGAATTTTTGAATGTCAAAAAATAGCATACACAAAATAGCATGCAAATGACACATTAAAAATTCAACCTAGATGACAGAAAAATTTTCTATATGCATGGAGTTATTTCAAGTCAATAAGAAAAAAGAGACAGACTTCTCAGAGAACACATGAGCCAATAGCCTTTCAATAACAAAAGAAAACATCTATATTAATTCATTCTTTCAACAAATACTTATCACATATCTCTTATATCCCAGACTCTATCTGGGATGCTGGGATAGCAGTGAGCAAATCTAAACCCCTGCTCTCAAGGAACTTACTTTCTAGTGACCAATAAGCATATGGAACAAGGAGTTCAGTTCACACAGAATCAAAGAAAGTTAAGTTAAAACAAAGGGTTACCATTTTTTCCATGTATCCACATAGCAAATATTTTTGAGTGACTTTATCCTATATTGGTGATGATGCAAGGAAATTAGCACTCTTACACATCCCTAGCAGGATGTGTAAGCACCAGTGCAGCCTGTCTGTAGGGAATTTTAGCCAATATGTGCCAGAAGATTTTGAAATGTGTTATTCCTACACCTCCACAACTTAACTCATAGGAACTTATTTTGAGGAATAATTAGAAATGAATAGAAAGATTTCTATCTAAGAACATATACTAATTAATTCATTCATTTACCAATATTTATTGATCAGTCCTACACCCAGGATACTGTTTTAGGTCCTGGGGATATAGCAAATATAAAAGCAGACGACGTTTCTGTTTGGGGAGAATTTGTACTAGAGAATGTGCATTTATTTATGGGGAGGAGAGGAGGTCTAGACAATAAACATATAAATATTAAGATTGTGAAAGTGGGCCGGGCATGGTGCTCAAGCCTGTAATCCCAGCACTTTGGGAGGCCGAGACGGGCGGATCACAAGGTCAGGAGATTGAGACCATCCTGGCTAACACGGTGAAACCCCATCTCTACTAAAAATACAAAAACTAGCTGGGCGAGGTGGCGGACGCTTGTAGTCTCAGCTACTCGGGAGGCTGAGGTAGGAGAATGGTGTAAACCCGGGAGGCGGAGCTTGCAGTGAGCTGAGATCTAGCCACTGCACTCCAGTCTGGGCGACAGAGCAAGACTCCGCCTCAAAAAAAAAAAAGATTGTGAAAGTGGAATGAAGAAAAATAAAGCATGGTAAGGAGAGAGAGAGGTGTTCCCTCGCTCTCCAGGGGACTGAGGTGGAAGAAAAGGACTCCTATTTTAGGTAAGGTATCAGAGAAGACCTCTCTGATTGATTAAAATGTATGCAAAGGTCTGCATGAAGCCAGGGACCATGCCATGCTGACATCTGGGGGAGGAGTATCCTCACAGAGGGGAGAGGGATTGCAAATACCATGAGGTGGGGGGATCATGTTTAGTGTGTTCAGGGAGGAACAAGGAGGCCAGTGTGGCTGGAGCAGGTTCAGCCATGGGAACACCAAAGATTAGATCAAAGAGGAGGAGAGTGGAAGATCACGTAGAGATTTGTGGACCATTGTGAGAATTGTGGCAGCCTTAAGAAGATTGGTTGATGCTTAAAAACAACAGCCACTTTATTTAATATCTCATGATTTTGTGGGTCAGGAATGTGGACAAAGCTCAGCTGGAAGATTCTTCCACTCCATGTAGCATCAGAAGACAGGCCTCTTGGTGATATTCAGCTGGAGGATAAGTTAATCTGCAGAGTTCAAGATGGTTTCACTCACATTGGCACCTTGGCAGGGATGACTGGAGGACTGGGCTCAGCCAGGTCGGTTAACTGGCGGGCCTACATATGAACTCTCCACCGTGGTGGTCTCTAGAATTGACTCAAATCTAGAACTGGCTGGAAGACACAGTGGGCGAAATGAACTTAGCAACCACATTTAATCTACCACATGGAGTAAAAGAGAAAGAAAGGAGTCAAAGGGGCCTAGTTTATTTCAATGTGATTTAAAATTGTAACAACATAGAAATAACGAAAATATCTAACTGAGAAAATGGCTGAATATATTATATAGGTTTATATTCACATAATAGAATAGATTTACATTTATATAATAGAATATTTGTGAATGTAAATCTGTATAATATATTTAGCCATTTGAGAATATTGATGAATGAGAGAAGATAATGCATGGTATGCCTCTGTGTGTGTCCATGTATGTGTGTGGGGTGTGCACGTGTATATTTGTGTACCCTTGAACATAGTTTTTACTCTTTTTAAAAGCTGTAGGCAGTGGAAGTTCAATGTTCAGCCATGACAAGGGCCCAATGTCATGGGCCCTCTGTCATCATCCTCTATCCATAGTGATCCCCAGGCACTTTTGCATGGCTGCTTAGACAGAGCTTTCCTGTAGTTCTTTTGGTAGTAGCTCTTTAAAGTTTAACCCCTGACAGTTAATGATGAACAGTGGGGCTTAGGAGGCAGGTAGGCCTTTGTGCAAATAACTCTGAGCAACTGGTTGCCATTGTCAGTTCCCATACCAGGTATGCATTTGATTTTTAAAAGCACTCCCCAAAGTTCTATTTAGGACTACCGAGTCTCTAAGAATGTACTTACACTGTCAAGGTCAGGAGCAAAATCAACTCTGTGGACCTGTCGGTTTGAAGGAGTTGCAAGATATTCTCATCATTCATTGATTTATGTACTCAGAAACATATATTTATATGAGCCAGGAAAAGGTAAGGAAAAGGAGCCTTTGTATGCCAGCCCCTGTGCTAAGCCCTGGAGCTGTAGAGATGAGGGAGATGGATTTTTTGTCTGTAAAGAGTTTGCTGATGGGACCAAGTCTGTCATCTCTCTTTCCTGGCCTGACTGAGGACCAGTACTTCATAGTAACCCTGTGAATACTTGGATGAATGAAATGAACAAATCAGTAGGAGAACCATTTGGGGATTGATTTGGGACTCAAATGTGTAGCTCAAATTTGGATTGGGAAAAGGAAGCTTGAAATGTTCCATAGGTTTCTCTATAGGTCCAGTTTTTTGGGCAAGCTCTGAGAAGATCAGAGTTAGTTTCTTCCAGTTCCTGCAGCTTCTCTTGACCACAGCATGCCTGACTCTACAAAACAAACCAGTAAAGGGTGATCACAGACAACCACAGTTGCCAGAGTTCGGAGAGTCTCTGTGCAAATTTGGAAAAGGTAACCTCTTTTTGTGAACAAATTGCAAAAAGATGTCCCTCCCTCTGAACTGGCTCAACCCACATGAGGGATAGTGGCCCCTAGGCTAATTTAATTTCAGACCCACTCACGCCCTTGACCTGTGGTTTTGTGCAAAACTGTAGGTGGCAGCCCACGTGGCTTGGGTTTTTCCAGTTCACTGGTGACCTGCTGTGATCCTGTCTCTGTCCATGTGAACTCTGGACAGTGTGGTCCAGCCTGTGATTCCACCTCTAACCTCAGAGCTTCATCTGGCCAACCCTGAGTTTGAGGTTCATTCTCTTCTCCCCAGGGGCCTCCACCCCAGGCCTTGCCTTTGGGACCAGCCCTCCACACCAAGCCTGCAGGAGCTTCTCCACACCCCAGGAAAGGGAGCCTACGGACAAGACCAAGACAGGTGCTTCCCTCCTCCCTCTTCTCCACAGAACAGACCAGATTCAGATCCTTCTATGGGGACCCAGGAGGGAAAGAGGACTGCGCTGATACTCTCCCCACAAAGCCACCATTATTATGATTATTACAGCACTTAGCAAGTAACCTGGAGTGCTGGTTTCACTGGGGCGAATCAAAGCCAGCCAAAGCCAGCATTCCAGCCCCTTTGTTGTTCTAAGTGCTGATTTGTTTCCCTGTGAGGTTGTGCATTCATTTCCGTTATTCTTTTAGACCAGAATTTAAGTTGCTTATTGATTTGGCCTGTCAATTGCCCAGTAATGCTTTAGGCAGGAGCCCAGATAAGAAAGAATTCCACTGCATCTAGCAGCACCCTCCCCCTTCAACCTCTGAGTTATTTCTACCTACAATTGCAGTGTTTTAAGCATCTTTGCTTTTAGATATTACTTTCTTTTTCCTACTTAAAGGCAATGCAATTTACTCTTCCCAAGAACTCCTTTCATAGTCTCATTCTATGTTTTATTTCCTTCTCTATGCAAACTCATTTGTCAAAATTACACATTCAGCTCCTCCTATGAAAGACTTAGGGATGGAGTAATGTTTAAAAAAATGACTTTATGACTTAGAAAAATTTCCTCTCCTGTGAGTTTAAGCCTTTTTTTCCTGCAGTCACCAATTAGAGAGATATTCATTGAGAACCTGTCATGTGTCAGCTGCTTACTTGGTTGGGATGCACCAGTAAACAAAAGAAACAAATCCTTTCCTTCATGGTGCTTACATTTTCATGTGAGAGACAGACATAACCAATTAGCATAATAAATGAGTACAGTTCATGGTATGCTAAAAGGTAGTCAGAGAAAATGCAGCAGAGAGAATGCGGATTGGAAATTCTTGCAGTAGAAGTGGTTAATAATTTTAAAGAGTAGGCCTCATTAAGGAGGTGATTTATTGACAAAGACTTGAAAGAGATGAGAGAGATTTAGTCTCATGGATCATGAAGGGTGGAGGAAGAAGGGAGGAGGGAAGACTTTCTAGTATACGGCCAGCCAGTGCAAAGGCCCTGGGGCAGGAGCATGCTTGTACAGCAGGGAAGCTAGGGGGCCTAGAGCTGAGTGTGTGAAGGAGAAAATGGGAGGAGACTAAGTCAGGAATGTACCTGGAGAGAGGAACTTGCCAGACTCAAAGGCCATTGTAAGGGCTTAGGCTTTGGCTCTGCATGAAATGGGAAGCTGTTGCAGGGTTCTGAACAGAGAGTAAGATGAGTTGCTTGCATAAGAAGAGGATCACTCCAGCTACAGAGCTGAGAATAGACTGTAGGAGGCAATTACAGATCCAAGATAGGGCAGATGGTGACATCTGCAAGGGGAGAGCTGGTTGAAATGGTTTGATTCTGGATATATTTTAAGATCCAGTCAACAGATTTGCTGGTGGATTGGTAGTGGAAGTGAGAAAAAGAGAGGAGTCTAGGCCTGGGCAACTGGAAGGATGAGATTGCTGGCAAGTGAGATGGGGAAGAATGTCGATGGAGCAGGTTTATTTGGGAAGATCAGCAGTTCAGTTTCAGACCTGTTAAGTTGGAAACATTTGCTGGCTATCTATTAGACAACATGAGACAGTGGAAAGGTTTTGGAGTTAAACAGGCCTTCATTGCAATCACATCTGCACCATGATTAGTTCTGTGACCCTCAGGAAAATACTTACTATCTCTGAGCCTCAGCTTTTATACTTTTAACATGGATATAATTTTCTCCATTTATACTGCACTGGGAGATTTAGATGAGGATTAAATCATAGAGTGTGTCATGGAAGCAAAAGGAGTGAATCCCTGGTTAGTGTGCTTCCAGAAAGGCCAGGGACCAATTGTAATCTCAACTCGTAGACTCTCCTGGTTGACTTGAGGTAACTCCTTTTCCCACTCTGGGCCTGTTTTCCTATCCCTAAAACAAGAGAGTTGACACAATCAACCATTTAGTTTGTTTTGGCATTAAGGTTGCATGAATGTGAGGATCTCAGGGTCAGAGGGGCTCTGCCTTCCAGCTTGCTAGCGTCCCACCTCCTAATGGGAATTCACACACATGTGGGTATGCCTGTACACACACACACACACACACACAGCCTTGCTCAGCTCTGAAGGTTTTTCTCTTGTTTGGATCAACTGCTTCTCCCTGCGCATGCCAGTGCCTGCATCTGGCCAGACCATTTTTAATTTGAGACACACACATCTCCATGCTGTTGATCTCCTTCCTCCCTGGCCCATAGTCTGGGTAGCCCTGACCCTCTACGGTGGCCGAACTAGATAGCGAAAGCAGTCTAGGCTGTCACCGTTAGCCTAGTTTAACCACAATCACTGCCAAGGGAATACTCCCCCACCTCTTTGAAGCAGTTTTGTTAGGAGCTAAACATCCCCAGTCTGCGGTATCATCTTATTTACTCTATTGCATCCAGGTTAGGAGAAGAACAACAGGTTTTCACTCCTTCCAATGTTCTCAAACCTGCATGCTTGGGTCTCTCTGTGCCCCTTCAGCCCCTCCCTCGGAAGAGCCTGCAGCACCGCCTGGTGGTCCTTCCATACTGGCTCCTGCCATGTATCCCTCCCACCAGGTTTGCTCATCCGCCTTGTGCAGAGGTGTGGCCAAGACTGGTACCTGCATGGCCATCTGGGGGGAGTGAATCATTTTAACACTAGTTGATTTCCTTGCAAACCACATTATGCTTCTGTGATCCAATTTTGTAAAGAGCCTGATATTTCTTTACTGTTCTGTTATAGCGATTGTTGACATTAACCTGACCTATCTACCTTTATTTTTAACTGCCTCTATATACTCTTTCTTGGTAATGGCCTTTTTTGTTGTTGTTGTTGTTGGTTTTTGTGTTTTTCAGCTTGTTGAGTCTGCTTATTTCTAAAATACTGCTTGACCTGAACTTTCTTGTATATTTTATGGTCAGTTTTACTCTCCCTCATTTTACTCCCCGACATTGTCCCTGAGCATTCATTTATCATACCATTTGCCACACTGTATCAAAATGGCCTGTCTTCCTCACCCAATCCATAAGGCAAGGATTGGGTACTAGCCATCTCTGTGGATGCAGCCACTAGTTGAGAGGCAGAGACCCCATGAGGGCTCAGGGAACACTTGTAGAATGAATACATAAGTGAAGAAATTAATAAATGAATAATCATACTAAAGAAAAGATGATTGAGAATTTACTTATGCTTTTACCCAGGGAAATGTGTAAACATGTTAGTTCCTTTGTGTCTTTCTAAACCTTAGTCCACCTTATAATATACATAAGATTCTGAAAGCCAGGTTCTTTTTCTGACCCAGATAGCTCCTGAGTCAGAAAACTCCAGACTAGCAAGTTCCAGAAAACTCTGGGGCAGAAAGCCATCCCAACAAGGGTAGGCAAAGCCCCAGGGAATTCAAGCCACAGAATTTTCTGGCCTCTGGGGAAGGATAGCCAATTGGATATTCGCTGAGCTACATCCTCCTATTGTGAGAGAGTTAATTGATTGACTCACTGATGCATCCTGTAAGTCAGCAGCTGTTTACGGAACACCAGCTGCAGGCCAGGCACCGTGCTGCAAGGCATAGATATGTTGCCGAACATGACTCCCTTCCAGATGTTCAGGATTTAACAGGCAAGTAAACAGAGGGTCCAGAGAAGGCACTCAACACTGCCTCATGACTTCAGGGAGGATTGCTTAGAGGAAGTGATGCCTAAACTGAGATGAGTCAAAGTGAGGAGAGGGAAGGGTGGAATTGTCAATGGAGAGAAAGTGCACCCCCACCAGATTATCTAGGGACAAAGGCCCGGGAGGGAGAACTCATGCAGATACTCCAACAGTCACTTACCCCAGCTGGATCACAGTGTAATGGATTGAGAGGTAAACAAGAGCTGATTTCCTGGAGGGCCTGAGTCTTGGTAGGTTGCCAAGTCAAGAGTATCGATCTTTTTGTGGAAGCAATGGCGAAACTCTGAAGAGTTTTAAGCAAACAGGTGACAGGATCAGAACTGCATTTTAGATGCTCACTCTGGCTGCTGGGTGGAGGAGACAAAAGTGAAAGCAGAACGAGGGAGACAAGCAGGGAGGCAGCCGCTGTGGTCATCTAGGCAACAGAAGATTGTGGCTGGACTAGTGTGGTGAGGGTGTGGGGGCTGGAGAAAAGTGGGCAGATTCAGGAGATCTTTAGAAGGTAACATTGACAGGCCTTGACAGTTTGTTAGATCAGGGGTTGGCAAGCAGTAGCCTATGCATCAAATGTGGCCCACTGCCTAGTGCTGTAAGTTTTATTGGAACATTCACACTACAATGGTGGAGTTGAGTGGAGTGAATCTTCCAATAGACAGAGGCCTGCAAAGCCTAAAACGTTCACTGTCTGGTCCTTTACAGAAAATATTTGTCTGCCCCTGGATTGGGTGCAAAGGATTGCGGGAGATGAGGTTACAGAAAGATTTGAGGTTGCCGCCTACATTGTTGAGGTTGGTGCGTGTTGCTGAGATAGAAACCCAGGAAGTGGAGAAGGGGATAACCCATTCTTTGCAGCCATGCCTAAGCCTTCCTTTCCACCAGTTTTTAACTGGGCCCTGCCACTTTGCCTGGCTCTTCACAGCCTTCTCCTCTGGGAAAATGTTCCCTGTTCTTCCTTCTCTGTCTAGCTGTAGCTCTGCTAACACTTGACTGTTCTTCCAAAACCTTGACTTTGCCTTCATTGGGCCACAGGATCACTTGCTGCCCCCCATCACCCCGACCAAGGGATGGGTCTCTCGGCCGGGACCCACCTTCCTGAGTCTTTCTATGTGTATGTTACTCCCATGTGGGACTCCAGAACCAGATGCAGTCATTTTCTCAGCTTTGTACCAGTCAGTCCTTGTTCCCTGTGTATTAGACCGTTCTCACACTACTATAAAGATACTACCAGAGACTGGGTAATTTATAAAGGAAAGAGTTCTAATTGACTCACAGTTCTGCATGACTGGGGAGGCCTCAGGAAACTTGCAATCATGGCAGAAGGTGAAGGGGAATCAAGGAACGTCTTATATGATGGCAGGAGAGAAAGAGAACAAACGAGAAACTGCCAAACACTTATAAACCCATCAGATCTCTTGAGAACTCACTCACTATCATGAGAACAGCAAGGCAGAAACTGCCCCCAGGATCCAATCACCTTCCACCAGGTCCCTCCCTAGACTTGTGGGGATTACAGTTCAAGATGAGATTTGAGTAGAGACACAGAGCCAAACCATATCACCTTTCTTCACCCAACTCCCCACCCCCACCCCAGCTTTGTTGCTGAAGCCCCAGAAGCCTTTCTGTCCATCTGACCCTACTCCAGTGGTCTGGGTAGCACCTGGGCTGCCACTGCCCTTTGTTCTTCCTCTCCCTCTCTCCCTCCCCTGGAGCAATGGTAACTTGTATGGACGTAGGGTGCACTTTCTTCTTTGGAGGCCAGGAAATAATCCCTGCTGTCTCTTTCTAAGCAGGTCACCTTTGGTGGGTGTGTAAATCCACTTTTCTGATTGCCAAAGTGACATTTTCATGATACCCAAAGTTATTAAGTGGCATCTTTGGACAATTCCTTTTTAACCAAAGTGGAGTAGGCTGGGAAATGTCAATAGTGATAATGTACAGTTATGTCCCCAATACCCTTTTGATTGAACACATGATTGAAACAGTGTAAACTGCAGAGTGCTTTGCAGGGAATTGCCAGTTAAAGAATTTGTTCAGACTCATGGGTTTTTAACTGTAAACTCTGAGTGTTTTAAATAAAATACTGGCTGCCATGACCCTCCAACTGGAAATGTCAAATGCTCTGCCTGGCTCTGCAACCTACATAGGCAGGCTCAATGCTTCTCCAGCTTGGGAGCCCAAACTGCCCTCAGTCAGAAGCATAGAAAGAGTCTATCTTGCCATTCTGAGACCACCATGCTGATAATGGGGTTGTGTCATCCCCCACACAGGAGAACCTGCTCTGATAACTGTGGACAGAAGTTTGAATGGAAGGAAGGTGGGAAAGTAGGAAGGCAAGGAGAATCTAGTGAAATCAGAACTTAGATCACAGGGTAGTCACCTAGTAAATGTCCTTCAATTCAAACTCAGGCTACAGGCTAGAATTTTTCCCAGTCTGAGACCAGCAGATGCCAGCTTATTCTCACCACAATGCTGTCTAATGCCACCTCTCTATTGCCAAGGACAATCCCTCTCTGGGGCTCAACAGCTTGTGTCCTTCCAGCAAAGCTCCTCTCTATGGAGTCAGGGTATTTTATCCAGACCATCGTGGGCAGGGAGTTGGAGGCTGGGTGGGTGGGAAGTGGACTCATGCTTCCATGGAAGGCCCCTAGTGGCCAGGGTGCTTGCCTTGCCCAGTGCAGGTTGGGCTTTTGCAGCCAGAGGCATTCCTCTGACCTTCCTGCTGACCACTTCTTGGCTAGATGCACCTTGTTTCTCTTATTTCCATCTTCCTGTGGGCACCCTGCTCACTGTACTTCCTCCACCTTGTTGCCCAATTTCTACAACATTAATTAGTTGTGAATTCATTCTGTAATCTGACAAATATTTGTTGAGCTAAGGTGCTGGGCATTGGGAATAGGAGAGCCAACAAAACAGACATGGGTCGTGCTCTTATGGAGCTTATATTTTAATGGAGACATACATGTAAAAAAAAAAAAAAGACTATCAATTGTGTTTAGATGTAAAAACACAAACAAACAAACAAACAAACAAAACAACCTTATCTCTAGTGTTAGAAGTCAAGGTAGGCATTGCCTTAGGGGACTTAGTGACTGGAAGAGGTATGAGTGAGCTTCTGGGATTCCCCAGAAGGCAGAGAATGTTTTATTGCTCTAGATGGTGTTTACACAGGTGTGTTCAGTTTGTGAAAGTTCACAGAGATTGTGCTGTGTGCAAGTTGCTGGATAGATATCAAACTTTGATTAAAAGCTAAACAACGAATTAAAAAGTTAATTAATTATAATTATGATGAGTGCTATGAAGGAGAAGAATACAGTATGCGAATGCATAAGAAGTGGACCTTGCCTGGGAGGGAGGTGAAGGAGGCTTTCCTGAGAAAGCTGCATTTTATTTGGGTTCTAAAGGACAAGGGAGAGATGTTGGGGCCAACAAGAATGTGAGGAGAGCATTCCAGGCATGTGCCAGGGCCCTGGAGTAAATGAGAGCATGGCCTGTGAGTGGAAGCTAGGGGAAGACCCGTGTGGTCACAACAGAGAAGGTAAGGGGTGAGGGTTCTTGGTGGGTGGTGAGGCCAGAGGGTGGCCAGGAGAGGCCAGGGTAGGGAACGTTTTCTTTATGCAAAGAGTAATGGGAAAACAATGAAGGATGTGCTGTGGTCTGAACATTTGTGTCCACCCCAAAGTTCTTGTCTTGAAACTTAACCCCCACGGTGATGGTATTAAGTAATAGGTGGAACCTTTAGGAAGCAATTAGGTCAGGAGGATCCCCCCCATGAATGGGATTAGTGCCCATATAAAAGAGGCTTGAGGGAGCCCCCGGCCTCTTCTGCCGTGTTAGCTGCATAAAGTCACCATCTATAATGAGTAGATCCTCGCCAGACATCAGATATTCCGGAGCCTCATTCTTGGACTTGCCAGTCCCCAGAACTGTCAGCAATGAATTTCTGCTGCTGATAAATTACCCTGTCTAAGGCATGTGGTTATAACATCTCAAACTAATACAGGAGAGCACCAGGCTCTAATTCGGGTGTTCATCAGAGTCTCCTGGCTGATGTGTGGGACACAAGCTGTGGCTACCAAGAGGGGAAGTGGGAAGACCAGTGAAGGGGCTGGGGCATTCTTTCCAGGGGAGGCAAGGGCATAGCTTGGACAAGGGTGTGGGAAACTAAGATGGAAGGAAGTGAATGACTGCCCCGGGGCAGTGGGGGTTGGGGTCCTCTTCCTGAATCATCTACCAAAGTTGCCCTTCAGCCTTCTTGAATAGCAGTTTGGCAACATCTAATCAAGAGTTCTCAACACAGTCACACCCTCTGATCCAGTAATTCCACTTCTAGAAATCTGTTGTAATAGAAATCTGAACTACGAGGATAGTTTCATTCACAAGAGCACTTGCGTTAGTTTTCTCTTGCTGCTGTAGCAAATTACCACAAACTTAGTGGTTTGAAATCATACAAATTTATTATCTTGCAATTCTAGAGGTCAGAAGTCTGAAATGCATCCTACTGGGCTAAAATTTATGTGTTGGCAGGATGCATTCTGTAGTATCTAGAGGTGAATCCATTGCCTTGCCTTTTCCAGCTTCTGGAAGCTGTCTGCATTCCTTGACTCGTGGCACCTTCCTCGAGCAATGTAGCATCTTCAACTCTCTTCCTCTTCTCTATCCTTCTTTCCCATTTAGAAAAATGCAGACAGAAACAAACAAGTGTGCATGATTCAACTACCAAGTATAATAAATGAGAATTATTATTCCCCTGTCATCTTATTTGTTCATCATTGTTCATCGTTTTTACACTTGTTATGCAAAGCATAGTACTTTTCAAATTTGCACAGCTTTCTACCAAATATTACAGCATCAGCATGGGCCATGTTCTAAGCAGTTCTTTATAAGCATTTTAATGGCAGCACATGCAATGTATGGGGAGAGATTATTTAACCATTTTCTTCTATGGGAGGCTTAGGTTGTTGCAGTGCTGAATAGTAGGGTGGGCAGAATAACCCATCCCCACCCCCGACAAAAAATGTCTACGTCCATGTCCTAATCCCCAGAATCTGTGAATATGTTGCCTTACACTGCAAAAAGGATTTTATAGATTAAGTTAATTAATTAAGTTAATTAAAGCAATTAAGTTAAAGATCTTGTGATGGGAAGATTAGCTTGGATTATTCAGCTGGGCCCAATGTATCACAAGGGTCTTTATAAATGAAAAATAGAGTCAGAAGGAAGAGGGGGAAACTCCTTCTCTCTCCTCTTCCTGTCTCTTTTTGTCTCCCTCTCCTATTTAACTGTAGGCAGAAAAGTTTAGAAGCCAATGAGATAGGTGACCAATTCAGATACCAAGAGATATAAAGATGACAAATAATGTGAATTTCCTTGGAAAATCTTTGGCTACATTTTCTGGAGACATCTAAATGTAGGAGTAAATGGCTTATTAATTATGAGCCTCTCACCTTGGTAATTAAGCAATAAAGACCCATCAGGCAGTGCATTTGTGGGCGATTAGAGCTGTGTTTGGTGGAGTCAGAAACTTGCAGCTGAAGATTAAGTGGTTTTCACCACCTGAGAGATGCATTAATCACCTGGAGCTCCCCTGGCTGGTGGATTTGGTTGCTGATTTGGAATGGCATTTACACATTAAAGTGAGGAATATGTGTACATGCCGAGGACAGCTCTGGAGTGAAGAGTGGTTACTCAGCAAGGACATGGTGGGTTTCCAGGTGTGACATCGTGACTCAGTACAGCATCTGTCCAAGGGTCACCTTTGTGCTACTGTCAAGGAGGCACAGATGGGAGAGATGCCCCAGACACTGACGACACACACTGGCTGTCCTGCCAGGTGTAAGGACTGGATGTCCTTCCAAAGGACAGAGGGAGCCACATCGGGTAGCAGAAGCCTATCCGCTTTTGAGACAGACAGACCTAAATTTATATACTAGCTTCATTCTTTCTGTGACATGTTGAGCGACTTACTTAAACCTTCTGGTCTTCAGTGTCTTCTTCTGTAACATAGAAGAATAGTCAGTTATTGCTATGTAAGGAACCGAGCACAAAATATCAGTGACATACAACATGAATAAATAAATAAATAAATAAACATTTATTTAGCTTATAAATGTGGCTAAATGATGATAAATATCTTCTTAGGGGAACTTTTGAGACCTTGAGCACAAGTCATGCTAACTGAGGGCCAAGTGGTCTTGTGTGAAAGAGGCAGGCTTAGAGCCCTCTGCTTCTTTCTGCCTGGAACATTTGTTTAGCTCAGCTGGATGATCCCAGCTGAGTTTGTTTATACGTCTGCAGGTTGGCTGGGGGGACAGCTAGTCTAGGCTGAGATGGCAGGGCCGGCTGTCTTTTCAATGTAGTTCTTTGGACCTGCAACTCTTCCCGTGCCTCCTTTTTTTCTCTCAGGACCAGTGAGCTAGTCAGGGCTTCGTATTCTCATGGGGAAAGCAGCCGCTTAGAGAATAAGAAGTGGAAACATGCAGGGCTTCTGAGGACTAGTCTCCAAACAGACATACCATAGCCTCTGCCTCAGTCTATCAGCCAAAGCAAATCACCAGGCCAAGTCCAAAGGGCATACCTTTCCTTTGGTGGGAAGAACTGGAAAGTCACCTGGTAAAGAGCCCTGATAAACGGAGAGTAAAGCTGTTGAGCCAACAGTACAGTCTACCACATAATTCTTTTATATAGTTGTTATATTTTTAGGAGGATGACATGTACTATGTGTTACTTACTCTGCTAGGTACTGGACGTAGAGTTCTGAACAAAGCACCTTCATGCCTAGTGAACATGTGAGACTTAAATAATCATGTGCATGCACAAACATTAATACAGTTGGCTTAAATATGAAGGAAATGTAAGGGATGTCAATAGGGACTTATAACAAGGTGCTCTCATAAAACGTTTTGAGCAGAGTACCTCGTACATGGGAGGTATTTAGTAAAACCAAGCCCTGTGTTCAGGTGTACAGGATGTGCATTGTCTGTAAAGACTTCCAGTCAAGGTGAGGGTTGAATGCATGTTCTGTTCAGCTTGCATGCTGGCATGGGGCTGTGAGGCAGCGCTACAGAAAAGGGAAATGCCTGTCCTCCCTAGACCCCAACATTTCCCCTGGTTGTGATGCACGGTTTGTGCAGAAATGAGCATTTCTGCTCATTATCACTATGAGCAGAAAACTGTGTCCCACAGGAGCCTAAACTGAGGTTCAGTGCCTGAGTGGTCTGCTGAACTGGTCATCTTGTGTCCTGCCTTCCCAGCCATCTGGCAGCCTGAGTTGATACACGTGGAGGGGAGGGACCTGCGAGGGCAGGGAGAAGGAAATATGTAGAGGTGGGAGTTAGGAGAAGGCTCTGGGAATGGTTGCTGGTTGATGATAAATGTCTTTGTGGGGGCACTTTTGAGACCCTGAGCATAAGTCATACTAACTGAGGGCCAAGTGATCTTGTGTGAAAGAATCAGGCTAAGAGCCCTCTGCCTCTTTCTGCCTGGAGCATAGCATGACTCTGGTGCAGAGAACTCTAATTAGAACCCATTCCCATTTGGCACCTAGGAGTTCTGCCTGCCTGGATGCTCTCAGGAAGTACATGGGCTGGTGAGGATGAGGCTGGTAGAGAGGAGCAGGCAGGAGTGAGTTTATAGACAGGGTGCAGGCTCAGACATTTGGCTGATATTCATGTGATAGCATCAATCATTAGTTGATTTGTTACAGGCCTTCCAGAGATTCTGTGGCTCCCCAGATTTTGTATGACTTTTATCATTTCACGCCTTCATTCAACAATTATTTACTATGCAGCTGCTGCGTGTGGGACTTTGCGATGTGCACTTTAGATACGAAGGAGAATAAGGCATGACTGTCCCTGCCCTCAAATGGCTTGCAGTCTGTTGGGAAAGAAGACATTGAGCATTTAATTTCATAGTGAAATATTTATTCATGGTAACTTTTGCCTAACATTTCTGAGCCTATTTTACCATCTTTGAAATTGGAATCATAGTAGTCTCCTCGTAGGGCTGTAAGGGTTGGGTAAGCTATGCTGTGTAAAATGCTTAGAGCAGCACTGGCATGGCATAAAAGTTGAAATAATTATATATATATTATATAATACATAATATATATGTTATATATGTATATATATATTAGAGGCGCCCGCCACCATGCCCAGCTAATTTTTGTATTTTTAGTAAAGACGGTGTTTCACCATCCTGAGCAGGCTGGTCTTGAACTCCTCACCTTGTCATCCACCCACCTCGGCCTCCCAAAGTGTTGGGATTACAGGCGTGAGCCACCGTGCCCGGCCGAGTATGCATTTCTTGAATGCCTACTGGCTGCCAGGCAAACATGTTGGGGGCTTTCACTCCTATTATTTCACCGAATCCCAGTAGAACCCTCCAACGTTAGTGTTATTATCCTCCACTTTACAGGTGAGAAAATTGAGGAGCAGAGAATAAGTGATGTGTTTACCACTGCTCACTTCGTAAGTGGAGCTAGGTCTCCAAAGTCCACCTATAACCTGCTCCTTTTCAAAACAGCATCTTGACATATGATTGATCGCCAGGCTCCACTAAGGACTGTCATAAAAATAAATTCAATTTCTTCCATGCCCCTCTGGGTTGGTTCTCAAATAAAAGCTGAATGCCAGAACTCAAGCAAACTGCCATAAACTGAAGTCTAGTTGTTGAAGCTGGGACTTGGGGTCAGAGGTGACCCTCCTGGCCTACAGAGAGCTGTCTGAGCTGCTAAACCCAGGATCCTTCAACTGTCCTGGATTCATCTGGGAATAAGAATTATTCTGGCCGGGCGCGGTGGCTCAAGCCTGTAATCCCAGCACTTTGGGAGGCCGAGACGGGCGGGTCACGAGGTCAGGAGATCAAGACCATCCTGGCTAACACGGTGAAACCCCGTCTCTACTAAAAATACAAAAAATTAGCCGGGCGAGGTGGCCGGCGCCTGTGGTCCCAGCTACTCGGGAGGCTGAGGCAGGAGAATGGCGTAAACCCGGGAGGTGGAGCTTGCAGTGAGCTGAGATCCAGCCACTGCACTCCAGCCTGGGTGTCAGAGCAAGACTCCATCTCAAAAAAAAAAAAAAAAAAAAAAAAAAATTATTCCAGCTAGGCACGGTGGCTCACGCCTGTAATCTCAGCACTTTGGGAGGCCGAGGCAGGTAGATCACGAGGTCAGGAGTTCAAGACCAGCCTGGCCAATATGGCAAAACCCTGTCTCTATTAAAAAATACAAAAATTAGCCAGGAGTGATGGCAAGCTCTTGTAGTCCCAGCTACTCGGGAAGCTGAGCAGAAGAATCGCTTAAACCCAGGAGGCAAAGGTTGCAGTGAGCCGAGATGATGTCACTGCACTCCAGCCTGGGTGACAGAGTGAGACTCCGTCTCAAAATAAAAAAAAAAAAAAAAAAAGCAAACCCCCACCTGTAATGTCTTTGGTCTTCGAGTGTTCAGCAGATGGCATTGAATTGACTATTAAAGCCATTTTGCCTCATCAATACTAATTAAGACAGTCACAATCGTGAGACCAAGTGCCATGTATCAATGCAGACACTCCAGGCCACTAGGAAAATATGTCACAATTATAAAACAGGTCTGGTGTTCAATAAATACTTTGCAACTGATTAATCATCCCCTACATCTGTGCAGTGCTTCAGTTAATGAAACAGTTTTATTCTGGTTGGTATAGTGAATGTTCACAACAAAAAGGTGAGGTTGGCATTAACTCATTGGGCAAATATTTCTGAAAACCATGAGGAATGTTGTAGCTTTGAAGCAGGTGAGGTTTCTGACTCAAGGAAGACTTCAATGTGGCTTGGGAAATAGGCAATTCTATTAGTTAATTCTCTTGGGTGTGATCGAGGAAGAAAGTGTACAGTACCTCGCCCCCTGGTAATCACAGGAAGCTTCTTAATGGAAATAATGTCAAAGTCAAGTCTTAAAATGTGATTAGGAGCTTTACAGGTGAAGAGAAGTGCATTTGTTACGGTAGGCGTGGCTGCAGTAATAAATAGACCCAAAGGTACAATAGCTCAATACAGCTATTTTAAAAATCGTCTCTCTTTTTTTTGAGATGGAATTTCACTCTTGTTGCCTAGGCTGGAGTACAGCAGCACCATCTCGGTTCACTGCAACCTCTGCCTCCCAGGTTCAAGTGATTCTCTTGCCTCGCCTCTTGAGTAGCTGGGATTACAGGCCCCTGCCACCATGGCTGGCTAATTTTTGTATTTTTACTAGAGACGGGATTTCACCATATTGGCCAGGCTGGTCTCGAACTCCTGACCTCAGGTGATCCACCCACCTCGGCCTCCCAAAGTGCTGTGATTACAGGTGTGAGCCACCATGCCCTGCCTGAATATTCTTCTTAATAAACATTTAGTTTTGGAATAAATTTAGATTCATAGAAAAGTTACAAAGATAATTTAGGGTCCCCATCTACTGTTTATTCAGTTTTGCCTAATAATATTAACAACTTACATGACCATGGTGCCTTTGTGGGTTACTGTTAACACCAGATTTTGTTAAGGTTTAATCAGTTGTGTGTTTTTCCTAGTTACATGCTTTTTCTCTTCCAGGATGCAATCAAAGATACCACATTGCATTAAATGTGGCATGTTGGATTGGTAACAGGAGCAATAGTCCTTTACTTGGTCACTCGGTCACCTAGGTGGACAGCAGCCCTGACATATATCCTCAATGCATGACTTCCAAGTTTGTCATGGTCATTTCCACCCCAGCAAGCTGAAAGAGAGAAAGTGCCTGGAGGAACACCTGCAAGCCACCTCAGGGCAGGGCCTGGGAGTCACAGCCATCACTTCTGTTCCCATTTCATTGGTGAAAACTAGTCTTAATGTTCTGAATCTTCTACTCAGTTTTGATGTGAACCTAAAGCACCTCTTAAAAACAATAAAGTTAGCCATCTGCGGTGCCTGTAATCCCAGAACTTTGGGTGGCTGAGGCAGGAGGATCACTTGAGCCCAGGAGTTCAGGACCAGCCTGAGCAACATAGGGAGACCCCGTCTCTATGAAAAATACAAAAATTAGCTGGACGTGATGGTACACACACATTATCCCAGCTACTTGGGAGGCTGAGGTGGTAGGATCCTTTCGGTCCGAGAGGTTGAGGTTGCGGTGAGCCATGGTTGCACCACAGCACTCCAGCCTGGGTGATAGAGTGAGACTCTATCTCAAAAACGAAAATAAATAAATTAAATTGAATCTATTTTTTTAAAAAGCCTTGTCTTAAAGCCACATATAGCCAACATAGGGTAGAAAATATACTCTCTAGCTGAGTAGCTCCTTCCCAGCTACAGCCCTGTGCTACAGAAGGGGAGAGTGAATCTGGGAGAGAGCAAGTCATCTATGCCACAAGGAGGATGTAGGAGTGTATATGAACCAGAGAAAATTGCATTAACAAAAGCAGGGAGGAAGGGCAAGTGGTAATATTGCCCTTTGGAAGGCGAGAAGGTTACAGGACCCAGTTGACACTGCACAGCTGTTAAGCAGTGCTGCAGGAGCTCAAACCCGACGCCCTGCCCCCGGCTCCCACACCAATGGGCTCATCCCCTTGATCCAAAGGCCTTCAGACCCACAGGCTGATCTGCAGGAGAAGCCACAGGGATGTGTTTAATCTCATACATTTCTTTAAGGGCATTTTTATCAGAAGTTTTACAACTGTTTAATTTAAAATGTAGGCTTTTCCCCAAATTCCTTCATTCTACCTGAAAAGAGCAAGTGGTGAGAGAGCGTATGAGATCCTCTAAGGGCCCTGATTGATTTGCTTTTCCCATCAGGCTCTGGGCTGCATCTGGGCCCAGAGGCTCAGTCACAGCTGGGCATGAGGAAAATGTGTGTGCATCAGAGGCAGTGTGTCTGCCTGTCATCTCGTATGTGATGCTGGTGTCTGTTTATTTCTGGCTGGATGGAATATAATTGCTCCCTGGGCTGACAGTGACAAATGGTGGTGTGGGGAGTGTATTCCTCTGAGTGGTGGGCTGTGCTTGTGCACCTAGGCGGACAGAAGCAGGCCCTGTCAGACAGCAACAGGGGGTTTGCTTCTCAGTTTGAGGCCTCCCAGGAATGGAGAAAGCTCTAGGTGGGTGGGCTGTGAGCTGCCTCGGGGAACTGGTGTCTGTGTCTTTTGGAATGTGAAGGGCAGCCAGGGATATTTCAGGCCCCCTTCTTCTTGGGTGCTGTCTTCATGTCCCAGCCCTAACATGAAGGACCCAGGATGCCAGAACACCAGGGCACTAACTGCTGCTTGATTTACAATGGAGGGCTGTCTGATTCCTCTGCGAAGCCATCAGAATGGAAATACAGTCGACCCTCAGTATCCTCAGGAGATTGGTTTCAGCATCCTCCCTGGATACTAAAATTCTTGGATGCTCAAGTTCTTCATATAAAATGAGGCAGTATTTGCATGTAATATATACACATCCTCCTGTATACTTTAAATCATTTCTAGGTTACTTACAACACCCAATGCAATACAAATACTGTGTAAATAGCTGTACTGTATTTTTTAATTTGTATTATTATTATTATTATTATTTTACTTTAAGTTCTGAGATACATGTGCAGAACGTGCAGAACGTGTAGGTTTGTTACATAGGTATACGTGTGTCATGGTGGTTTGCTGCACCCATCAACCTGTCATCTAAGTTTTAAGCCCTTCATGCATTAGGTATTTATCTTAACGCTCTCCCTTCCCTTGTTCCCCCCACCCCCCGACAGGCCCCAGTGTGTGATAATCCCCTCCCTGTGTCCTTGTGTGCTCATTTTTCAACCCCCACTTATGAGTGAGAACATGTGGTGTTTTGGTTTTCTGTTCCTGTGTGAGTTTGCTGGTATTTTATTGTTGAATTGTTATTTCTAGTTGTTTTTTCTTCAAATATTTTCAGTCCATGGTTGGTTGAATCTGCAGATGCAGAACCTGCAAATATGGAAGGCTGACTGTAGCTTTATTGGGCTTTTTTGCTCTTATTCTAAAGGTAGCCGACATCTTTTGGGAAAAATCTGGATGATGTGGAAGAGTGAAAGGAGAAAGCAAAGTTGATCCCAAATATTTCTAGCCAGACCTAATCATGTTAGAATTTTGCTATTTCTTTCTGTGAAAGAGACTAGGCGGTTGCTGGGTATACAGACAGGCTACACCTCTCAGCCCCTTTGCAGTTAGGGGTTACCCTGTGGTTTTGTTTTAGCCAGTGGTATATGGGCAGAAATGAGTCACCTCCAGCCCTAGCCCTGTAAACACCCCACCCCCATTGTTTCTTCTCTCTTCTGATGGTGAGATACAGAGGGCCCAGAGGGCAACTTCAAGACTCTTTGAGACAGTAGAGCCACTGATAGAAGGAGCCTGGGCTCTTCAATGACAAAGTGAAGTGGAGCCACCCTGCAGATTCATTTTTGACTGTGACACGAGCCAAAAAAGAAATCTTTCTTGTGTTAAATCTCTGAGGTTACCGAGGTTCCCGTAACCTGAATAGAACACTTTCCAAACACTTGCTGTGGGCACGTGTGTGCATACACGCATGTGCACAATAATGGAATCGTATCTTGACTTATTTTTTGCAGCCTACTTCAGTCTCTCAAAAAGGATATGAACATTTCTCCATGATAAAGATATATTTATCCAATCACCTTAATGTCTGCATGTAATTCCATTGTATGTATGTACCCTACTTTACTTCATGATTTTCCTATTTCTGGACATTTAGGTTGTTTCAGTTTTTAAATTTATATGCACTTTTGTTATGAACAGGCTGGTATATATCTTTGTGTGTATATACAACCATTTCCTTAGGACATCTTCCTAGAAATTGAATTACTTGGCCACATTTATGTAGTGTTTGATCATCATAGGAATATCTTCTTGGAAAAGAGGTATTGATTTATAATTCCATCAAGAGTATATGAGAGGTCTAATTTCCCAAAACCATCAATTGTCTGAAAACTAATCTGATTAGTAAACAATAATAGCTTGTTCTTTGTTGATTGATTATGTTGAGCAACTTTTTCTCACTCATTGGACCTTTATATTACCAACTGCTACTTCTTTTTGCATTTTTTTTCCTTTGAGAGCTTTGTCCATCTCTTATTATTTTTCAAGAGCCCTTTGTGTATTAAGGATAATATGTGTTTTTCAACACATTAATAGTAAAAAATAAACTAAATAAATTTATTTAGTTTTTAACACATTTATCTTCTTTATATTCTTTTTATATAGAGATGTTTTAAATTTTTATTTCAGTCTTTCTTCCTTGCTTTTAACCTTATTACACTTTTAGGGAACCAAAGCAAGAATATGCAAAGATACTCCAGATTTTCTTCTAGCACTTTTACTGTTTTGTTTTGTCTTCAAGTCTTTAATCTTTCTAGAATATATTTCTGTATAAAGGGGATGTAGTCATCTGGCTTTAATTTGTTCTGAAGGCCAGGAAGATAGAAAGAGAATAAGGCATATTCAAAGCACTAGAAGTTCAGGACGGCTGCCCTATAGCCCTGGAGGAGATGTTTAGCCCTGAGGCCGGAGGGATTGTCAGGGCTGGGTGATGAGGGTGATGGACTCCATGTAGAACCTGCTGAGTCTCAGGTGCCTCTGGGCATCAAAATGTGCTGATGAGGAACTTAAGTGTGAAATGAATTTTGGTGCTTAAATCCCTGGTACTGGACATGGAATAAACTCAGGAGAAATGAATGCATATTTCTATTAACATTCCCACATCAGAATGTTGGTAATAGATTTATTTCTAATAGTCCCCAAATGAAAACAACCCAACTGACATCCAAAGGAGAATGGATACATTGTTGTATTATACTGCTACAGTGGAATACTATTTATAAACAGAAAGGGACTGCCTATGGGTACACTCCATAATGTGAATTAACCTCAAAACTTGTATGTTGAACAAACAAAGCTGGACACAAACAGTATATACTGTAGGATTCCATATATATGACATTAAAAAGTAGACAAAACTATTCATGTTGATGAAAGCCATAACAGTGGTTCCCTATGGGAGTCTGGCATTACCTAGGTTAGGGAACAAGGTAATTCTGGAGGGCTGGAAATATATGTTCTCTATATTGGGTTGGATGGCAGGTATGTGGATGTATAGAGATTCATTAGGTTGTACACTTAAGATTTGTTTATTTTACTGAATGCAAATTACAACTCAGAAGAAAATAGTGGGAAAGGATTAAAATATTCAACCTTATCTTACAGATGAAACAACTGAAATCCAGAGAGGTGAGGCAACTGGCTCTGAGTTAATGTTTTAGACCACGGTTGCCTGATTTCAACACTGGAACCAAGGGATGATAAAATTGGGATGATTGGATTTCCTCCATCACCAGTCGGATGGAGGTACAGCTCTAGGTTCCTTCCCTGAGAGGGTTCTGGGGTACAAGAGCCAGTATCAGTGTTACAGTCAATGAGGCAGCAGTTCCAACAAAAATCTGGCACAAATGTGGAAACTGAGGCAGAAACTCCATTTTAGAGTTTCATGCTCTTCAGCAGTGCATGTCAGCATGAACTGGCAGCACCTGCTTACTGGGGGCCAGGAACAGAGTTCCCCTGATCCTTCACTCCTTTAGCGTATCTAGCTTGGAAAAGGCAAGCAGCATGACCAAGTGTGGAGTCCAACATTCTAAGCCCACACCCTAAGTCCATGAAAAACCAGACCTGGCAAGAACCAAACAGCGGTACACACAGTTCCATAACTGGAGAAGCCATGCCAGGGTCTAAATATAATCTAGGAGAACTTTAAACCTAGCTTCACAGGGACATACCTGTGGGATCATTTGTGCCAGTTTTTTCCTTAAGATGTCCCCAAGGCTTGCATGGGGCACTGATAGTGACACCAGGGCAGCATCATTGATATTAAAAACGCATCAATGAGACTTACAATCCAGAAGCAAGTCAGACCCAACACACCTTCCTGCTGCCTTCTGGAGTCCCGGCCGAGCCTCTGCCCTTGGCTTCAGCCCTTTGCAGGGACTTAGGAAAATAGGCAGTGTTTGCAGGTCTGTGCTTTCCTCTTGAGTTTGTGGAAGGAGGCCAGTACCTTCTCATGGTAGCCTCTAAGGAAACTGGCACAGACGTTTACTGATTCAAGAGCAGTTCATCTCCAAGGTTATATTTCCAAGGGAGAAAAAGCAACTGTTACAGTCCTTAAATGAAGCAAAGGCAGACCTCATTTAGAGGTGATTGCTGCATCCTGGGGACCAGCAGCTTTTGCTGCCAGCCACAGGTTAACCACAGGGCGCTGGTGCCAATTCAGAAGCCTCCTAAACCTTCTGTTCCCCAGGAAGAAATTGCCCACAGACATGAAGAGTCATTATAAAAAGAGACTGGGAGTGGGCCAGGCGCGGTGGCTCACGCCTGTAATCCCAGCACTTTGGGAGACCGAGGTGGGCAGATCACGAGATCAGGAGATCGAGACCAGCCTGGCTAACAAGGTGAAACCCTATCTCTGCTAAAAATACAAAAAAACTAGCCTGGTGTGGTGGCAGGCGCCTGTAGTCCCAGCTACTTGGGAGGCTGAGGCAGGAGAATGGCATGAACCCAGGAGGTGGAGGTTGCAATGAGCTGAGATCATGCCACTCCAGCCTGGGCAACAGAACAAGACTCCATAACAACAACAACAACAAAAGAGGCTGGGGGTGGGGAGTGGAGGGGACAGTGTCCCTGTGTGTTCTGCTTCCACTGAGGAGGAATCCAGGAAAGAGAGAATTTCACTAAAGCCACTGGGATTTTAGCAGCACCTAGAAGTGCTTCCTTCTGGTGGCCACATTGTGTTTGGAGCCTCCTGGGTGGGGTGTGCTGTATGCTGGAGCCCTGGTCACTGCCCTCAGAAGGCTTGCAGTCTGCTAAAGGACACAGCACCTCCAATTACATACGAGGAGAATCCAGATTGAGGACCACGTATGCTAATATTCACTTCCCTTGGGGTCCCAGCTACTTGCAGAGAGTGTTGTGAATGGGTTACAAGTGGGAATTAAATGAAAGGGCCTTCTATAGAGATGTACACTGGGGCAGTTTTACCCCCTATGAGAAATTGGCAGTATTCCCCCAGAGGACATTTTTGGTCACATTTTGGTCACAACCTGGGGAGTGTGCTACTGGGACACAGTGAGTAGATGCCAAGAATGCTTTGAAATATCCAACAACACACAAGACAAGACGACCCTCCTTCACAAACAGTTGTTCCGCCTCAAATACCAATCGAACTGAGGTTGAGAAATGCTGCCATAGGAGAATGTAGCCACTATATAAACCATAGAAAAGCAGAGAGAGAATGACTGCCCAACCTCTCCATCCTCCTGTTCTCTAATCCCATGCCTGTACCTCCTATTAGCTGAACATAACCAGAAGTTCGAAACCGAGAGCCCATTGAGGCAACCTGTAGAAGTCAGCTTCCAGAACATCAGTCATTGATACCCTTAGATGTTGAGGGAACCCGACTCAACCCAGAGTTCCCAATGAGCCAGGTCTTCCTCAGACAACAGGACGGGTGCTCAGCTACCCTGTGTTGTTCTTTTCTCATCTATGCTTCTGCCGATGCTCTTTTAATGTTCGCTGTCAAAATGAGGGCAGGCCATGGAAGTGGGAGCTTTCTCTGGGTTCAGGGAAGAGAAAATGTGCAGGATGCCGAAAGAGAGCTCTGTAATGCTGCTGAAATATGGATTTTCATACAGTTCAAAAACTTCTCACCTCCCACCCGGCTTGGATGAGAACGTAAGAATTAAGGAGCTGCAACATTTTTCTAGCACAATGAACTTTAAAAATGGAATTGCTGTGCAAAGCAATGACTGATATTTCAGCAAACAGGCTAAGTACAATTGCATTATGGTTATTTCAGCTTTGACATTTCTTTGCATTTAGAATAGCATCAGCAGAGATGTTTGGAGACCAAGTTGTTCTTCCTTCTCCGAGCCCAGCTTCTTCAAGTCAGGGGTCAAAAAGCATCAATGGAAGAGACTATAATGTCATGCCATGCCCTGTGGACTCTAAATTAATCATTCCATTCTCTTCCTGGTCCCTTACTGTCCCTCCTTTAATGATAGTGGCATGCCTTTAGACATCATGAGGCAGAAACTTATAATATATTAGAAGTCTATCAAATCAAGTTATTGGAAAACAAAAGTATGGCATGGAGGCAAGGAAACACAGGTTTGCTGCTCACCTAGTGGGTGCCAGGCACTCTAATTAGCTGCTGCTCATAAGTTATGTATGTTGCTAAGACTGTAAGCTTCCCCCAACTAGCCTTGCTTCCCTGTTACTATGGTCTCTGGGGCCACAAAAAGAAAGATGGTGAAGGCAAATTCCAGGGTGGTTTGCAGATTTTCAGATGACTGGGTTAACTTGGAATCCTTGTATACATCTCAGATCAGGCAACATGGAATTAAACATTAAATCCTGCTCAAAGGGCAGAATTTAGCAGAAATTTATATAGATTTAAGCCTCTACAATGTTCTATTCCATCAGCATAATCACCCACAGTTCATAATAAGCACTAAGGATATTATTAGGACTGTGGGAAGACTGCGCAGGAACATCTGGCCTTTGGCCTCATTTTGGGGTGTTTGTCCTCATGAAGTTCACCCAGAAAACTCACACAACCTTGATGGGGACCATCCAGTTGACACGTGAAAGCTGTGTCTTGGTCAGAGTGTGCCTGACTCCTTCACATGGAGAATTCTGTTCAGTGTCTTAGGGATGCTGAGCCCCAAGCTGGCGTGAATCCCAAGGATCCTATTTCTGGCCAGCTAGCTTTGCATCAGCCACAAGCTGTTATGGAACAACATTTTAAGGTAAATGCACGTGGCTGTATTGTAGGTGGTTACATCAGTGCAATATTCATCAGGAGAGTAACTCTCAGCCAGTCCTGATGAGAATCAGAAAATCCATGAGAGTGAGTTGGGTTTGAGTTAGTAGCAACACTCAACTCCATTTGGGAATTCACTGAGTGCAGGACTACCTGGGGTGGGCTTCTTGCCTGACTTCTTTCCAGGAGCCGAGAGATATAATAGATTTCACTTCCTCCCCTCTGTACCATGTGAGTCCATTTTCCTCTTTATGGGTTTGTCAAGATCAGCAGTGACTGGGCTAATAACACACTCCCACCAACAGTATACGAGCATTACTTTTTGTGGCAATTCCTCAAAGACCTAAAAACAGAAATACCATTAGACCCAGCAGCCCCATTACGGCTTATACCCAAAGGAATATAAATCATTGTATTGTAAACATACGTGTATGTGTATGTTCGTTGCAGCACTCTTCATGATAGCAAAGACATAGCATCAACCTAAATGCCCAACAGTGGTAGACTGGTAGACTGAATAAAGAAAACGTGGTACATGTACACCATGGAGTACTATGTATCCATGCAAAAGAATGAGATCATGTCTGTTTCAGGGACATGGATGGAGCTGGAGGCCATTATCCTTAGAAAACTAACGCAGGAACAGAAAACCAAATACCATGTGTTTTCACTTATAAGTGGGAGGTAAATGATGAGAACACATGGACACATACAGGGGAGCAACACACACTGGGGCCTTTCAGAGGGTGGAGGATGGGAGAAGGGAGATGATCGGGAAAAATATCTAAAGGGTACTAGGTTTAATACCTGAATGATGAACACCAGGGGTCTGTACAACAAACCCCTATGACACAAGTTTATCTATATAACAAACCTGCACTTGCACCCCTGAACTTAAAAATTTAAAACAAACACCAACAGTGACAATACTAACTACATTTCAGTTAAACAGGTGATTCATTCATTTGACAGAAAGGATATTTCTATTTGTAATTGCCCAATGGGTTGGCCATGGGCAAGGTCTCATGGGTCAGGGGAATGACTGTTCCAGCTTTCCTGAGAATTTCAAGATTGGAGCTGGGCTATGGGGCTTATCCAGATAAAGGAAGCAAAGGTGAGGTGCACATTTCTAGTTTTTCTCTACATAGGCAACTCAACCATTTTCTTCGTGTGTTTATTTTTGCTTGATAGTTTGGTTTTGTTTTTACAATTTTATACCAGAAATTGCTACTCCAAAATGACTTTCTATCCGTTAGCTATTGATTGTCTGGATCCGTTTGCTCTTCTACTCACCTGGAAACATTAAAAAAATGGTGAGATGGGCTAATAGTTTGACGTCTGGTAGTGGAGTTGTCTGGGTTGGGCTGCCCAAGGGTGTCATGAAAGGTGGGGTTATGAGTCAGTTTTACTTGTATTAGCAGAGGGATGGAGATTCTAGGGGAATTCTACCTGCCCATGACCTGTCTCTGGCTCTGAGACCTCCTGTGATCTGGGGGACTACTGTGGATAGTTGCAGAGGCCCTTTTTGCAGAGCAAGGGGTAGGAGCAGAGTAGCCATTCTGTGCATTTAGAGTGAAACAATGGTAAGGGTTTATAGGTGTTCGTGGAGCAGACTGTCTGATTGCTATTGCTGTATTCCTAGGATCTAGAATAATAACTGATATATAATGTACTTAATATACATTTAAATAAGTGAATGAAGGAATCAATGAATGAGTTCTGGGGTGAGCCCACAAAACAAGCCTTTGAGGTCATTGCTTAAGGCCATACAGCCTTTCCATGGAAGAGCTGAACTTCCTAACCATCCTGCCTCTGCTACACTGGGTTGCCTTTTGTATGTATAGGATGTTAGTCTTTCCCAATAGTGAAAAGTGTCTAGCAAAGCAAAAGTGCAGGGGAGAGAGACACACATCCCTCTCACTGTTATTCCCCTAGACATTTGGCTGGTGGTGATCTCAGATCCTGGTGCGGAGTAGCTCTTTCTGTTTGAAGGCACATCACGATATGCAGCTTCCTCATGCACATTGAAACTAGCTCTCCCTGGGCACCAGCAATGTCACTCAGTTAAGGATGAATTGACTAAGCAATAATGTTCATTGAACTTTTTTAAACTAACCACATTGTGCAATGTGTTTCGTGACCAACAGCCATCATTCTACATTCTCATAGAAACTCACAAAGAGGACAGGGCTCGTGCCGTGCACAGGTTCTGGGGTGAGAAAAATCTTTGGTTCTAATCTTGCTCTTCTAAGTTGTGAGAACTTAGAGTTACTTTATGTCTCTGAGCTTTAATTTCTTTATCTATGTATTATAGATAGGGATGGATGGCTAGATAGATAGATAGATAGATAGATAGATAGATAGATAGATAGATAGATAGAGAATCGATGCTCAAATACCCAAGTATATAAAATTCTAGTGATGCAGTGATATTCTTGGTTTCAGGAAGGTGGGGTTTGCACCACCAACATCCACTTACTTCATGATTTTAAGGAAGTTGCTTAGCTCCCAGCCTGAGTGTTCTCATCTGTAAATATGAGATGTTGATATTCACCATCCTACCTTGTCTCACAAGCTAATTGCAGGGTTCTAGTGAGATGTAAAAGATGAGAAGGAGATGGAAGAATTCAGCAGCAGACTCAGTCACACTTGTCTTCAGTTGAAGGAGAGGGCCATGTGCCTCAAGTAACTTGAGAGAGGCTGTATATGTAATTGGTCAGGATGGGAAAATATTGCTGACCCTGTGGGTTTTGTGATCTGAGCTAGACAAGTCCCTGCCTGAGGAGATAGTGTGAACAAATGCAGAGAGAAAGATTTTCAATAGAGTCTTTATCACTTCATAGATATGTGGCTTGGGAGAGTTACATCACTTCTCTGGACCTCAGTTTTATCATCTTATCTCCTTCCAGTCTTGGCATAAATGTCACCTTCTTAAAAAGGCTTTTTTATATTAATCGGCTTTATGGTGGTAACAGAAAAATCCTATCATTGGCTTAGACGACGAATTTGTTTTTTCCTTGCTCACATCCCTCCTACGTGTGGGCTTGCTGGAGGCACGGCTCTCATTACATGTTTTCTCATTCCAGAAGCAGGCGGGAGGACCAGCCCTTACCTGGGACATTTCATTTACATGGTAGAAGATAGACATGAGAGATGGAGCTAAGTGACACAAGTACATTCCTTTAGATGTTGTGTACAGCAATACCAGCTCATATTCCATTGGTCAAAGCAAGTCATATGGCAAACCCCATGTCTCTGGGGCAGGGAGGTCTCAGCTAGCAGGGAAGGACTACAAGTTACCTGGCGGTGTCTGGGATGCATAGTCATCTTGGAGTGGAAGAATAATGAATATTGAACAATAACACATACTAGCACAACTTCCCTGACTTCCCTATTGAGAGTTGCGGTTGCTTGCTAGCAACACCTGAACTGCCTGCCATGATTGCTGCATTAGTTTTCTCTTGTACTCATCATGTTCTATTATCATTATGTATGATTTACTTATTTAATTTTTAAATTATCTATCTGCACCTGGCCACCCTAGACTGTCAGCTCCATGAGGGCAGGGATATTTATCAGTGTTTCTATGACTCTATCTTCAGACCCTGGGAAAGTAGCATGAATACTTGGAGTTGATTAATTAACCAATCTTTTACATGAAGATAAACAATGGATGATGTACCAAGTGCCTCTCAGGGCATTAAATCCTTCTTTCCAGGCCCAGAGCATACTGTACCCATTAGATTTCCATCTGTCCCTGAATTATTCTCTGAGTTATTCTGAAGGTCACATTGGAGAGCTGGACTGTCTGTCAGCTCCCACAATCTGATCTGCTGACAAGAATTCACCTCTCTTTGTAGATAAAATACTAGGATAAGCATTGGGACAGGCAGTGCCTACTCCATAACACAATACTTTGCTGAAAAATTGCATAAAAGTCAAATGTCCAATATTGGAATGGTTGACTTAGGTTTTCTTTTTGTGGTAGGGAGTGAGGAGGTTTGCTTCAAGAAATCTAAAAAAAAAATGTAAAAATTTACTCCCCAACTTGCCTCATCTTTTACATAAAATCTTCAAAGCTCTGTTTCCAACATTCAGTTTATCTTTAATTTTGTTCTTTTCATTGACACTTGAGCACAAATTTGACCAGCATAAGTCCAATGAGCATCCGATTGAGACTAAAAATGAACCACTTCCAATGATGCTTAATGATTTCCATCATTGCCTGAGGTTTATGGGCCTGCACTTATCATCAAAAATGTGAGTGGTTCCATAATTTCATTTCAGTATTCAGGTTTTACAGAACAATAATGAATGACAACATGAGAAAGATTTTAAATATTTATTCATCCCAGCATATTTCCTGAGTACCCACTAAGAGGCTGTCACTCTTGTAGGCAATTGGGACCTGGGCTAAGCAGTGATGACAGCCTCCCTGCCCTCACAGAGTTTGCAAGCCCTTTGGGGATATAATTGTATCAATGATATTGTGCAAAGAGATGATGCAGCCAGCATTTAACTAGTGGTGGGCAAAATTTGTTATCCTGTGATAGCTCTATTTTTAAAAATCCATTAATGCACAAAGCTTAAGTTTTACAGATTGTTAGAATTTCAGTAGCTTTGGGGCTACAGGTGCTTTCTGGATACACAAAGACATAAAGATTGGTATTAAGGACATTGGAGTAAAAATATTTTAAGGATGCCGCTGAATGGCATACAAGAGGGAGAACTGCCCAGTTGAAGAAATAAAATTCAAGGACTCTCTGTAGGTAATTATGGACTCTTTTCTCTTCCCCTAAGAACATTTTTTTGGTCTGAAAATCCTGCAAAGATTATATTGCCTTAGATGTAGGTGCTCTAGGATCAAGGAACACCCAGGCCTTTTCCTTTTACCATTTTCTGTGACCTTGGTGACATTTTCTACTCTGCTGTCCCTGCTAGAAACTTTGACATCATCGTAGATGCTACCATTCATTCACCAAATGGTTGCTCAGACCCATCAGCTCCACCTTAGAAATGTCTTCTGCATTCACAATTTTCACCTCCTTCCTGCTACTGCTGCTTGGTAGAAAGAACTAAGCTTCATCCTGGAATACTGCAACAGCCTCCTGCTTCAGGTCTCAACCCAGTCCTGGCTGCCCAGTGACTGGATAAACTCTAATTTTCTCTAATCTTCCATTTCACCCTCTTCTCTGGGTTACAGAGGAAAACTGAGTGAGAATGAAAATAAAAAGGTGTGTGTAAAAGTCACGGTGTCGGAGAGAAAGTAAAAGTGTATGGGGGGGAGAGGTCAAGTAAAAGTATGTGTAAGAAAGAAAATAAAACTTCAAGAGAGAGAATGTAAAACTATTAACTGTGAGAATGAAGTAAACATGGATATAAGAGAGAAAGTAAAAGTCAGTGACAGAGAAAAAGAAAAAGTGTTGGGGGAAGAGAGAGAGGAAGACAGCATGCATGAGAAAAAAAGCAAAAATGGCTTAGAGAAAAGAAAAATCGTCTGCAAGAAGGAAAGTGAATGTGAGTGGAAGGGGGAGATAGAAGGTAAAAGTGAGTGAGAGAGAATGAAAATGGGTTGAAAGAAAGTAAATGCATAGGTGGGAGAAGGAAAGGAAAAATGTGTGGAGAAGAAAGACTGGTGTCTGTTTGGCACAGAATGGTATGTAGTGAGGAAGTAGAAATAAATTTAAAGAACTCTTTTGGGAACAGATTTTATTTGAGCTAGCCTATCATTGAATTTCAAGCTACTTCCAATTTTCCATTATTATATCATTTTAGAGAACATTGTTGTACATGCATCAATGCAAATTCACATGATTCTTTCAGGTAAATTCCTAGAAGTAGAGTTGCCACGTGAAAAATTATACACATTTTGAAATTTTAGATGTAGAATAGAGATAGAGACTAAAAAGGGCCAGGCTGACCTCCAAAATTGACTGTACCACTACTCAAGGTGGTTCTCACTGCCCTTGCCTGCCAGTACCTGAGACTATTTTTCATTTTAATCAATAAAAACATCATCTATCATATATCAAAAATCTTACTGTTTTAATTTTCATTTCTTTGATATCCAAAGTGGAACCGTTGTTCATGCTTCCTGGCTACTTGAATTTCTTCTTTCCTTAGCTACGAATTTACCTCCTTTGTAAAGTATCTTTGGGGATACTTATTATTTTTCTCATTGATTTGTAAGGGCTCTTTATGTATTAACAACATTCATCTTGGTTGGTTCTGTGCATGGCAAATATTTTCCAATTTAGACATGTGCCTTTGAATGTGTTGATGGCCTAGGATCATGAGGAAATATTCTTTATGTGATTAAATGTATTTATTTTTAATGGTTTTGATTTCAATGTTTTGTAAAAACATTTTTGTGCAAAAAATTTTGTATTTACCTAAATTGTGGTGTCATCTTTGTTTGCTTTTGTCCTACACTGAGAGCTTTATTTCATCTGGCATTTATTTTGGGATAAGGTTGGATGTTTTTCACACTTAACCCATGATGGCAATACTATTGAATAATGTAACATTGTTCTACTGCATTGACATATCTTTAGATTCTGAATTTTTATTTATATTTGTGTTTGCTTCTGGATGTTTTGCACTGTGCTACATATGTGTCTTCAGTGGCATCTGCCATCTCCCCTCCCAGTTCAGGTTAAGGAGGTATTGTTTGCCTATATCTGATTCCCAGGGTGTCTGAAATTGCTCAAGAAGCTGGTTTGAAAGTTATTCCTTTCATGTATTCCTTCTCATCTTCAACATGAGTCTAGCAACAAACCTTGAGGCTTTTATGCTGTTGTGGGTTTCCCCATATTTACTCCCTTAATAGTTTCTGTGAGGAACACAGCACCTGTTGAAAAGAACTCTCTAGAGGTTAGAAAAGAATGATGCACAGCAGTGTTGGTGTTATAGATTGATAGTAACATAAGAGAAGCATCCCCCTCATGTATAGGTGGTAATGAAGGTTTGAGATCAGTCAGATTATCCAGGAATTGCCAAATAGTAGAAACGGATTAAGAATGAATGGAACCCCAGGGAAAACAAGCAAGGAATGGGGCACATCCAGGAAAACAAAGTACACAAGGATGTGGGTATAGTAGTCATACCAATGTTTATCTGGGAAGACCTAAGCACCTGAAGGGTTCTAGAAGGCAGGGCTAGTCAACCAGACCCCCATTCACCAAGTAGGGCCACAGGTTTTCTCAGGGAGTTCAAGGAGCAGATCGTAAGTCAACAAGCTAGAAATTGCCAATGCATAATTTGAACCTAGAGATTCTAACTTCTTTCTATCACAGATGTAGACACGAACACTAAAAGCTAAGCTTATTACACCAGATAAGCATTGACTAACACATTTTGCATAGGGGGAAAATGCACTTAGTCAAACAAACAAAAAAAATCTCTGTTTAGCCATCTATTTCAAATTTTTATAGAAAATTGTGTAGGCAGCATCAATTATGCTTGGGCAAATTTAGACTAATTAATGGGTTGACTAAGATAATTATTGAAATTTGTCTATAGATGAAAAGAGGAAAGATGAACCATTTAAATTGCTTTTTGTGTGTGCCTGATGACTATTTCTAAAAGAATGAGCCCACTGGGAAGCGTATGAAATGGGGGTGGCCCAGCTCTTTGCAGGGTATGATGATAGAGTAACAAGGCAGATGTTTTAATCAATACAACAGGATTAATGCCTTAAAACTTCTAATATGCATGAATCCATATAACATACACCTTATGTAAAGAGATATATAATTTTTCGAGGGTCAACAATGTGCAAGAATTCTTCCAGATGTTTTATGTGTTTGGTTACCTTTCATCTATGAAAAACAATGCATGAAGAAGGTATCATTATCCCCGATTTATACACGAGGCCCCCGGAGCGTAGAGAGGTTAAGTAGATTACCAAGTTATACACACAGTAAGGGGAGAATTGAGTCCAATTCCAATGACCACATTCTGTCCTGTATCTTTTCAAAGAAGCCTCCTTTGGTGGCAATTTACTTGTGGTAATGAGGAGGCCATGGCTCAAATCAGACTTAGACACACTGAGAACTGCTTTCAAAACCAAGTGTATGATATATAGTGCATCATGCTTATTTCCTTCCAGTGTTTTCTGGAAGGGTTTTCTGTTTTATTCCACAGGTGTAATCTTGGACAATTTCTAAAACTTAGATCTACCTATAAAGGATGCAGCTTAGTCCCACAATGAAGTGTCTGTGCCAGGAACCAAAGTGGTTCCCTTGTACCAGTCGGAATTTGTGTCTAGGCAAGAGATACCATGGGTTAATAGGGGGTAACTTGGCTTTGGATCAAGAACTCAACTAGGTCTGCTCTTCACTGCTTGTGTGTTTTGGGGTGGGACATCTATTCTATTGGATTCAACTGATAGAAATCCAACTAAAAACAAAAAAAAACCTTAATCCAAAGAATAATTTCATGGTTCACATAATTTAAAAGCTCAGGGGTGGCATTTGCCATATGTCTATCTTCATTTCCTTCCTCTCTCCCCTTCCCCTTCCCACTCACATCACTGCTTTTCTCCTTGTTATTTTCATTTGCTAGTGAGTCCCTTCAAGAAATTGGAAAGGTGGTCTGGAGACACTTCTAGTCTTTAATGACAGGCTCTTATTGTCCTTCCTGAAGTCACATACCTACCCCTGTGGCAAGAAAGTTGGGGAGGTGCTTGGCAACCTATCAGGATAACACGGAGGAGAGTGACAATTCACAAAAGCAAGGGGTGTACAGAAGACAAAATGATAGCTATTCACTACAGAGTGGTCCTTCCATAAATGGCTCTTAAGATTTTCAATTGCAAATTAGCCCACAGTCTCCCTAAAAATTACAAAATCTCAAGCCATTCAAAGTTCATGCTCGTTTTCAATTTGAAGCAAACAGTCTAGTCTTTGTCTAAGCACTTTTGGCAAAGTTTAAAAGTATTTATTCCATTAATTTTTGAGATAGAAATAAATCAGAGTGGGTCTCTTCCCTGGAGATTTTCTTGAACCGCTACCATGATTTTCCACAGTAGTGTGGAGATGCCTTAGGTATGTCTGATCAATGGGGAAGAAGGCAGTGTTGTCGCAGCTGGCTACTGGAGACTTTACATCACATACACCACAACCTTCCCCTCCCATTCACCAGCTGTGGTGAGGGTTTGTCACTGAGGGGCACGTGTTTACACATGGTTCTGAGCAGATGAATAAACAGGTGCCTCTTTACATGGATAATTCTCCAAGATTTGTTTCATGGAGGTGAGATGAACCTGACTTTTCTGTTTATCTCTAGTGCAGGTAGTTGAGTTAATGATGGGCCACAGTTTACAGCATTCAATCACATTGGTACACAAAGCACTCCTGCTTGTTTCTTTTATTGAGTAACCCCCTTCTCTCCTTGTTCTCTGCTCCCATGTCCCTCCCCAACCCCACTCCCCATTTAATGCATTTAATTTACACTGCTTTGTTTGTGTTCAGGAAAAATGTGCTTTGTTAATCTGAGTATTTTAAATGTACACAGATAAATCATTTATCGCTCATTCTACCTCATCCTTTTTTTTTCATTCAGTACTATTTTTTTACCTTCCATCCAGATTACTGTTTGTACATTTCATATGTTACTTCTAACCTTTGCATCGTAGTCTACGCTTTTCCATCAATTCCCCCATAATGGGTGAGCAGACTGTCTCCAAATCACCACTACTGCCTATGACATTCTGATACACTTTCATCCAGAGGGCTCTGTGAGAAGTTCTCTGGACTACAAATCGGAGTTTGAATGTCTGGGTTTAGATTAGATTAGTTGGGCTAAGTATAACAGATTGTTTTGCAAAATGCCTTCCCTAGTCCATGCTCCCAAGCTGCAGGTGAGTTTCTAGAGCTCCACAGCTCTGCCCTCGAGTGGCACTACCTAACTTTCTTCTTTCTTTGCCAACCTATTCAGTGTAAATGACTGTACGTTGTGTTCATTTCTCTGATAACTGATGAGTTTAAGCATCAATCCAATGCTCCTTAATATTTTGCATTCCCTCTTCTTTATTGTCTGTTCATATAACACCTACATGTTTCTTGGAGAAAGGGTTCTTGTGTTTTCTATTAAATTTTCATGAGTTGCATTTATATCCTGGATATTATTCGGTTGTCGATTTAAGACATCACAAGTATCTTTTCCCAATCTGTGTTCTGTTTATTTTATTGAACCTACATCCATAATTTTTATATGATAAATTCCTCAGTGCTTTGATTTATGATGTGTATCTTTCACGTCTTAAGT